>NC_142009.1:336402610-336702610 GCF_049901735.1 Notechis scutatus | reverse complement strand
TTTAACAACCGGCTTACTAATTTATCAATGGCGGCGACTCGCTCAACAACAGTGGCAAGAAAGGTCATAAAAAATGGGGGCCAAACTCACTTAACAAAAGGTCTCCCACTTAAGAGCAGAAATCTGGGGCTCAATTGGTGGTCTTAAGTCAGGGACTGCCTGTATTTTCATTTAGGGTGGAATCCTGCCCAAGTTTTATTCCCTCCCCCCCAGTCATTAATCTGGTTCTCTTTTGATAGTTTGTCAACGGAGGGTTTGGCTAGGAGTGGAAATCCCCCAACTCGAAGGCCTCTTAAAAGAGCCAGCCGCTCTGTCAAACTTCTGCTCCTCGTACATCGCGGAGACCCCTCCTTCGATGCACACGTGGCTTCAGAAGGAACTCAAACCCACTCTGCTGTTTTGCATCACGTTGTGTGGTATCACAGGTGCTTATTCACGACTTGGTGGCTCTCCGGACCGATATTTGGAGTAAGAAATGCAAGTGGAGAAGGGGGGGGGAAAGTGAGCGGGGGAGATTATCTCAGCAGCGCAGAGCTGGATACAATTCTCCTGTCTGGAGATAAGCGGACAGACCAGTCCTATGCGGAGCCCGCTTTCTGTTTCTATAAAAAGCTGTGTTTTTCCAGGGTTGGCGGTTATTAAGATACGTGGACTTCAACTCCCAGAATTCCTCAGCCAGCATGAGGAGGAATTCTGGGAGCTGAAGTCCATGCATCTTAACATGGAGTTGGAAGTCCACACATCTTCCCCAATTCTTGAGAGTTGAAGTTCACACATCTTAAAACGGCCGAGGAGGAGAAACGTGGATACAGAAACTCATCCTCTGTTTCCCAATGGATTTTCCCTCTTTCTGAAGTCTTTAAGGATTTGTGTTTTGGGCCAGGGGAATTCAGAGGAAGTGTGGGAAGGCCCTACCACTGGTGGTATGGGAACACCCTGGCCACGGGGGATAACAGAACAACAGAAGTTGGAAGGGACCTTGGAGGCTTTCTAGTCCAACCCTCTGCTTCCAGAAAAATGGTTGTCCAATCTCTTCTTAACAACTTCCAGTGTTGGAGCATTTATAATTTATGGAGGCCAGGTGTGTTCCACTGGCTTTATTGTTCTCACTGTCAGAAAATTTCTCCTTAGCTCCAGGTTACTTTTCTCTCCTTGGTTAGTTTCCATCCCTTGCTTCTTGGCCTGCCTTCAGGTGCTCTGGGAAATAGGTTATCCCCCTCCTCTCTGTGACAGCCCCCTCAGATATGAGAACACGGCTATCGTGTCACCCCCGAGTCCTTCTTTTCATTAAATGCAAAGGGATACACCAGGACTCCAGCTCCTGGGGTTGTGGGAGGACCCTAGAGCTCCTCAGCTCGAGACCACCTCCTCCTTCTCTGCCACAAATGAGGTCTGGACGGAAAGTATACCCTACCCAATTCAGGGCTTTTCCCTGGACAACCTGCACAATCGCTGTGCGATTCTCAGGGCTTTTCGCACTTGGAACCCTACCCTCAAGTGGAGGGCTGCAATTCAGTGGTGGTGTTCTACTGGTTCGGGTGAGCCAGTAGTAAAAAAACAGCCAGAACCAGAATTTCTTTCTTTTTCTTTCTTTCTTTCTTTCTTTCTTTCTTTCTTTCTCTTTCTTTCTTTCTTCCTTCTTTCTTTCTCTTTCTTTCTTTCCTTTCTTTCTCTCTCTTTTTCTTCCTTCCTTCTTTCTTTCTCTCTCTCTCTCTTCTTTCTTTCTTTCTTTCTTTCTTTCTTTCTTTCTTTCTTTCTTCCTTCCTTCCTTCTTTCTTTCTTTTCTTTCTTTCTTCTCTCTCTCTCTTTTCTTCCTTCCCTTCCTTCCTTCCTTCCTTCCTTCCTTCCTTCCTTCCTTCCTTCCTTCCTTCCTTCCTTCTCTCTCTCTTCCCTCTCTCTCTTCCTGATGATCAGCTGTTCCAATGATCAACTGTGCTGGGATCCCCCTTGCTGTCTTACTGCTTCGCCCAGGAGGCTTCCCCGAGGCCCAGGAGACAAAAAGGGTGTGCGTGTGTGTGCGTGTGCATGTGTGTGTGCTGCGTGGTCTCCCCGTGCTCCGTTTTTGCCTCCTGGGCCTCAGGGAAGCCTCCTGGGAGCAAAAATGGCCTCCCAGGAGCCTTCCCTGAGGCCCAGGAGGCCAAAAAAACTGAGCACCGTGTGTGTGTGTGTGTGTGTGTGTCTGCAAAAAAAGGCCACGCCCACCCAGTCACACGGCCACGCCCCACCTAGCCATGCCCACAGAACAGGTAGTAAAACTATTTGCATCCCACCCCTGCTGCAATTCCTCAAAGAATTTCCACACCAGCGGAACCTACACGTTCCCACTCAGAGAAGAGTAATGGTAAGAGAGGAGGAGAGGGAACCAATTGACCTGCTGGGAAAGTGAGCAAGGATTTGGCTCTCCTTATGGAGGGAAATTCGGGGTTTGTGCACACACAAAGCAACAATTCTTACCATCAGCATCTTTAGATCTGCCCGTTCAGCAGGGTTTTTAATTAAGCTGCGGGGGGGAAAAGAAGAAGAAGAAGAAGGTTGGTCAATTACGATCACTGCAAAATATGCGCACGCATATACTCCTTGGGGGACCCAACCCCAGGCTTTGGGGGATGCCAGAGGCACAAAGCTCTCCTCGGCTGTCCTAACCCAAGTCCGTCCACATGGCTCAGTCATGAACAAGGTCATGCCAAGAGCACAGCTAGTCCTCAGTTTACAACAGTTCGTTTTTAGCAATCGTTCAAAGTCACGATGGCACTGGAAAAAGGGGACTTGCGGCTGTTTATTTCACACTTCCGACAAGCGAAGTCAAGGGGGAAGCCAGGTTCACTTAGCAACCGTGTTACCAGTTTAAAAACTGCAGCGATTCCCTTAACAAACGTGGCAAAAATAGTAAAAATGGGGCAAAACTCACTTAATAAACTTCTCATTTAGCAACATCAATTTTGGGCTCCGCCGTGGCTGTAAGTCGAGGACTACCTGTATGTGACTCCTTGAAGTGACCTTTCTAGCTGGAGGTAGTCTTCGACTTACAACAAAATTGTAATTCTCTCGTTCAAAATTCATTTAGTGACCATCTGAAGTTACTATGGCACCGAAGGAAATGACCTAGGACCATTTTTTACTGTTGCAGCATCCGCGTGGTCACGTGACCAAAATTCAGAAGCTTGGCGGCTGACTCCTATTTATTTGTGTCCTTGAGGGGGGGGGAGTCATGTGATCCCCTTTTGCGACTTTCTAACAAGCAGCGTCAATGGGGATGCCAGATCCGCTTAACCGCCGTGTCACTAACTTAACAATGGCAGCGATTCGTTTTAACAACCTTGGCAAGAAAGGTCGTAAAATGGGGCAAAATTCACTCAACAGGTGTCTCGCTTAGCAACAAAAATCTGGTTCTCCCTTGTCATCGTAAGCCGAGGACTACCTGTACAGAGAAGCCCATGGAGAGAGGAACTGACAGCTTTGCCGGACTGCATTCAGAAGTTACGCCTTTTCTAATCTGATGAAAATAATCTGTCGGTGTCGAAGAGCCCTGGCACTTAGAACTTAGAATAACTTTATTGTCCCTTTGAATGTACAATAATCGGCGTACATTAAAAATGAAATTTTCACTTCTTATCTTCCTCCTGCACTTTCTTTTCTGGTTGAGGGCTTCTTTGAGGTGGCCATTTCTGACCACCGCTCCTACCGCCTTCGGGAAAGGGAGTTTGACCAGCTGAGGAGGAGAGATGCGGCTCTCCTCGACCCTGCTGGCGATCTCCCCACTCTTTACCACCTCTACGGGGGTGGCTTAGCCCCGAAGCCAGCTGGCTCGGGGCGCTCTAGCGGCAAGCCCAGGCAGAAACCGCGCACGATCGCGGATTCCTGCCTGCCGCCGAAGCCCTGCAAACCGTAAGTCACCATACCAAGGGTCTCCGTTTCCAATATACACTACATGAACATGACAAAATAAATAAATACAAAATTATGCACATACCCACACATATTCTATGACCCGGGGAAACAACACAGTCTAATTTGGATGTCTACATGTACATGGTGAGAGAAATGAATCTTGCAGATTTACCAGAAGGATGGCCTAGGGAACAAAGCTGCTAGTCCTGCTAGAATTACTTTGAAACCTCCTCCCAGAGGGGAGCAATAGAAACAAGACTGTAAAGTGGGTATGTGGGATCTCTGACAATGTTGGGGCGCTAAGCACCTAGCACTTATAAGCAGTATCTTGAATAACGAGAAGTGAGCTTCCTATGATCTCCACTGTCCTTACCACTCTCTGTATGGACTTTCTATCTGAGGCACTGCTGCCACCAAACCAAACAGGGATGCTCAAGGTCCCCATTTGTAGGCCTGGCACCCAAAAGGGAGAATCCCTCATCCTGAGCCAGCAAGTTTCCAAGTGATACATTTACACAGACTGCCGGGCCCCTAAATGCCAAGTTTTTATATTTCCCACTGATAAGTGCAAGACGTCTTACCATTTATTTACAAACTCCTGGAATTCTTGGGTGAAAACCCCAGTCGGCAGTTTTGGAGGTGGCTGAAATACACAGGGGGAAAAAAAAATTAAGTTGAGGAGGTTTGGGAAAAGCCACTTCAGTTTAGGAAACAGCCTTCAACCAATGGACTGACTTAATGACAGTGGCATTTGCTTAATGACCACTGCAAAAAACCACAGTGACTCAGGACTGTAACAGACAGGCTCCATTATGGTCATAAGTTGAAGTCTTTCCTGTATGTTTGGAGAGATTTGAACACATTTATGTGCAAGGATGCAATCCCAATAAACAGGTCCTTAGCTCATTCTAACATCATCAAGCCTTGGGAGGGAGTAAGCATTTGATGATACCAGTTGGGCCGATGAAAAAGAACCAAGCTAGAGGATGATACTCCCCCCCCCCCCAAACCCCCCCCCCCCCTAGGATTGAGGATGTCACCTAGTTGGGCCATGAAACGTCTGTAAGACAACAACTAAGCTCAGAGAGCACCAAGGACCCCCACAGCTCAACCCTAAGCTACAAATAATCTCTTCTATTTGGATAAAAGCTCCTGGTCCCCACTGGTCAAGAAGGAAAGCCACAAATGATAGGGATGGAGAAAACTTCAGCATGGTTTGGGGCCTAGGCTCTGAAGTCCCCTTGTTCTTCCAAATCTGACAACGCTCCTCATTGGTTCATCATTCAAGATCCCAAAGAACCTGGCATATTAATAAACTAGCAGCAAAAGTCCTCTTTCCCAAAGTGGCCTCTCCACAGAATGGGATCAGGGGTGGGTGGGCCATTCTCTCTCTCTGTGCTGAACGGATATAGTCCCAAGGGAGCCACACAGTTTCCAGGGACTCAGTCATGTTGCTTTCTTACTTCCGATGTATATTTATTTCCATTTGCACCCTCTTCATTCTGTTTCTGTCTCCGTGAAGCCCAAACAGAACCCATCAACCCTGTGACCCTCCCTTTCTATCTCTCGTTGGTCCACAACAAGAGAATATTCCCTGGTTTCCTTCCTCCTTTCAATTTAAAAGGCAAGACCGTGGACATAAATCTTCATCTTCATTCATTCTTCATTCCCATCTTCATTCATTCTTTCCCATCTTCATTCATTCTTTCTTCCTTTCTCTGTATTTTCACTGAGACTGAAAACGTACAGGCATGCGATTTGAGCTGTTCCCATTTTACTAGTGGCACCTTATTTTTACACGCAATTAGACATGAACGAAGGGACGCACGCGGTGGCTCAGCTTGTCGATCGGAAAGGTCGGCAGTTTGGTGGTTTGAATCCCTAGCGCCGCGTCAAGGAGTGAGCTCCCGTTACTTGTTCCAGCTTATGCCAACCTAGCAGTTCGAAAGCAGGTAAAAAAAAAATGCAAGGGACCACTTTAGTGGGAAGGTAACAGCGTTTTGTGCGCCTTCGGCATTTAGTCATGCCGGCCACATGACCATGGAGACGTCTCTGGACAGCGCTGGCTCTTCGGCTTTGTAACAGAGATGAGCACCGCCCCCTAGAGCTGGAAACGACTAGCACATATGTGCGAGGGGAACCTTTATCTTTACTTTTAGACATGAATGACACTGTGGTGGAGGACAGATTAGACCAGTAGTCCCCAACCTTTCTAGCTGGAGGAGAGGGGATGGTTCCATGCGAGTGGCAGGTGCCCACACTCGTGGGTGCGACTCCGTTTACACAAGCAGGTGCGCGCACATCATGCGCGCAAATAAGAGCCTCGCACGTGAGCACCTGCCGCTTGTGTAAATGGAGCTGCATTCGCGAGTGCTGGCTGGCCATGTAAATGGAGCTGCACATGCGTACGTGCTGGCCTGCTGCTGGTGCAGCTCGGTTCAGAATAGGCTGCGGCCCAGGATTGGGCTGTGGCCTGAGGGGTTGGGGACCCCAGGATTAGAGACTTCTAACCTGTGGACACAATGAAGTGGGGTAACAGACAAAGCTTAAACTGGTTGGGAGCCTTTATTGGTGAAATAGGTATTGACAGAAAAAGGGAAGAGAAGGGTCGCAACGCAGAGCAGGCTGGGGCACCCGTCAATCCTGAAGCTGGCTTGGCCGAAGCCACCTTGGAGCCTCAGGGCTGCCACAATGGAGCTGAGGGTTAGGGAGAGAGAAGATTGGAGATAGCTGGGGTTGTGTAGTCAAAATAAAATACTTTCTCCTGGGAACCAAGGACGTTCCCACACCTGACCGGAGGAAGGAGGAGTGATTGTCAACCAGAACTGTGGATGCTGCCATGATTGGGCTATGTGACTTGATTGTTTGGCTTTGAGGGAAAACCTTTTACTTTTCATTAGGTGAAAACCAAGGGGCCCCTCAGAGTTTGGTTTTCACCAGATATATGCCAATATGATATTTCCAATAAAGCTATTCTTTGAGGAAATCTCCTGCCTCAGAGGTTTTGCTTGCAACGGGTCTAGTACAGAGGTCTCCAAAGTTGGCCACTTTAAGACTTGTGGACTTCAACTCCCAGAATTCTCCAGCCAGCATAGCTGGGAGTTGAAGTCCACAAGTCTTCAAGTGGCCAACTTTGGGAAGCCCTGGTCTAGTACTTGGAACCCTGGCATAAAACCAATTCTCTGAGGCAAGAGTACCCTGACAGCACCTGGCCCCGAAACACAAAAAGCCAGATATTCCACCAGGTGTTTAATCCGCCCACCATACCGTTTTAGTCCCACGCCTCCAGGGACATGATTTACAAGGCATGAATGCAAACGGACCGGCCCGCAGTTAAAAAGAGAGTCAAAAACGCCTTCTCTCGGCCACTCACCTCATTCACAATGTAGTCAAGCAATTCAAAAATGGCCATGGCGGGGCGGCTGTCCATCCCAAGACCTGCAGGGTTCAAAAGAGCAAAGGTGTGTGTGGGGGGGTGAAAAACGGCATGCGGAGAACACGCGCCAAGAAAGCGTGTCCATCTTCAAGAAACCCTGGGAATACTGAAGGGAGAGCACGATCCAACACCAACCGGGAGCTTGGCTGGTTGGCCTTGGAACCTGAAAGGTATGCAGAAAGCAGCAGCAGCAACAGGCTTCTCAGAGACAGGCAGACCTTGACTTAACGACCATAACGGATCCCAACACTTATCTTGTTAATGGAGACATTTCCTAAGCATGTTTTGCCCCATTTTACGACTTTTTCTTGCCACGGTGGTTAAGTGAATCACTGCAGTTGACAAGCCAGGAGCCCGGTTGTTAAATGAATCTGGCTTCCCCATTGACTTGGCTTGTCGGAAGGTCGCAAAAGTGGATCTCGTGTGACCATGGGACACAGCAACGGTCATAAGTATGAACCAGTTGGCAAGCGTCTGAATTTTGATCGTATGAACATGGTCGTCACTTTTTTTCCAGTGCCATTGTAACTTTCAATGGTCACTAAATGAACTGTTTTAAGTCGAGGACGACCTGCAGTCAGTCCCAGCTTCTACTATGTAGCTTAGGAGTTAATATGAGAGGGTTGGGGAGACATAGGAGAGAAGGCTGGGCTGAAGCAGCCATCTGTGTCCCGTCTGTGATCCACCTTATTTGTCTTAAATAATGACCTTGCCTGGTGACTTTTAGCCTAAAAGGTAGGATAATAAGAACAAAACTAAGTTTACTGAGACCCACGATATTCCTTTTTTGTTTTATTTTTATTGATTTACCCCACCATTCTTATTTTTGATAAATAATTCAAAAGTGGTGAGCCTCCCTTCCTCCTCCCATGTCCCACCACAATAACGACCTTGTGAGGTGGGTTGGGCTGAGAGAGAGAGAGATGACTGGCTCAAAGTCATGCAGCTGGTTTTCTTGCCTAACTCAGGACTAGAACTCACCGTCTCCTTTTGTCACACCCAGCCAGCTTTTGTACCTGACAGGACTAGATGCTTGGCCCAAACTCATCCGGCCTGCTTTCCTACATAAGGTGGGACTAGAACTCCCCCTCCCCTGGTTTCTAGCCTGGTGTCTTCATCACTAGATAAAAGACAAGCTGTATAGTCCTGAACATCTTTATCTATGGGAAAAAGCACGAGTGAAAGTGGCTCTCTGCCACCAAGAAGTCTTCTCCTTTCCATTCTGGATACTGAATATTTTTATCCACTGATTCCTTGAGTTTGGGGATCTTTGGGGCTTGAAAACCTCGTCCTTTCATTCTCCCAAATCTTCATCACGTTGACAAGCAACATCTTGCTGCAATATCATCCCCCCACCTATTTGCCTCAGGATGTGCCATGTTCAACTTTAGCCCTGCCAGTCAGCAACAACTCGTGCCAGCTAGGCATAGCTTAGCTGCAGTCCAATGTATCTGGAGGGCATCGCATCAAGGAGGGTGGCTGAGCCGCCTTGAAAAGAAGCTCACTGCGGATTTCCCAGCCAGCTTGTCTCATTGCAAAGGATACTTGATGCAAACTGGCGAGTCGAGGAGAGTAAAAAAAAAAACATGTAAAAAATCAGCAAAGTACAATTGAGCCCAAAACATATGTTGTTAAGTGAGAAATTTGTTAAGTGTGTTTTGGCCCATTTTACGACCTTTCTTGCCACGTATGTTAAGGGAACCACTGCAGTTGTTAAGTTAGTAACATGGTTGTTAAGTGAATCTGGCTTCCCCATTGACTTTGCTTGTCAGAAGGTCAGAAAAGGGGATTAATTGCATGATCATGGGACACTACAACCATCATCAATAGAAGCCGGTTGTCCAGCATCCGAATGTCAATCATCTGACCGTGGGGAGTTTGGCAACGGTCATGAGTGTGAGAAATGGTCATCAGTCACTTTTTTCAGTGCCGTCGAACCTTCAAATGGTCACTAAATGAACTGTTGTAAATTGAGGAGTACAGGTAGTCCTCGACTTACAAACCATCTATTTAGTGACTTGTTTAAAGTTACAACGGTACTGAAAAATTGACTGAGGACCATTTTTCACGCTTTACGACCTTTGAAGCATCGTCATGACCACATGAACAAAATTCTTGACAACTGGCATGTACTTACGACAGTTGCAGTGTCCCCGGGATGACGCGATTCCCCTTTTGAGTCCTGCTGACAAGCAAAGTCAACGGGGAAGACAGATTCACTTAACAGCCATGGCAAGAAAGGTCCTATTTTGGGGTCAATTGAAGTTGTACGTTGAAGGCCACCTGCAACTTGTCATTCTTGAAAGTGAGTAATACTGAATTTCTGTAACTGAATAGCCTATGAGTATTTATTTAATTCTGCTGGTGCTGTTCTTTCATGCCTGATGCTTGGGAATGAAAGCCAGCTGAGTGACCTTGGGCCAATCACCAGGAGCCTGTGAGTTCTAGTCCCGCCTTAGGCATGAAAGCTAGCTGGGTGACCTTGGGCGAATCACCAGGAGCCTGTGAGTTCTAGTCCCGCCTTAGGCATGAAAGCCAGCTGGGTGACCTTAGGCCAATCACCAGGAGCCTGTGAGTTCTAGTCCTGCCTTAGGAATGAAAGCCAGCTGGGTGATTTTGGGCCAATCACCACAAGCCTTGAGTTCTATTCACACCTAATGTGAATAGAAAGCCAGCTGGGTAACTTTGGCCCAGTCAATCTCTCTCAGCCTACTATGTCAAGCTGGTTGGTCAATTCCTTTCATAACCAGTGGATCAACACTCTTTGGAAAATGCTAGGAAGAAGAATGAACCACAGTCCAGCTGTGAATGATTATGCTACCTTCCGACATTTAAAAAAAAGTGATATAATTTCAACTTCAGCCAGCAACTTCCCAGGAATGAACTCTTACCACTAACAGGACGTCCTGGGGGCTTGGGTCGCGGAGAGATGCTGTGGGTCTCCCCTTCAGCCCCATCGACTATGGGACGACCAAAGATCACTTCCAGTTCCTTGCCATCGGGCGGCGGGATGGGGTACCGTCCGATTGACAGCTCCACCAGGGAGAGGCCCATGCTCCAGATGTCCGACTGAACGGAATAATGAGTGCCTTGTAGACGTTCAGGCTGCAAGCAACAGCAACAGAGGTGGGTGAGTGCCCATCCTGCAAAAACACACCTGCCAATCCCAGTGGCTCCTTCAACATCCAGGTGTCTGCGGGTACACACCTGTGTCAGAAATTTATGGCAAGCCAGCAAAGAGGTTTTCCCTGTCTGGATAGATGCTCAGTTAATTACCAGAGGAGATCTTCAGAAGCCAGGCTAAGAGAGTTATAATAATCTACCTAGGGAACTTTTGCTTACTGGGTCGTATGCAAATAAATTTTAAAAAGCAGAAAATACAGTTGTGCAGTTAACAGAGAACATAAGGTACCTTCCTTTGGCTGCAGTTGCAAAAAGCTGTGCTACCTTTGTTGTCACAACAGACTGGGAACTGAAACCACTGACACTTAATGCTATGATTGATGATTTAATTTATAGGATGCATCAGCTCCTAAATGACTTGCTTTTGCTTCCTAGGTTTTGAACGAAAAACTCTTGTTTTAAACCATCTTTTAAACCCAGACTGGATGGAGGGGGCAAACAGCTGATAGGTTGATGACTTCCCAGAAAGACAGATTTATATTAATATAAAATAGCAACGTACTTTTTTTTAAAGTGCTGGAATCAAAATTAATATTTCAACTATCGCTATCTTGATACCACATCGGCTTTAATACCTGCCTAGCTAGTAATCTAGTTGTTACACAACTTCCCTTGACAAACACACCAGTCCAGTTAGGCATAGGATGTACAGAGCGCAGAGGTGCGGGACAGTCCTGGAGGCCCCTCGGGTGTCACATGTTAACACCTCTGTTGTGTGAGTTGAATTGGTTGCCAGTTTGCTTCCGGGTCCAATTCAAGATGTCGTATCTTCAAAGCTCTTTATGGCAGTGGGTTCAAGTAAGAGGTGGTATTCAGCAGGTTCTGACCAGTTCTGGAGATCCAGTAGCGGAAATTTTGAGTAGTTTGGAGAACCGGCAAATACCACCTCTTGACTGGCCTCACTCCCATCTCTTCTCTGCCTCGCATTGAGTCTCAGCTGATTGGCTGGGTCTTCTTTGGTTGCCCTGCACAGGAGAACGGAGCTGGAAAGCAGGTTAGTGGGGTGGGGAGGGACCAGATTTTGCAGCATCCTTCCCTGCCACGCCCACCAAGACATGCCCACAGAACTGGTAGTAAACTTTTTTGAATCCCACCACTGGCAAAGTAATCTCGGGAGCCTTGTCACCCCAATGGGACCAGCCTGTCCTGCTCACATCAGCAGAAGAGACATACTTTGGATCTTGTCTGACAAAAGGATTTCAGCTGGTGGGGGTCCAGGAGAAGAGCCTTTTCCGCTGTGGCCCCCACCCTCTGGAATATTCCCTCTGCTGGAGTCAGGCCCATAATCCTGGCTTTCTGGAAGAGTCTGAAAACACGGATCTGCCAGCTGGTCTGGGGCTCCAACAGGAGAGGCACTTATGTTGGGGCCGGCTAACGGGCTGGAGAGATCCCCCCGCAATGTTACCTGTCCTCATGGTTTTTCGCCTCTTAAAACCTTTAAACCCCCTAATTTTAACCGCTTTGTATCATCATTTGTAACTACTGGCCATGCTGCAAGCCGCCCAGAGTCACTTAACAGTGAGATAGGTGGCATAGAAATTTAATATATAAATAAATAAATTAAAAAAAATGTAACACCGGGATTCCAACTTCAACTTGTGATCCAGTAAAGACTGGGCTTTTGCTCCCCCCACTTGGTTCCTGCTGAACAAACCAATCTAAAAAGATCCACTCATGCTAAGTATACTGTGTTCGGTTTGTACTTTGGTTCTCCTCTTCCTTTAACCGAAAAGAATCGGAAGTCAGATTCTCTATTCCGTGCTTATAGAGAGAGGAGAAGCTTCTTTCCTTTTTAAGGTCTATGGAAATTCTCAACCACCCAGATTAGTTTTTCCAAGGGACTTTTTCGCCCCCCAAAAGGAGCCCTGGTGGCGCAGTGGTTAGAATGCAGCATTGCAGGTTGACTCTGCCCACTGCCAGCAATTCGATCCTGACTGGCTCAAGACTGACTCAGCCTTCCGTCCTTCCAAGGTCGGTAAAAGGAGGAGCCAGAGGTTGGAAGCAAAATGCTAACTCTCTAAACCGCTTAGAGAGGGCTGTAAAGCGGTATATAAGTGAAGCGGTATATAAGTCTAAGTGCTACTGCTACCTATAATCTATCATATCTTTCTCTGTCTTCTATCTACAATAGCTATTTATTGCTGTGTCTGTCTGTCTATCTAGCTATCCATCCACCCAGTCTGTCTATATTATCAGTCTGTCTATATTGTCTACATTCTGCCTGCCTACCTACCTACAATCCCTCTCTCTCTGTTTCTCAGTAACTCTGGTGGTGCAGCAGTTAAGAATGCTGTATTGCAGGCTAACTGTGCCGACTACCATCCTGACCGACTCAAGATTGACTTAGCATTCTGTCCTTTCGAGGACGGTAAAATGAGGACCCAGATGGTTGGGGGCAGGATGCTGACTCTGTAAGTTGCTTGGAGAAAGCTATAAATCCCTATGAAGCAGGATATAAGTCTAAGTGCTATTGCTAAAAGGCAACTGGGCTTTGTTTTCTCTGAAAACATTTCGCTTCTTATCCAACAAGCTTCTTCAGTTCTAACGCTTCTTAGGAGTCAGAATCTCAGTGGAAGCAACCGAACGGCTTGCCAGTCAAGCACGCTGCTCAGTCAGAATTGGAAAGAATTCAGGTTTTGTAGTCCACTGCTTTAATTTAGCTGTTTATATGGAATTGTTGTGTCTCGTACAAATGCTTGAGCTTCCTCTACACCAGACAGGATTAAGGAAAGCCTTGGAGAGGAACAGTATCTGCCAGAAAAATGAAGGCATTCATAGCCCAAAGAAACTGATTTCAGAAAAGAAACTTTTTTTCAGAAAGAAACTGATCCAGCTTAAAGGAAGAAACGGTTTAAGGCACTGTTCCCAACCTTGGGGACTTTTAAGATGTGAGGACTTCAACTCCCAGAATTCTAGGAGTTGAAGTCCTCATATCTTAGGTTGGGAAAAGACCGGTTTAAGGTGACATAGCTGCAACATAGCACAAGCCATCATGAGAGAGGTTGAAGTGAGGCAATCTTCATTACAATACCCCCACACCAGCTGTCATATAGTACCAATCCCTCCCCACAGGACGTGTCCTAACTCCTGTTTTTAAAAACCTTCAGAAAGGAGGAGGACGTACAGACATATAGGACCGGGTGCCCACGAAGGAATTGGCCATGGAGTCGATGAGCTGCCCGCTGACTCCAAAATCACACAGCTTAATCTCACCT
This sequence comes from Notechis scutatus, assembly GCF_049901735.1. Taxonomy (NCBI): domain Eukaryota; kingdom Metazoa; phylum Chordata; class Lepidosauria; order Squamata; family Elapidae; genus Notechis; species Notechis scutatus. The sequence goes on along the minus strand of NC_142009.1, from coordinate 336,688,888 downwards.
CGAGAATTCACCAAGATGTTAGAAGGCTTCACATCTGTAAATTAAAAACTGTTTTGAGAGACGAAGAGGGGAGGAAAAAAAAAACACCAACACACAACAAAACACTGAAAAGGAACTCTACTTGGAGACTGTTCTAGATAAAAGCTCTATGGTTTCTCCCCCCTAATGAAGACAGGAAAGAACCCTGCAAGGGGTCAATTATCGTGCTAGACCATGCAACAACTTTGGATAGATCAGCATGGCTGGCTGGGGAATTCTGGGAGCTGAAGTCCACCTATCTTAAAGCTGCTAAGGTTAAAAAAACTCAGTTAGATGGCAAACAATTAATAAACTATTAATATTAATAAACCAGTAAATACAGGTAGTCCTCAACTTACTAACCATTTGTGTAGTGCCTGTTCAAAGTCACAACAGCACTGAAAAAGTTTCTTGGGGTCCTTTTTCACACTTACAACCATTGCCTCATATCCAGTCATATGATAGCAATGGAAACTTTGGGGTCAATTGTGGTCATAAATCAAGGACTACCTGTATTCTCAAGGGCTGTACTGTGGGTCCAATTAACCTGTGACTTTAGGCTGATTTCATGCCAGCCTAAATGATGTCCATCCCCTGGCAATTCTTCAGAAATCATCTTGCAATCCCTTTCCCCACTGTGTATGGTGTCCCCCCCCCCCAAAAAAAACTCTTCTGAGACTCGGAAAACTCACCACGGAAACGACCCGCCTGACCAAATTCTCCTTCCATTGCTGGGAAGCAAAATTTAAAGGCCTTAAAACTGCAAGTGATTAATTTTAGAATTAACTGTGAAGGGTTTTTCTTGGTGAACGAGAAAAATGTCCCTAGTTCTGACATGAACACAAAGGTGACAGAAGAGGCTGCCCTCAAGAGCAGCTGCCAGCAAGAAGCCGTGGTCTGTATAAGTGCTGTGCGATATAAAACACAATTTCCAGATTTTTGCAACCCCAACAAGGTTGCAAAAACCCATAAACCAGGCAGCGCACCATACAGCCACAAGATAGATAGATAGATAGATAGATAGATAGATAGATAGATAGATAGATAGATAGATAGATATAGATGTAGATATTTAAAAAGTAATGTAATATAAGGCATTGGATAATTGCCTCCGCCCCTAGGTAATGCTCCTGGTTAAACCATGTGTAGAATTAAGCCTTGGAATGAGAAAGATGTCCAGCAGATCTACACAACCCCAGTTCACTTACATATGCAGACTCCTCCTCCTATTACAAGCAATGCTCACCTCGGTGCATGATTTGGTGCTTCTCTCGTAAATAAGCCAATCCTCGCAGAACCTAAAGGAGAGGAGAGGAAAAAGGGAAGGGAAAAAGGAAAGGAGAGAAAGGAAAGGGGAGAGAAGAGGGAGGGAGGAGAGGAGATAAAAATCAGGATTTGAGGGATGGAAGCCATCATGACTCCCATTTTATAAATGGGAAACTAAAAAATAAAGACTCATACAAGTGTGTGACAGAACAGAGGCTGGCCATCTCTGAAGGGGTAATTCGATGCCCAAATGCTTATAGGAGGATACATATGACACTCTGTATCTGGTAAAACCTTGTTTGGGGGAATTAAAAGGAGGCAGCTGCATACTCACTGCTATACTGACTTTGCCCAAAATTTCTTCAGGAATCCTCTTGGCTTCTTTCAAAACCTGATCCAGGGAACCGCCATCCTAAAACCAGTGGAAAGGTAATTATGCTTATTTATTAACTGGATGTTTATCCAGCCTTTATCACTTTATAAATAACTCAAGGTGGAGAATGTAAATACTCCTTCCTCCTCCTATTTTCCCTGCAGCAACCAATCTGTGAGGTGACTTGGGCTGAGAGAAAGGGACTGGCCCAAAGTCACCCAGTTATCTTTTGTGCTAAGGTGAAACTACAACTCATCACCTTCTAGTGATTGGCCCAAAGTCACCCAGCCAGGTTTCATGCCTAACGCAGTACTAGAACTCACTATTTTCTGCTTTCTTGCCTAAGGCGGCACTAATACCTCACCATCTTCTGGTGTCAAAGTCAGCCAGCCTGCTTTCAGGCTTAAGATGGGACTAGAATTCCCAGTCTCCTGGTTTCTAGGCCAGCAGCACCCTACATTATCTTAAATTTTAGAATTAGAAAACATCTCTCAACCAAATGAATAATAAGAAACCAGATTTAAGTAAAAAAAGGGCACAAAGAATATCTTAACGTCACTTGAAAAATACAAGGCATATAACATTTCAACAGCTTCCCTGAAATTAGACGAAGAAAGGACAGGTTACCCCCTCAAGGAGCGTCCTGCGAATGGGGCATTGCTAGAGAAGACACAACTCCACATGGCCTCAACCAAACCTCTTAATAACGAATTATATAGGAAAGTTGATTGACAGAGCCAAAGACGATTCTCAGCAGCTCTGGTTCACAGAGTCAGGAAGCAAAACGTTAAACACCCTTCATTGTCAACCATCCTCCATCTGCTTTAAACAGCTATAGTTCGGGAAGACTAACGAAGCAGATTCTCATTTTTTTAAAATCTATTTAATTATCAAATTTATCTAGCTACCCATCACACAAAAGTAAGGTTTTCCCGAAAATTCTGAGTATATTTTTGTAACTCGAAGGTACCTTCCTTCTTAACAGAATGTATTACACCTGGGTTCCTTGAAACAATATATGGCTTGGCTAAGGCACCTTATTCACTGGAGAAAGCAATGATGTTAGGAAGAGTTAGCGGTAAAAGGAAACCAGGCCTACGAAGAACACTGTGGCCTGGAAATCATCAAAGATGACATCAGCCAGAACATGGAAAAAATCAAAGCAGCAAGATCGGAACAGACCTGGTCTGTAGAAAGATGTTGAGACTCTAGAAAGAGTGCAGAGAAGAGCAACCAGGATGATTAGGGCACTGGAGACTAAAACATATGAAGAAGTTACAGGAACTGGGCCTGGCTAGTCTAGTAAAGAGAAGGACCAGGGGAGACAGGATAGGAGTCTTCCAATATTTGAGGGGCTGCCACAGAGAGGAGGAAGGGGCCCAGCTATTTTCTAAAGCGCCAGTAGGCCAGACAAGGAATGATGGATGGAAACTGAACAAGGAGAGATTCAACCTGGAAATAAGGAGAAACTTTCTGACAGGGAGAACAATCAACCCATGGAACAGAAGCCCTCAGAAGTTGTGGGAGCACCATCACTTGAGACTTTCAAGAAGAGACTGGACTGCCATCTGTCAGAAATGGTGTAGGGTCTCCTGCTTGGGCAGGAGGGGTTGGACTAGATGACCTACAAGATCCCTCCCAACTCTGGTTATGTGTTAAAACTGTTAGAATCACTAAGAATCAGATATGGCTGATCTGATATCATCATGGGTGGGATTCTACGGGTCTGGGCTGGTTCGGGCAAACGGGTAGCTCCGAAGATCAGCTGTGGGCGAATCAATTCTCTCCGACGATCAGCTGTTGGGCCTGCCTGCCCCATCTCTAGTCTGTGCTTTATCTCCAGGTTTTCCAGCTCAGCTGACTCGCGTGGCACAGCAGATTGCCGCGTGTCTGCCGTTTTACACACGGGGCTTGCAGCAGAAGGTGAGTTGTAAACACTACGCACGGGCGAAGCATGCATTTGGCGCACGCACGCTCACCAAACTGGTTGTTAAACACAGTTGAATCCCACCCCTGGATATCATCATCAAACTCCATAAACCTATGTAGCACATCTACTGTTCTTATACCACAGGAAGTTACAATCTTTGCAGAACACATGGAAAATATTCTGTCCTGAAAGGGCAGAGTGCTGTAACAAATCCCAACAGTGGCTTCTGTGCTGATGCCACTGCCAGGCTGAAAGGGGACCAGGGAGGCTCATGTTCGTGTCCTCACATGACCACCGGCCTCGGTAACTGTCAGCTGCGATCAATCTCACAGGACGGTTGCTAGGAGAGCAAAAGGGATGAGGGAGTATTACTTGCATCACCTTGACCTGCTGGGATGCAAGATGAATACACGAGCCACCAGGCTGAATTTAGCGAGGTGAAGAGAACGTTCAAGACCCGGTAGAAGACACGATGAAAGGAGATGCCTGCCCATCATATGTCTGGGACAAATTGGTTTAATCACAGAAAACCTCCTCCTCCAGCATTACTGAAGGGTTATCCCATTTTCATTATGTACATGCTGTGGAGGCTTTAATATGGCAATTCAAATGGCACAAAAGGTGGGATCCTTGTCATGAGTAGCTTAAAATGCAGCAAAAAAAGAGAAATGACAGAGGAGGGAGATGTACGTGCTATTTCCCAAGGCACCGGAAGGCCAAACAAGGAATAATGGATGGAAACTGATCAAGGAAAAGATTCAATCTGGAAATAAGGAGAAATTTTCTGATAGGGAGAACCATCAACCCATGGAACAGAAGTTGCTTTTGGAAGTTGTGGGAGCTTCATCCGTGGAGGCTTTCAAGAAGAGACTGGACTGCCACCTGTCAGAAATGGTGTAGGGTCTCCTCATTGGGTGTGAGGCGGTTGGAATAGATGACCTACAAGGTTCCTTCCAACTCTGTTAATCTGACTACAAGAAACCATGGATGGAAGTTAATCAAGGAGAGAAGCAACCTGGAATTAAGGAGAAACAGTGAGGACAATTAACCAGTGGAACAGCTTGCCCCCAGAAGTTGTGGATGCTCCACCACTGGAGGCTTTTAAGAAGAGATTGGACTGCCATCTGTCGGAAATGGTGTAGGGTCTCCTGCTTGGGCAGGAGGGGTTGGACTAGATGACCCAACAAGGCCCCTTCCAACTCTGTTATTCTAAGTAGGACAGTTAAAACAGGGAAATTCAATGCTTAGATGTGTTATACAGGTAGTCCCCTGACTTATGGTGAAAATTACATCAGATTCCTCCCCAAAGGTACTTACAACCTAATTCCAAAATCCAACAACCATCCCAGTCATGTGAACTGCATTCTGGGCACCTGGCAACCGACCCACATTTATGGACGTTTGTAGTGTCCTGCAGTCACATGATTGCAAGTAGCAACGTTTTTGTCAAAAAGAATCCTTCAGTTTTTGGCAAAAATGCCCTATAGTGGACAATTGGTTCACTTAACGACCAGAGAATTCACTTAACGACTCCTGCGAAAACAAAAAGGTGATAAAAATCAGGTTGATCACATGGGTAGCCTGTTTTACAACTATCACGATTTATTGATTTTTTTCACCTTTTTGAACTGCCGGTCTCCCTCAGAAAGCGACTCTTGAGTGACATACAATGAAATGCTAACTATATGGACTTGTGACCGTAATCGGCAGGCTCCGTTAAGTTGAGAACTGCCTCTATGTGCCAGTTGGGCTGAGCAGTTAAGAGGCATCAGGCTACAAAATGAGGCAAGTCTTGCTTTAGTCATGAAAATCAACTGGCTGACTTTGGGCCCTCTCTCCCAGCCCAATCCACCTCACAGGATTATTGTTGTGGGGAAAATAGGAGGAGGAAGATGAATGTTTCTGCCACTTTTGAGCTATTTGAAAAAATAATAACGGAGGTATACATAAATAACGATGGACAAGAAGTGAAATGTCTTCAAAGAAAAACCAGAAAGTCCAGTCACCTCTTGAACAAAGCACCTTTGGGGACAACCATGACCTGGGTGATTGAGAATCTCCATAGACATATAAACAAATAAATACATTTGCCATCAGGCCTCCTTTTATATAGCATTATCGAAGGGCAGCTTTTAATCCCCCCCCTCAACGTTTACCATAAAAGGTCAGTTCTTCCCACTCCTTTTGTTGTGGAAAATGCTCTGCAATCATTTACTTTTTTCCAAGCCGTAGAAATATGGATGTAATTGTCAAGAGGCAAAATCCATACCCAGAGCCAACAGTTCAGACAGTCAGGATTTGAGCACCTGCTTCCAGGAGAGGAACTAAAGAGGCACCCTGGAAAGATATCCCACGGAAGTGGCTCTTGAGACACGGGAAGAGTCATTTCTGGGCCTCTTGAAGAAGCTGGCAAGGCTGCCTACAATTGTCGTAATGTGCTGAAGTGGCTTTGCTTTTGAAAAGATAAAACTCCAGGGGACTCTGCCAGTTTTAGAATTAAGTCAACAGATGGCAGCATCAACTTTGTGCTACAAGCAAGGAGACGACATTTTCCCCGGTGACTGATTCCATGCTCAAGAGAGACCGGCCTTGCCCAGAAGTCAAATTCAGATCAACCTCTATCCTATGAAACAGACATTTAACATATTTCTCAAAATCGCTAGTCAAGACAGCGATCCAGACAGATTAATAGAAATTACCGCAGGTAGTCCTTGGCTTAGGGCCACAATTGAGCCCAAAATTTCTCTTGCTAAGACAGTCGAGGTTTGTCCCATTTTAATGACCCTACTTGCCACGGTCATGAAGTGAATCACTGTGTCAACCCTGAAGCTGACCTGACTGAAGCCATTTTGTCGCTTCAGTATTGCCACACTGGAGCCGAGGGCTAGAGAGGTAGGAATAAAGATTTGTAGCCAAAACAAAACAGTTTCTCTTGGGAACCAAGGACATTTGCACACCTGGTCGGAGAGAGGAAGAGTGATGTTACCCAGCAACCGGGCAGCACCTCGATTGGACCATGTGACTGATTGTTTGGGGAAAGGGAAAAATGTTTACTTTTAATAAGATGAAAACCGACTCTGAAGGTTCCCACGTGAGGTTTTCACCTAATCAAAAGTAAAAGTTTTTTCCCTTTCCACAAACATATATCATATTGGCATAGACTTGGTGAAAACCGACTCTGAAGTTTCCCTCGGTTTTCACCAGGTCTGTGCCAATATGATATATCCAATAAGGCAATATTCTTTTGAAGAATCTACCTGCCTGGGAGTTTTGTTTGCTATGGGTACGTCACTTGGAACCCTGACACGCTGCCGTCGTGAAGTGAATCTGGCTTCCCCGTGGAGGCTTGCTTGCCAGAAAGGCGATCCCATGACCTGTGCAACCGTCACAAACAGGAACCAGTTGCCAAGGGTCTGAATTTCGATCACGGGGTTGCTGCAATGGTCGTTAAGAGTGAAAAACAGTTTTTTCAATGCTATTGTAACTTTCTTTGAAAGGTCACTAAATGAGTGGTTGTATGTTGAGGACTACCTGTACAGCTGTGATTAACAGCTGTGGCAAGAAAAGACGTAAAGTGGGGCAAACTCATTTCACAAATACCTCACTTAACAACCGAAACTTTGGGCTCAGCTGTGGTCGTAAGTCGAGGACTAAATGTACCACTTCATGTGCCTTTTTCTGTTATAATATTCAGTTTGCCTGGCACCCAGGTGATTGTCCAATGGCAGAAAGCTGACGTCTTCCAAGCTTGGAGAACAAGAGAAATGTAGAGGCTGTACCACTGCAGATTCTTTTTAAGGCACTGACCCTAGGCGACTGTGAGTTATAGTCCTTTGGCATGAAAAACCAGCTGTCCCTCTCTCTCAGCCCAACCCACCTCACAGGGTTGTTAATGTGGGAACACAGAAGGTATGTTTGCTGCCTTGAGTTATTCATAAATAATAATAAAGGTGGGATCAAAATCAAATTGAATCTATCAATCTCCTCCTCATCACCCATCCCCTCCCACTATCCTAACGATTTATATTGACTGTTTCCTAGTATGATTTGATCGCTTATTGCACCTTATGACTATTATTAACTGTTGTACCTTACGATTCTTGACTCTTGACGAATGTACATTTTCTTTTATGTACACTGAGAGCATTTGCACCAAGACAAATTCCTTGTGTTTCCACTGGCTACTAATATTTCCCAAAGTAGGAAACAATTAAGCAGCCATCAGCATTCTCAAATAAACCGACTATCTTGGTAATATTCAATTATTTGATCTCTTATCGGGATTAAATATGGGAAGGTTAAGTAAAATATAGTATCTCAGTTCATAGTCTGCTTGCTTTTATGTTACATCTGGAGTGGATTTTTGGCTTGTTCTTCTGATAAGCCAGTATCTGAAGCAATCTGGTAGCAAAAATGAGGAAGATTAGCCAATAATCCCAATAAATCAAGAATTCTCCTCATACTGTGGAAAAAAGTGGATCGTTATTGGTAATAGAGACCTGCAATTGATGCCACAAAAAGCAGAAAAGAAACATTTAGAATACTGCAGGTAGTCATCTACTTACAACAGTTCATTTAATGACCGTTCAAAGTTAGAAAGTCACTGAAAAAGTGACTTGTGACTGTTTTTCACACTAATGGCCACCGCAGCATTCCCGTGGTCACGTGATCAAAATTCAGGTGCTTGGCAACCGAGTTGCATTTTTATGACGGTTGCAGTGCCCCCTGGGGAATCACGTGATCCCCTATTGTGACCTTCTGATAAGCAAAGCCAATGGGGAAACCAGTTTCACGGAACTACTAATTTACTAACGGCTGTGACTCACTTAGCAACAGCAGCAAGAAAAAAGTGGTAAAATGGGGCAAAATTCACTGAACAAATGTTTGGCCTAGCAAGGGAAATTCAGGGCTCAGTTGGGGCCACAAGTGGATTGACTACCCGTCACTGACGCTTTGGTAAGCTCCCTTCAAGCCTTTGATGCTGAATCAGTCCTGTTCTGCACAGGGAATATGCCCTCACCATATGCTCCATGCAAATGCTGATCTCCCCATCGCTGTAGAAGGCGCCATAGAAACCGACGATGTATGGAGAATTGCACTCGTGAAGCACTTGGAGCTCCCGGATGATCTGGTTTCGTATGGCAGGCTTGATCTCCAAGTGAATCAGCTGTGGAGGGAATGAGAGAGAAAGACACACACATCAAAGGATGGAGACAGTGCAGAACAGCTCCAGAAACAATTGTGCCCGTCTTAGGCATGGTAGGGAGGACTGGTATATAACTCACAGTCGCCTAGTTCCTAGACCAGCACTGGTACAGCCTCTTCACATCTCAGCCTCCCAGATATATATGGACTAGATCAGAGGTGGTATTCAGCAGGTTCTGACCAGTTCTGGAGAACCAGTAGCAGAAATTTTCAGTAGTTCGGAGAACTGGCAAATCCCGCCTCTGACTGGCCCCGCCCCCATCTATTCTCCGCCTCCCATTGAGTCCCAGCTGATCAGCTGGGTCTTCTTTGGTTGCCCTGCACAGGAGAACGGAGCTGGAAAGCAGGTTAGTGGGGGTGAGGAGGGAATGGGGATTTTGCAGCATCCTCCCCCTGCCATGGCCACCAAGCCACACCACACCCACCAAGCTACGCCCACAGAACCGGTCATAAAAAAATTGAATCTCACCACTGGGATTTAATCAGACAAAAGCTTAACTCAGTTGGGAATCAGTTTAACAGTAAATAACCCAGTTGGGAATTCTGGTATCCTTTGGGAAAACTTTTCCAAACCTTACCATTCCAACTTGAAAGTATTTTATGTTTTTAATTTATAGCATTATGGGGCAGTAGCTTAAACATGAAACTATTTTACTTGTGCTAAATTGTTTCATTTTTAATTATTATTCTTCCAGGCCACTGAAGGTACATTAACCAATAAACAGCAGACACAGGTTCTACCCTTATTACTCATAGGGGGAAACGGCTGGATGTGACTCAGTCAAGCCCGTACGTCTTTCCTGGAGGGGTAAAAAAATCACTGCTGTTTTAAAATGCTTTGCTAACAGAAATTAAAAGTTGTAATGTAATGCTGTTAATATAATGGCATGTTCTGCTTTCTTTTAAAAGGCCGAATCTGAAGATGTGCCACAGATAGTTTGTCATTTGAGATTTCACAGTGGGTAAAGATAACGGTGTCCCTGCGGGTTTTACTCCGCTGGTCTCTTTTTCTAGGCCACTGAGAGCCAGTGCTGTCTGAAAATGTTTCTGTGGTCATGTAGCCAGTTTGACACCACAGCACAGAGCATGCAGCAAAATACGGAGCACTGTTGCCTTCCCAGCGAAGTGGTACCTATTTATCTACTCACATTTACACACTTTCAAACTGCTAGGTGAACAAGAGCTGAGGCAAGTGACGGGAGCTCACTCCATCCCACGGTGGTAGGACTCGAACCGCCAGAGCACAGAGCTTCTCCGGCATCTTTTAAGCCACTGAGCCACCATGCCTCTAGACACTGGGAAGAGTCCTAAATTAGCTTGATGAGCGCAGTTTATTATGAAATAGTCCCATGCAAATAAACCAGTATTAGAAGACTCAATTGCTACTGACAAAATACTGTTATTAGTCATTAGTCACTACAAACCTTTCTTAAATTAATCAACAGCCTTGATTAATAGACTATTAATACATTTTGAAAGGGAATAGACTGCTTATGACTCATTGGGCCATCCTTTTATAAATATTCATTTAACTAAAGAGATCAACAGAATGACTCAGGGCAAGCAAAAAAAAACAAGAGAAGAGAACAATCTCTGACTTTCTGCTGGCTTCCCCACTGACTGTGAGAAGTTGGCAGGAAGCACTGGAGAACACAATCACGTGAATGCAGTTGAGCAAGGTGGCACTGCAGTGGCAACAAGTTTGTGAGTGTAACTGATCTGGAGATCCTTGAAATTTCAATTCCACAGAAGTCATGAGTCTCACATTCTTTGTACATATTCTTTAAGTTAGTACATTTGAGGTACATTGATTCAAAAATTGTTGTCATATCATGCACCGTTTTGGCTAATTGAAGGTTACAAACAGACAAAAGCGTTTGAATGGTGTATAGATGACAGCCAGACAAAGTATGGATAGACTGCAAGATTTGGCATTCTCTATTTGCACAAGAAAAAGCAGCTTCTGATTTTACTATAGATTAGGCTTATTTAAATCTTTACTGGGATTCCAAAACACTGATACTGATTCAATGTTTCATTTTGCATTTCTCCAGCTTGCTTAAAGATTTTTTTTTAAATCTTCCATTTTTTTAACATTATGGAATTCAAAAGATCAGACTAAAATAAGCCCTTAGAATTTAACTGTTTCCTGCAAGTCATTTTTGCAACCGAGAAACACATTTTGCAATTTAAACAGAATTTAATGTTCTGGTGACCATCTGGGCAATTTCTATTAATTATAAGAAACATATTTCCTTATAACTTATATTTTCATTTTTTTTAATCCATTGTATTTGAGCCATTGTCCATACATCGAGGCAGGTCACCCAACAGTGCAATAAATCATTTAAAAAAAAAACAACACTTTAAAATCCTAGAAACAGGAATATGTGTAATGATAAAAAGACGCAAGTTTTGAAATAGGGTTTTGCAATACACAATTCATTCACCTAAGAGACCAGGTTGTATTGTGTTATGATTGCACGGTCAGCCCCGAGATGAGCTTCTGGCCTTTTAAAAGCTATTGGCAGACACCCTTGCTCGATAACTGAGAGCTATGGGACTGCAATTATAGCTCTACATTTGCTAATGATTCTGCATCCAGGAAGGCATGCGGTATAACCTACTTAGCAGTGCAAAAAGAAAAAGAAAAAAAGAAAAAGCAGCAGAAGAAAAGTGGGAAGAAAGCAGTCACCATAGGAACGCTTGCACGGCTCAGGAATGGAACACCGAAACCAATTTATGGGAGATGGTTCACAGAAGAGTTGAAGCCTTATATTGCGCAAATGTTCTTTCCGTACCAGATGTATAATTTTGCAAAGGAGAGCAAACCCATCACCCGCCCAACCTGCTAGCGTTATCTTCCATAGGAATAAGGCACAAGATATCCACCCTTTGTTATTGATGTCGTTGTTCAATCACTATGGCGTGTCTGATTCTTTGCGATCCCATGGGGCACAGCACACCAGGTTCCTCTGCCCTCCATCGTCTCCTGGACTCTGCCCAAATTCATGTTCATTGGGTCAATGACACTAACCATCTCATCCTCTGTGGTCCCCCTCTTCTACTTTTGCATTCGGTCTTTCCCAACACTGTCCCAAAGATGCTTTTACAAAAGGCAATTTTTGTTTTTTCTTTGAAGACATTTCGCTTCTCCTTCAAGAAGCTTCTTCAGCTTCTGGGATAAGAAGCAAAATGTCTTCAGAGAAAACCCAGAAAGTCCAGTTGCCTCTTGAAAAAGCACCTTTGGGACAGCCATGACCTGGAGGACGGAGAATCTCCACAGACAAAGTATTTGAGCTTCAGCTTCCAAAGAACAGTCAGGGTTGATTTCCTTTAAGACTGACTGACTGGATCTCCTCGCAGTCCAAAGGGCTCTCAAGAATCTTCTCCAGCACCACAATTCAAAAGCGTCAATTCTTTGGCGCTCAACCTTCCTTATGGTCCAACTCTCACAGCCATCATTACTACTGACCATAGCTTTGACTACACAGTAATATCCATCCCACCAATCATCAAACTTTCTCTTCTTTCTAAACTTTCTAAAGCAGAAGATAGAAGCGCCAAAATTTAAAAAAAAGAGGCTGCTAGGCCCCTATTAGTGCTCCTTCCTGTCTTTTTCTCTTTGACCTTTCTTCTCGCTCACATGAGGTCACATAAGCCAAATCAGAAAACCATGGCCAAAATTAGAGATGAATTTCAGCTTCTCTTATCACAGTGCTTCAGAGACAAGAGAAGTCCATCTAAATGCTTCCCATCATCTCAAAGAAGAGGCATCTATTATTTTTTTACAATTATGGGTGGGACATGGACTGAAAGCGACTACTGGCAGTCCTCCACTCACAACCACAACTGGGACCAGAATTTGAGGTGCGAATAAAGGTGAATTACGCCTGATTTGACAACTTATGTGCCACAATTGTTAAATGAATCACGGTAATTGTTAAGTGAATCATGTGGTCATTAAGCAAACTTGAAGACTTTTCCGATCACATGACCCAAGATGTTGCAACTGTTGTAAACCCATCCCAGTTGCCAAGCATCCAAATTTTGATCAGGTGACTATGAGGATGCTGCAATGGTCATAAGCGTGAGAACTAATTGTTTTTTAAATTGCCATTCTAATTTTCCTTGGTCACTAAATGAATGTTTGTAAGTTGAGAAATACCTGTAGTTAGAAGCCAAAGGAATTTCACATTTGCCTTTGTTTAAAGTAGGCATCAATACAGTATCAGTAAGAATGGAATCTTGTGCCAAAAAAGATTATTTAAATAAATTTACACAGCTGCCCATCTCAGGTTAGTGACTCTAGGCAGCGTACAAATATTAAAACCAGCAATTAAAAATAATACATGACACCTTAATCATAGGGCCACATCATCAGTAAGGCTCGCCTAGCCTCCTGACCCAAATTCCCGTGGAAATAGTCAGATCTTCAGAGTTTTATGAAAGGCTAGCAGGGTCAGATCCAGATCCAGATAACTGGGAAGTGATGGCTGATTGTGAAAAGCTAAATGGGATTGAACCTGGGCGGGGAACTGCCAGGATATGTCAGAATAGCAGAAAAGATTAGTAAAGGGGGGGAAAAAAGACACTGTAAAGTTGCCAAGAAAGCCACAACAACCTTTCGTCATCAAATGAAGTCGTCTCTAGTAAAGGGTGAAGCAAATCCTTAAATAAAATTCTGTAGATACGAGGAGAAATCTAGGGAACTAGAACTATTGTCTAGGACAGTCCAGGAAATTGGATTTAAAACAAGGACCTCACATTCGTAGTGATGAGGCTCTAAGTGTTGCAATATTTTAATACAACACTTAACAGCAGTTCATTTAGTGACCGTTTTGAAGTTACAACGGCACTGGGGAAAAAAGTAACTTAGGTCCATTTGTCACACTTACGACCTTTGTAACATTCCCATGATCATGCAATCAAAATTCAGGTGCTTGGCAACTGACTCAAACTTGTGAACGCTGCTTTGTCCCAAGGTCATGGGATCACCTTTTGTGACCTTTGACAAAAAAAATAAATCAGTGGGGAAACCAGATTCACTTAACAACCATGTCACTAACTTATCAACCCCGCAGGGGTCATGTGAGCCCCTTTTGCTGACAAGCAAAGTCCATGGGGAAGCCAGATTCACTTAACTGTGTTATCAATTTAACAAGTGCAGTGATTCACTTAACAACTGTGGCAAGAAAGGTCGTAAAATGGAGCAAAACTCACTTCACAAATGTCTCACTTCACAACAGAAATGTTGGGCCCATTTGTGGTCCTAAGTCAAGGACTACCTGTATTGATGCACTTCATTAATCAGGAGTCAAGTTCCAGATTACAGGTAGTCCTCAACTTACAATCATTCGTTTAGTGACTGTTCGAAGTTACAATGGAACTGAAAAAAGCAACTTATGACCATTTCCCACAGTTACAACCATTGGAGCATCAATGATATCACTCTGGAGAACTTGCACAGAACCCCTCCTTCTAACTTCTCACAACTTGCTTAAGGACCTGGTTGTTCCCCTTTTCCTTTGGCATGATTGGGGTTAAGCCCCTTTGGATGGTTATTGGGTGCTTGGCTTTTTTTCAGTTTTGGGTTTCCAGTCATGCATCTTTGCAAGGGTTTCTTTCTTTCTTTTTTTTGAGATTGGCTGCCCTATATGAAAACTGTCAGAGAGTCTAAAAATACCGTGTTTCCCCAAAATAAAACCCTATCTTATAATTTTTTTGCCACCGAAAAAGGCACCAGGTCTTATTTTCAGGGGAAGTTATCCACTGACTAACCTCACTTGCACGTGTCATCCCAAGCTTCTTTTTCGTGGTCAGAGACCTTTAGGAACTTCTTCTGCAGCCGGCAAAGCTTTCCTGAAGGCCTTTGCAGCCAATAACAGACCTCTGGATCAATCCAGCTACACAGTCCTTCAGGAAAGCCTTGCCAGCCTTGCTGGCTGCAGAAGAAATGGGCCAGCAAGGCAGGTATTGGGGTGTGCCAGGCCTGGCTTCAACTGTCCAAAGGTAAGTAGTAGGGTAGCTCCGCACACACCCCATCCCCACCCTAGCTTAATTTTTACCCTTGCACTCTGGAGTGGGTGGGATCTTAATTAGGGCTTATTTTTTTTGGGGGGGGGGTAGGGCTTACATTGGCACACGTGTAAAAATCAAGGTAGGACTTACTTTCAAGGTAGGTTGTATTTTCGGGGAAACAGGGTAGTCCTTGACCTATGACAGTTTAGCAACTGTTCAAAGCTACAAAATCACTGAATTAGTCCTTGGGGGTTCTAACTGCCCCAGCATTCCTGCAGTTTCAAGTTTGCTATCCGGATGCCTGGCAACTGGTTTGCACTAGCCACTGGTCACAACCGCCCCATGGTCACATGATCACCATTCCCCCAAGAGAGGAAATGGGAAAGCCAGTAGGAAACATTGCAAGTTGCGGGGGTAGGTCTCCATTCACACACATAACCCACCCACCCCAGGCTGCTCTGTGCTTATTCTGTGCTGGTCAACTCTCACTGGGTCTCCCTTATCTGCTCCCAGTCCCATGCATGCCTGGAATTTGCAACTTCCTGCTAGCTTTCCCCCTAACTTTGTGAGAAGCCAGCAGGAAGTTGCCTCTTCTAACAACTGTGAGATTTAGTTAATGAGATCACCTGGGATGGCTTTAGAACCACACTGCTTAGTAATGGAAATTCCAGCCCCAATTGCCATATACTGCACATTTTTTGAAAGCTCAACTCAAAAGTTGCAATTTGCAGTCCTATCACTTGATCAGTTTATTGCTCTGATTGTGTCCCTTCTTCAAGCCCATGCTCTGAAAATGAGTGATCCTTTTCTCCCCCTTACCCGGTCTCACCTTCCGTGCCATAATTAGCCCTGAGGGTTTATGTTGTACTTTGGTGACCACCCCACCATTGCCAGCTCCCAGTTCTGAAATCCTCTTGAAATCATCATCTTTCAGTTCTCCCACTTTGGCCTTCTGGGTGAGAAAAGCTTCCAGCCGTTTCTTCTGCTGCTCATCCAGCTCCAGTTCTTCCAGTTTTTTCTGGAGGTCAACAAGGTGTGCTCTAAGGGAAAAGAAGGTGAGAGGCATCAGATCTACGTAATACGCCACTGTATGCAACGGAGTGAGGCAGCATGGTCATTCCTACTATTTGCTGGTGAAGCCCAAAGGCTGTTAGAATGATTTGTAGGAAAATCACCTGGCTGGCACAATTTCCCAAATTTATATACAGGTAGACCATAATTGAGCCAGAATTTCTGTTGCTAACTGAGGAATTTGTTAAGTGAGTTTTGTCCCATTTTACGACCTTTCTTGCCATTGTTAAGGGAATCATTCAGTGAAGTTAGTAACACGGTCGTAAAGTGAATCTGGCTTCCCCATTGTTTTTTCTTGTCAGAAGGTCGCAAAAGGGGATCACATGACCCCGGGATACTGCAACCGTCATAAATGTGAGTCAATTGTCAAGCATCTGAATGTAAATCACATGATCATGGGGATGCTGCAGCAGTCATAAGTGTGAAAAATGGTCTTAAAGTCACTTTTTTCAGTGCCGTTGTATCTTCAAACAGTCACTAAGCGAACTGTTGTAAAATTGGTACTACTTGTGCAGGTAGTTCTGGATTTACAACCATTAAGTGACTGTTTTTCACACTTATGACTGGTGCAGCATCCCCATGATCAGAATTCAGAAGCTTGGCAACTGACTCATATTTATGACAGTTAGTGTCCCGTGGTCACGTGATCCTCTCTTGTGATTTTCTGACAAGCAACGTCTATGGGGAGGCCAGATTCACTTTACAATCGTGTTACTAATTTAACAAGTGAATTATTCCCTTAACAATGGTGGCAAGAAAGGTCATAAAATGAGGCAAAACTCAACTTCCGGTTTGAGCTTCTTCAGCGACAGACCGAAACCTTGTCTCTGCGAGGCTTCGATCCGTGCTCGCCGCTGGAGCGCCTCGAGCCGGCTGGTTTCGGGGCTAAGCCACCCCATAGAGGTGGTGAAGAGGGGGGAGACTGCCTGCAGGGTTGAGGAGAGCCGCATCTCTCCTCCCCAGCTGGCCATTACTCCCTTTCCCGAAGGCGGTTGTAGCGGTGGTCAGAAATGGCCACCACAAAGAAGAACTCAACCAGAAAAGAATGTGCAGGAGGAAGATAAGAAGAGAAAATTTTGGTTGACCGGGTCAAACAGCAAAAGCAACAAATAAGGTACCCTGGAATTTAAACTTAACAACATTGTTCCCAAAGAAGATTTTGAAGCTGCGAAGGAGAGAGAAAAGGGAAAAGATTTGGTTTTCTCCTTTTCCTATACTGACAGCTAAGAGACTTAAGCAAGAAATTGGAAAAAAAATCCACTTTGACATCAATAGGCATTTAATGCTGAACACAAAAAGTCAAAGGGATAATAAAGATTTCTGGATAATTAAAAGCTTTTGAAAACAGGAAAGGAGAGGGTAAGAATAAAAGGGCACGATCTGGAAGGGAGGAGACTGCCTGGAATTAAAAAAGAACTTACAGCAAAATCTCAACAAGACTTCCAAAAGATACATTCTAACTGATATATCACAACAAAAACCCCAGGAAGAGAAAATCGAAAAAGAAATAAGAAGATATAAGTCGGGACTATCTGGATTACTTGATGATTTCTGGATTCTTGGTTATTGTTTTGAATGACTAAAATCAATCGGGTGGTTGTTTAAAACTTTTTAAAATGGCTCCACTTTTAGAAGAACTGAAAATGGAACTTAAAAAGTACAAAGAAGATGCACAAGAAGGGAGAGGTTCTTTTGGCTTTGTATTTCAGTTTTTAGAAATGGAGATTTGGAATTATGAGAAACAACAAGAAATGCCTGCAGAACAAGAAGATTGTGACAAAGAAGAAGCCATCTTTAATGAACAAATAATCTTAGATGGGGGAAAGAAAGGAACAGGGAGAAAGAGAATGGAAAGTTTAAGATTGGGAAAAACAACTCCAAAAAAAAAAAAAAAATAGAGTGAAAAATATGTATAAAATCAGAAAGCAACAGAAGAGGGAAATGCAGAAGAGAGAATTAGAACTAGAGAGACAAGGGGAGGGAGAAGATGAGAGGGAAGAAAGAAAGGAAAAGAAGTTATAAAGGACAGAAGCAAAATATAGAGAAACAGGGTCTATTTAGAGATAATGGGTGAAAACTTAATGGAAAAAGGGATTCTGCAAAGGTACATAAGATAGTATGGTTATATTAGAAGCAGAAATAATTTTAGAAAATATGAAACAATGTATGATTAAAATGTCTGATAAAATAGCTATCGTAATTCAGTGGAATGCTTGTCAATAAATAAATGTAACAAAAGGTATATTTAATGATTTATAAAACATATGTGGAGAAATAAGGGAAAAATTAATTATGGAGATTATATGTGTTTTTAAGGAAGTATGATATTTAATTGAAAAGAAGTGTTAAATATGTTGTGGTTTTAATGATTATTAATGATAGAACTGAACTGGAATGGAATGAGGGTTTATAATTACATATATTTACAATCTTTCTTTTTTAAAAAAATAATATAGTATTATAAGAATGTGCCAAGCAGAATTCGATTGGAAGTTATGTATTATGTATTATATTGAAGGTCATAAACTTAAGGTATATATTGAAGTTTAAATAAGAGTTGAATGGATGTAATTAAAAGATATAAAGGTGTCATAAACCAATTAGTAACTACATGAGAAAATTTGTTTAATGAGAAAAGATAATATGAAATTGAAACAGAACAGACAAAAGTATAAATATAATGATTTGAATTGAGATGAGATAATCAAAATAAAATTGAGAAAATTAAAAGAGGGGAAAAACTATATAGAAAATGTAAAATAGTATAAGATATGGAATAGAATACAAAAAGGAGCATGAAATTGAGTTTTGTGTCTGTATAAAGTTCAACCCGGGACCATGCTATTTTCAAAAAAAGATGTTTTACTTGTATTTTGTGTGTGAAAACCCAAATAAAACTTTATTTTTAAAAAAATGAGGCAAAACTCACTTAGCAACTATCTCGCTTAGCACTGGAAATTTTGGACTCAATTGTGGTTTTAAGTCGAGATCTACCTCGACTTAAAGTATTAAACAGTACTGAAGACTGTTCAGTATTTTCTTAGTTCTCTGCCAGGCTGGGTTCTAATATTCAGTGTTGGCTACAAGGAATGCCGATTTTCTCAATCTAAACAAGAAATTGTCCAAGCAGACTAAACAAAATATGGATAGGGCTTTCCAATATATATTCTGTTTTTTTTTTTTATTCTATTTGAATTTTTTAATGTACTGTACATTGGGATTATTTTCCTTTTTTTTGTCTTGATGCGTTTAACAATCCCCTTCCGTTATTCTAAATGCCTCAATCTTGCCTATTTCATCTGATTGTAGCTTCTTCCAAATCCCCTTTCGTTCAAGACGATTTCATGCCCTTTTTTCACTCACACAACAATTTACTAAACAAACTCCTCGGCTTTTTCTCTCCCTGCTGCTAACCCATACACATGCCATTCCACCTCTACACTTTGCTTCCATTTAGCAACATGCTATTTGCGGATGTAATTGTGAATTACAGCACCCTACACTGTGGCATTTACAAGATTACGGATGGCAGTTTAAATTCACTGAGCTTCAAACTCAGTTAAGCAGTAATGAGGGAAGGATTAACATTATTATTCATTTTTTTAAACTGTTGTAATCTGCACAATGTGTTTTTTATTTACGCAGACTTTAAAATCTGTATATAAAGAGAATGTCACACTTCACAGGGATACAACTAAAAACCTCCAGTTTCTGGACACGTAACCCTTTATTCAGGGACTCACTTACTCAACAGAAGACTCACAGACAAACCTTGACCAAATAAATCTCTTTGATGCAGGCAAGAACGAAGTCTAATATGCACAGAATGTTTGAGTACAGGTATCAAAAACCTCTATAGGTCTATGTCCCTCTCATTTATTTTCCTCACACATTTCCATGTCAGTGGTTATTTGAGGAATCTCCTATTGACCCAAGAAGACACCTAAATTATGTTAACATGAAGGTTCTCTTCAACATGGGAACCACTGGGTTAAGCTTTATTCCTGAAACCAAAATGTCTTAATATTAAACCTCTCCAAGTCTCAGGCTATAAATAATTAGGAGGTCCTTCTTTGCAATGCAATGGAATCTTTATTATCCCAGCTCAGTGCAAGTTTTACATTTACCGTATCTGCAATTCTATGCATATTTATTCAAAATAAATCGAGCAGAATTTAGAGATACTATTTTTAATAGGAATCCATTGACTTATCATCTTAAAAAAAACATTTTTTTATTTTAAAAGACAGGGGACAGTCCATTTGGATAAAGGGAAAATATCCCTTAGGAAAAAGAAAAAAACTGAAAGCAGCTTTTTTTTAAAGAAAAAAAAATGAAAGAATAGAAGATAGACAGTAAATTCTGTATCCTGGTGTTTCCCAGATCCCAGCTCTTAGGTTCCAGAAACCCCTCTCTTCCCATTTAGAATATATCCTGTTTAAAGTCCATAAGTATTTTTTTATAAAAGACTGGAAACCTTTTACAGATGTTTTGCTGAAAATGGACACAAATAAACTGGAGATTTTGGAGTTTGCTAGTTAAAAGGGGTTAAATATGTATAAGAAGGAGAGATAGCAAAGGGTGGGAGAAGATAAAAATTTGTAACTGTTGTAATGAAGATTGGAAGTGGCTTTAAATTTTCTTCTCTTCTGTTTCTTTCTCTTCTACATTCTCCACTTTTTATAATTTGTTCTTGGTTATCTTTTAATTAGGTAAAATCTTTCAACAAAAATGATAAAAGTATCTAAAGTGGGGCAGTTTTCCTTGGGCATTGTTTCTCCTGCTTTTCTTTTTTCTAGTTCTGATTCCTCTTTCACACACAATTCTCTTTACATTTTATTCACACACCTTCAGTGAAGTCTTTGAACACTACCCTTTCTTTGATCTGAATACCAGTGCTTATAGCAGTTCTTTTGCTATAATATTCTGCATTACAAATATGTACATGTACATTCCTGATCCATTTACACAGCTCTTGAAAGGACATACTATATAATCAATCCTCCCTCCATCATTTGCTGCATTTCCACCAATCTTTAAGTATCACTGCTCCTTATAAAATAAGTTCCTCCCTAAGCATTTCAGAACTGCCAACTCATCATTCTTTCCTCCAAATATACTCAACAGACGGTACTTTTTTGCTATATCAATCTGAACAATTTTATTATGAAGCACACATATCTCCCACCATCAGCAACTCACATATTCAGCACCCTGCCCTTCTTCCCATACTGTACCCATTTTTATCTGCATGGTTATAAGGGTTAAAGAAAGCAGACAGCCTCGGTTCAAGACCCAAGCACTGCACGATGGGGAGAGCTCCTGTTCATTGCCTCAGCTCCTGCCCACCTAGCAGTTCGAAAGCATGCAAATGTGAGTAGATAAACAGGTACCACTTCGGTGGGACAATAACAGTATTTTGTGCACCTCGGCATACAGCCATGCTGCCACATGACCAGCGTTGTCCAAAAATGTCTTCGGACAATGCTGTCTTCCTTCAGCCAAGAAACAGAGATGAGCACTATGCCCTAGAGTCGGAATATGACTAGGCAAGGGAAACTTTACCTTTTTACTTATACTTTGCAGCCCCCTTTAAATTAAATACCTTCCTATAGCCAAACCAGAGTATTAGTTTCCCATGAAAATCAATCACTTCATTTTTTTAAAAAAAATCCCCAATCTGTTAAATTTCCACCCCATGGATCTCCAGTATACATCATAAGTGTGTGGGACTGAAGTCCCAAGTTCAAATCTCTATTCAGGCATGTACCTTACCACTCATAAAGGTCACGGACCCTGAGTCTCATGCCTTATTACAGGTCATCCTCAACTTACAACAGTTTGTTTAGTGACCATTTGAAGTTACAACAGCACTGAAAAAAGTGACTTATGATAAGTTTTTTACACTTATGACCTTTGCAGCATTGCCACAGTCACGTAACCAAAATCCAGCCACTCATATTTATGATAGTTGCAGTGTCCTGAGTCATGTGATTTTTGCATCTCTCTGCGAAGCAAAGTCAATGGGGAAGCCAGATTCAACTTTGTTACTAACAACTGCAGTGATTCACCTAACAACTGTGGCAAGAAATGTCGTAAAATGGGGCAAAAACAACTTAAGAAATATCTTGCTTAACACAGGGTTCAGCTGTGGTCCTAAGCCGAGGACTACCTGTATGCTGCATGTTTCTTAGGTTGGTGAGATGTGACACTGAATTTGGACATTTTAATAGTATGCTATGCAAATCCAGTGAGGATGTCTTTCTATGTTTCAGTGTGTCACTAAGTAACTCATGGCTTAATTAATGAGGGATAAGCAGGTTATGCAAATACATCATAATTACACCTGAGTGTATGGGTGAGTTATGTGAGACACACACAAAGTTTTAAGCTCTCTGAACAGGAATTTCTATAAACAGTAAAATACTAAAATGTATGTACATACAGACATATACATTCCAATTTTTTAGCTTAGATGGCATAAGATTTTTGTGAAAGTGTCATATGTACCCTCACAAACTAACTGCCATGAGGGAAATCAGTTCACAAAATGGCTGCAGCTAGTTATAGACTGTGGTTAAAAACAGCACAAGAATCTGGATACATGGTGGTCCTAGTTACACATTTCCATATTCCCAACTGTTCAAAGTTGTTACAAGAATAGCATTAGAGTGAAAACCAGGGGGAGTTGGGGGGGACAAAGAGAGAGATAATGCCATTACAGTAATAGTACCCTAAATTCCTTGGAAAAAAGACAGGATAAAACTATGTAATAATTACTATTCAGTTCTTTTATTATTGGCTTTAAACTACTGCTCATCTTTCCACACAATTTCTCTACTCAATACCTCCAATTCTTTCTCATTTCCTCTCCATGCTACATTATGCGTACTCCATTTCTTAAACATTTTATGGCGCACACTCATTTTCTGGACTAACACTGATTCTTTCTCTCCAGCATTCATTTCTAAATTATCAATAGTACAGAAGCAGATTAATAAATTATTTTAACTATGTGGGTCACCACCATACTAATATAGATCATAAGAAAAACTTTGCTGTATCAGAGAAGAGACCCTCTCAGTGCTGCATCCTATGTGGTTCAGGGGCCAATCACACAAGTTCTGGGAGCTAAAAATACAGGGAGGCAACTGTTCCACTGTCACTCCATGGCAGCTGGTAATTATTCAAGTCTGTGAATCTTGATATTATTCCACTACAAAATCAGCAGCATCCTACCAATAATTTGGATTTCCAGTTTCATGTAGTCCATAGGTGTCCAACCTTGGCAAGTTTAAAATTTATGGACTCCTCAGCCAGCATGGGGAATTCAAGTCCACAGGTCTTAAAGTTATCAAGGTTGGATGTCCCTAGTCGCTTTTTAAAATAATCTAAATTGGTTATTATAAATGTCATTAAAGCATAATTTAACTACATATCTGCATATACATATGTGCATACATATACACACCTATTTTTTATTTTAAATAACACTATAAAAAAATTCAAGCAATTTCAATGAACTCCTTCATCAGTAAGAGGGCAAAAGGCTTATGTTTGTCAACACTTTCTAAAAACGTAGAAAACTACATCTATTAACTATGAAATGCTGCAACCTTTAAACACAGTACTTTTAATAGCATCACTTAGAAAAATTAATCAGTGGAACAACTTGCCTCCAGAAATTGTGAATACTCCAACACTGGAAGCTTTTAAGAAGAGATTGGACAACCACTTGTTTGAAATGGAATAGGGATTCCTGCCTGAGCAGTGGGTTGGACTAGAAACCTCCAAGGTCCCTTCCAACTCTCTTATTCTGTATTCTATTCTATATTCATCCATTCCTTTTGCTAATTGCCCATATTTCTATATAGGCTTCATCCTTTACATGGCTAACATGTCTCATTACAATTATTCCTTTCCAGGTCATTGACAGTTGTTCTTCACTTCTGTAACTAATAACACTTCAACATTTATGAAAATACATTTCAACATATATCATTCTACAAGTGAAATCTTGAATGTCACTGCTGTCAGCCCAAGCTTCACTTCTATTCTTACATACTTCAATCCCTCTCATCATGGACTTTTTTCAAGGCTAAACCTTAAGTACACTTTCTTGAGAGTGTGGCCCATTGGATTAGATAGTCACCTTCTAAGTAAATTTGCAAAGTATTATGCTTTAAAACATCCAACGTTCTTTCTTCTGTCTCCCCAGTCATTACTTTGCCAGTTCATTCTTCCTCTTATACTGTATCAGTACTTCAATTCTAATAAATCATTTCCTCAGTTCTTGCTTTGTATTATTGTAAAATGCATTTTAAATATTGTTTGAATGCCTCATTTTATCTGAGCAAGAATGGTCTGGAAGAGCATTATAATGAGCTTGAAGAATAGCATGCCATATAAAATATGCTGAAAGAAAATGAAAACATCTTCTAAATCTATATGTAAGTTGTTCCAGACAGCCTTTTAGCCATTACAGAATGAACTATTGCTTCTCATGCATAACAGTCAATTGGAGTAGTACAACAAGGATTTATTTAGGCAAAATTTTTCCAAGATTATTTTAAGGGCAGACATACAAGTCTTTAAATTCTTCCTGCGTGTGCTCCAACCTGATCAATCAAATGAGGTCCTACAGTCTGGTTCTATCTTACGTTAACATCTCTATTATCTGTCAAACATGATAGGAAGCATTCCATTCTCCAACATCTGTTCATCACAACTTTGGTTGATCACACTGTAGAAGACCGAGTTAATAGGAAAGGTGGCAACACTGTTTTCTTTCAAGAGATGTATCAAGCAAATCCTCCTCCCTTAATTACAGAACACCTGGCCAGCCAATATGAGGTGATAAAACTACCTGTTTTCATTGGTTTTTAAATGAATTGTTATTTGATTTTTTTTGGTCTTTTCACCTAGACCTGGTGAAAAGACCAAAAAAAATCAAATAACAATTCATTTAAAAACCAATGAAAACAGGTAGTTTTATCACCTCATATTGGCTATTACATAGCCAGCTATTACATCCCTTTTCTCTGTCCAATCTTCACAGAATAAAGAACAATAGGGCTGAAAGGGACCTCGGAGATCTAGTCCAAACCATGTATCCTATACCTATAAGTGATCCTATCGTATATGAGATCCTCATCATTCTGGATCTAGAGGGGTCCTTGGTTGTTTTCTTGCAGACACTTCATGACCCAAACTAGGTAATACCATCAGTGCTGGAAGGGGAGTAGGGTTGGTGGAATGGAAGGATGACGATGACTCTGGGGTCACTGTTGCTCTCTAAGCTTGGTGGTTTTCTTGCAGACTGTTTTATGATCCAAACTGGGTACCATCAATGATAGAAGAGTGGGGTTTGTGGAATGGAGAAGAAAATGGGGAGGATGATGGCTGTGGGGTCCTTGGTGCTCACTGAGCGCTTTGGTGGCTTTCTTGCAAGTGTTTCATGACCCAACTAAGTTACATCAGCAGTGCCAGATGGGAGCTGGGGTTTGTGGAGTGCAGGAGAAGAGAAAGGAGGATGGCTGTGGCGTCCTTGGGACTCTCCGGTGGGGTTTTTTTTGGCAGACGTTTCATGATCCAAACTAAGTAATATCGTAAGTGCTGGGATGAAGTGGGGTTCGTAGAGTGGAAGAGTGGCTGTGGGGTCCTTGGGACTCTCTGATAGCCTTTCTCACGACCAAACTAGATAACACCACGAGTCCATTTATTATCCCACTTTGGGTCCTGAAAGGTCTGCAAGCAAGCCACCATCCTCAAGAGACTCCCCAGGACCCCCTCACTTCGACTCCCAGCTACAAACATCCCCCTTGATCGGCATCCCGAGCCCATTCGGGGCAGAAGAACCTGCCTGGCCTGACCTCCTTCCTCCTTCCCACGGGGCGCATCCTCACCCAATCCTTCCTCCACCCTTTCCTGGACCTAAAGGTGAATGAAGTTTCTCTCCTCCACCAACACCACCACCAGGCCGGTTCCTCCAAGCTGCTTCCCCCACCCCCGCCTCGGACTCCGCCTTTGGGGCTTTCAGTTTGAGGGAAGACACCCCAACTCCCCCCCATCCAGCCAACTAAGCTCCCCGTGGTCGTGGCTGGGGATGCTTCTCTCCGAGGACCGACGGCCAGCTATCCTCACCTCACACATTTTCCTCAGCCCCTTTTCCCTGAGGAAAATCCTCCTTTTTTTTCACCCCTCACAGACACCTCGCCCTTCCCCGCGCTTCCCCTCAGACCCGTCACCGCCGCTCCACTCGCTCAGCCCAACTCACTCGGAGCCGTCGCCCTCCCCGCCGGTGGGGCTGGGTCCCTCAGCGATGGTCGGGGTGATGTTGAGGGCCGGCGGCACCAGTTTCCTTTTAGCCGGCATGGCAGCGCGGCGGAGGCCCGGGGCTGGCGTTCCGTGGCCGCCTTAGCGAGGGACCCGCCTCACAAGCAGCAGCAGCAGCAGCAGCGGCGACGCCGTCGTCGTCATCGCCCGGCTTGGCTGCCCTAAGCGAGGCCGAGGCTGCGCGCGAGGCCTAAAAAGAAGAAAAAAAAAACCTTGAAGGGAACGTGAAGAAGGCTGAGAGGAAGAAGGGGGCGTGGCCGAAGCGCGAGCGCGCGCGAGGGAGAAGTCTCCTCCCAACCAACTTCTCCGCCCCGCGATTGGCTGAGGCTTCACGCCGCCGCCTCGTGATTGGTCGGCTCACCCGGTGGGGGTGGGTGGGTGAGGTAGGCGCGCGCGCACGCGAGCCCTTCTCCCGATTGGCCGGCCGCTGGAAAAAAAAAAGGGGCCGCGCGAGCCGGCCAGGAGAAACGAAATAGCTCGCGCCCGCCCGCTCCGCTTGAGGAAAGCTCGCGATTGGTCGAACGGCTTTAATGAAGTGTGTGTGAGAGAGAGAGAGAGAGAGAGAGAGAGAGGACGTCGAGTTGAGAGACGCATGCGGAGAAAGCGGGGAGGGGAGTTGAGAGGGGTGGAGGAGAAAGGAAGCAAGTCTCGCGAGAATGGACCTGGGGGGCGCCACCTGAAAGCAAAGGTGTCCCCAACCGCGACAGGAAAGGTTGGCGCATGTGCACAGCGAGCTGTGGAATAAGGCGGGAAAGCTTTTTTTTTTTTTAGCGCGAGGGCAGAAGCTTGTCAGTTGAAGCCAAGCCTGAGGCGAAGTAAACGCTTCGGTTGCTGATTTCCCCGTGCTGTGGGCAAATTTCAAACAAAGGACTCCACCAAATGTTTTTTTAAAATTATTCTTTTTCTGCTGAGTCGGCAAAACCAGAGTTTACACTGAACCCGCTTTTGGCCTTGCCTGCAAGAGAAATGCTTCATGAGGAAATCTGGAAGTTGAGTCATGGCAACTGGGATTTTTTTTGTTGCGTTTGGCTGCTTACCCAAAAGTAGCTTCTTAATCATGAGGAAATGTTCCCAGGGAAGATGCTCCTGGTTGGGCTTCCTATAGAAAAAGGAGTGTGTGGAGGTTGCATTCTCTCTTGCCTTTCTTACTCAATCTGAATGCTGAAATGATCGTTAGGAAGCTAGATCTTGAAGAATAAAAAATGGGTTCAATATGCTGATGATTCAACTCTCAGAAAACAAAGGCCTGGAACATCTGCTCAAGAAAAAGCAAAGACGAAAATGAGAATTTCAGTTTCTTCCTGAACATCACAAAAGGCCATGGCCATGGCAAGGAAGGGGAACGTTGAAAATGATGGTGAAGAGAGAATGTGTAGAAAAATGTATTTTCCTAGCATCAATGTACCTCAAAATGGTGGATGCAGGGTCATGTGACTGTCATTTTGTGATCTCAAGTGGCTTTCAAAAAGCATAGTCGGGTTAACCCGATTCACTTAATGACCGATTTGCTTAACATCTGCAGTGACTCATTTAACAATCATGGCAAAAATGTCATAAAATCTGGCATGACTTATTTTAACAACTGCCTTGCTTAGCAACTGAAATTGTGGTCCCAATTGTGATTAAGTCGGAGACTTCCTGTATACTGAGTATGCTGATGATTGATGTAAGCCTCCAGTTCTAACCAATCAGATGATGCTGTTGAGGAACTGAGCAGGTGCCTGGAAATGGTGCAGCTTTAGACAAGGAGGAATTGGCTCCAACTCAACCCTTACAAGATAGAATGGCTTTGGGTTCTTCCCCCCTCTCGTTTCTGGGTATAGTGATGTGTTAGCTTTGACCCTCCCTGGATCTTGGAAGGGAAAGGAGAAAGGAGATGCCATGCGTTCAAGCAGGCTTTAGAAAAGGCCAAAGAACAAGAAACGTTATTGCTCGTATGTGCTGGATAATTCAGAAAATAAGAATATAAATATATAATATCTGATGTGACAATCAGAATTGGAATCATGCAGGAGGCAATGTTTATTTCAGTGACTTTATGAAAGCAAATGCTGGAGTTAGAAAAATGGTAGAAAGCATATTGAGACATTTGAATTTTAGTGTTGAAGACTTTTGAGAATAATAGTTATCCAGGGAAACAAACACAGGGAACAAATCAATCCAGAGTTATCGGATGGTTGGGCTCCAATTATTGAAACGTAGCTTTCTTGAAAGTCAATAACTGGGAAAGGTGAAAAGGAAAACGAAGGAGAACCAGCAAGAAGGTTGATGAACTTGATTATAGTAGTGCTGAGTGCACCATTGGAGAAAACCTGAAGGCCCACTTGGGGACAGTTCATGGAAAAAATTTGTCTGATCATTAAAAATTGATACCAACTTGATGGTGTATAATCTCTACAGCAAAATTAAATATTTTTAAATGCTGTGCTGCTGTTTTTTCACCCAGATTGAAGCATCCCTGAGCAGTCTGCCACAAGAGTCAGAAAGTATAAAACCCACAGACCAACCACAAGTTGATCTGTCAATACAAGACCTTTTAAACAACAATAGTAGGAAATTTGCAGCATCTTCAATAAAAGTCTGTTAAATGCTGGGGGAAGCAAGAATCATCATGTTTGTTGAATGCCAAAATTAAACAGCTGGAAATGGCTCCTCAGCCTCCTACTATGTCTTAGAACTGGAGTATGAAATATCATCTTCCAAAGCAAGACAACAAGGGATCCCTCTTTTGTCTCATCTCTCCTTTATATTTGTCATTAAGTTTTTCTCAGCACTGTTAACAGAATAGCCACATGTCCATCTAACCAACCTGAAACACAGCCAGGCACTCTGAGAAAAATGGCTGTGTACTTGTGCTAGAAGAAGATTCAACCCGCAGTATTGTTCTGTTCCTTTCATTCTCACCCACTGTATTACCCTATCCATCTGCTGAGCCGCTCACATTGTTCTCCCCACATTCCCATGGCAGCCAAACACCTCTTAGTCACTTAAAAATAGAAAGAACAGATCTCTCGTCTTCCAATAAAAGACAAATCAGGGTTTGCCAACAGGTTGAGGCGTTGATGTAACACACACACACACACACACACACACACACACATACAGAAGCGTTGCATTACATGTGCCTGGCTGAGAAAGAAACACATTATATAACTATCTGGATCTTCTGATGCATATGAACTCACCCTGCTTTTTTATTTCTTAATGTACATCCATATACATGGATCTGTATTCATATAATGTTTATAGTTCTCTATAAACAAAAGTGAAGATCTGCACAAGTCCACCTTAGTTTAAAGTTATTATATTCACAAATGATATCTGAGACATCTATGCACTTAGGATGTATGCATGAATATTAACATTCAGCTACAAAATGCCTATTGTGCAAACTATAAGTTACAACTGGTGTCTTGAAATCAAAAGTAAATGTGAATTCCTATTCTCAATAGAACAAAATTTTGCTTTTATGCATCCAACTATGCATTTTTTTGCAAAAGCACACATAACTATGTTTTGGAGTTAACTAAGCATGACTAGCATGGACCAGTGAAGAACAAAAAACTGGACAATGCTTTACATTTTTATTATGCTGTGATGCATTTCTTACATTTCTGGTTTGTTTTCCTGGTATAGATTGAAAGACAGATTATGATCACAGTTGAGCCCAAACTTTTTGTTGCTAAGACATTTGTTAAGTGAGCTTTGCCCCATTTTATTACCTTTCTTTCCACAATTAAGTGAATCACTGCAATGGTTATGTTAGTAACACAATTGTTAAATGAATCTGGCTTCCCCATTGACTTTGCTTGTTAGAAGATCACAAAAGGGGATTGTGTGACCCTGGGTCACTGCAACCATCATAAATATGAGTCACTTGCCAAGCATCTGAATTTTGATTAGCTGACCATGGGGAACGGTCATAAGTGTGAAAGACAGTTATACATCATTTTTCTCAGTGCTGCTGTATCTTTGAACCATCACTACAAGAACTATTGTAAATCAAGGACTACCTGTATTTAAAATAGCAAGAAATTACTTATGAATTATCTTATTAAGCCAGTTTGCAATATAAACCAAGTAGTAAACCAGTATCTTTTCTCACAATTTCTTACTGCAGGTTTTGAAGCATACACATTCAAAAGGAATATGTTTTGCCACAGGACCAGAACTTGAACAATTTCAGTGGTCAAAAAGGATGCACATGATCAGCAGGTTGTTCAAATCCAGGAGTAATCTAACAAGAGCCTTGGCTTTGCTCTTTTTGCAAAAGACTAAAACAGCTATCCTACTAAAATAGATATGTAGGTGAAAGGTTTGTTATTGAACATCTTTGCACTGCAAACGTCCCTCTAAATGAATACATAAAGTAATCTGCTTTATGGTGCTTTAGAGCAGTGCTCCTAGGATCCATGGAGGATATCGCCAAGACCATCTCAGAGCTCCTTAAAATCAAAATTATATAGTGACCTATGTTGAAAAAGAATACAATATTAATATTCCATCAAATAATAACGAGAAGCAGAGGCAGCAGTGAATATGTCAATCTTAATTTTTGATATGGTAAATGTTGATAAATATATAAAAAGTTATTTTGGAGTCCTCTATATATAATTTTTAAAAATGGGCCCTGAGGAAAAAAAACACTTTTTGATCATTACTTTAGAAATATTAAGAGTACTAACTGCGACAACTCCGCAGTGGTTCAGATGAAAAATCCTAAAGAAAGAAAACCAATGAGCAGAAAGTATTTGTATAAAATAAGGATTGTTTTAAATGTTATTTTGGTGCTTTAGAAATAAGCGATGTTAGTTGCTTTTTTGCATGTTAAAAATCTGTTCATGCTTGAGCTGTTTTTTCTGAAAAGTAGGAAGTTTGGAGTTGGGTAGCCCAAGACACAAAAGCAAGGAGCTCTATCTCATATCAAAGTGAAGTCAAGTAGTTGCTGATTTTTCTCGCTAAAGTAACCTTGGAGAACAGATGAGTAAAGCATTTGTGATTAGGGTGAGGCTGAAGAGGCCAAAGATTGGGGTCCAAGGGGCACCTTGACAAATGTGCTGGCGCTGGCATCATATAGTTACGTAATTATCTTTAGAAGTAAAGCCAATGGATTGGTTATCCAAAGATAAGATTGATTGCTTTTTATCAATACATCTGCTTTCTCCTTGCTCTGACAGGGACTACTTCAAGTACATCTAATAAGCCAAGAAATAGGAAAGACCTTTGGTCAGAGCTCCTTCAGGCTCGGCCTTCAAAATCTGGAAAAATATATATTTTAAAGTACATTTATTGTACAGCAATGATCCCTTAGGGCACAGTTGGTCACCTGAAGGGAGGAAGTGGGGCATATCACATCTGCCCTCAAGTCTGGATTTTCAGACTTTGTCTTCTGGGAAACAATGAAATTTCTTAGAAGTTTATCAGCTTGAAAATAACAGTGATATGCTGTTAAAACTTTTTGTGTATACGGAAGATACTTCTCAATAGTAATAGCACTTAGACTTATATACCACTTTATAGTGCTTTAGAGCCCTCTCTAAGTGGTTTACAGAGTCAGCATATTGCCCCCAACAATCTGGATCCTCATTTTACCCACCTCGGAAGGATGGAAGGCTGAGTCAAACTTGAGCCTGGTGGGATTTGAACTGCCAAATTATAGGCAGCTGGCTGCAGCAGAAGTAGCTTGCAGTATGCTGAAGTACTGTATAGTTTAGAGGAATATAGGTATATAGGAATTGTAGGTTTGAAAGATTACATTTATTTTATACTAGACTCTAAAGATCATCCAACGTGGGGCTTATATAAAGAATTCTGAGCCCATTCAGAATTAGAGTTAACATTTTGTCCATAGAAAAATCCATTCCTGATTAACAAAAGAGAATTGTTTTGTTGTTTTTGCTATTAACTGTTGACATCCTTGTTGATATATTTAGTGAACCAAAAGTAGATTCAAATCTATCATCTACCGAACCTTATCAGCATTAGAATGATAGGCTTTTTGAACCAAGCAATGTGGGATGGACTTAATAGCATAATTTCTGAAAAGCTGTATTCATTCCAGAAGTATATTTGTAAGTCTTAAATGGAGAATTAATGCTTGAGAGATGTATACTGATAATAAATAAGACAGTATCCATTTTGGAAAATTCACTGATCTTGGAAACAGGCTTTAAAGTCTGAGACAAATGCTCAAGAGTCATTCCCCTGGCATCAGACACGATGCAAACCTTCTCCAGCAGCCTCTTCTTTCTGCCATGTCCTGCTTTCTATTATGCTCTTGGCTTTGTCCTGTCCTTAGCCTACTGAGACAGACTTAAGCTTCCTTAGTTCTACCGGAGGTAATGTAGCCTTTCCCATTTGTTCCTACTCTTATCTAATCTCAAGATACATAAAACTAGTTATTAGATCACATGAATTTAGGTAAGGGACTTCCTGGCTATAACAGTCACCTGTTTTGTGAAAGTTCACCAGGTTACCTGCCAATTTGTCCAGAGAAGTGCCACTCCACCCAGAACCTAAAGACAGAAATCCCACATTACTAGAAGAAAAAGGAACACACAACCATTTGGTCTTTTCAGGGCTGAGTTTAAGCCTGTTCCTCCCCATCCCCAGCTTCCAAGCCCTGGGTTAAGATCTTGAAAGCATTGCTTACACAACCCGGGATTGAGATGTGCAACTGGATCTAATCAGCCTATTGAGAATACTTGACACTGTTGAGGGAATGACCTTCCCCAAAGGTTTCGTGTTGATGTCAAAGGGACAAATAAAAGGATTGAGCAATCCCAGGCCGTAGGGTAGACTTCTCAATCTCACGAACAGCAGCTGAAATCTGCATAGAGGAGAAGGGAACAACTGCAACATGTCTCCTACCTTTGACACACACCCCCTCCACATCCAGAAGGATAGCATAATTGTGCCAAAAGTTGCTGAGAGATCAGAAAAGAATCAGGAGAGTTGCATCATTCTATCTCTGTCAATAGTAATCAACAAGTACAATCAATGCCATCGCTGTTGTGCCTTTGCCTGGAACAGGTCCAGGTAATCCACTTTTGCCAGGGCCCTTGAAGCTGAAATCCGATCACCTCCTCAAACTTTCCCCAGAAAATTAAGTGGGAGAATGGGCAAACGTTGAATTGTTGGATCCAGAAGTGGCCTTGTTCAAGGTAGAAGCACCTCGTCCCTCAAGGAAGCAGTCACCACCCCCTGAACAAACCACATTTGTGACCCAGGAACTCTTGACCACCAGGAGGGGCATTAATCTAGCAGACAAGGGGTTAGATAAACACCCCTCAGGGACCCTGGCCACTTCCTAGGAGTTATAGAGTCAAGCATGTCTCACCTAACTGATACTGTCTCAGCCAAATTTGGAAGGATTGGCCCAGGCAGAACCAATTTGAAGCAGATCCAAGCAATTTTACTTGGCACCTGCCTAGAACATTTTTCTAGTGTCTCTGAAGACTTTCTGCTGAACCCTCCCTCCCCGGCAAAGAATTGGGCCCCCGGCTGGATGTGATGAGAAAAATAAGCTTTTGCTGCTCTTATCACCACAGTACTTTACACATTTGGTTGGATTAACTTTTTGTCCCCACCAGTGGTGCCCTCTTCCCTCTTTTCTTAAGTGCAGTCACCTTTACAATTTTCCTTGTGCAGTTTTCTCCTTGGCTGCATCTCCAGCTTTTCTTACTGTTACTAATATAATCCTCCGCTTTTCTCAAAATTGCCAGTTCTTGCCCACACACATATATATACAGGAAAGTAACAGATGCGTTGATTAGGAGAGTACCTCTTGCAACTAGCTTCTGTTCAGAAAAAGTCAGGCCACCTCTCTGGATTATCAGTCCAAGGCATGGAACATTTTTGATGAGCTTGGAAAAGACAAAGATGTACTAAAGGCCAAAATGATAGACAAGTTGAAGATAACTACTGTAGAGAAAGAAAAGAAGAATCTTCTACCCTTGTGTTTACTGTTACTATTGCTGTGGCTACTAATAGTAGTAACAATGATTTCTTATGCATGACTTAGCATTACCATCTGGTAACTTTTAAAACCAGATCATCATCGAACCAGCCCTGCCATCGTGCAGCAGGTGCGAGACCATTGAAAATGGTGTCTCAATGCTGTAAAAGAAGGAATACCCCAAGGAATCTTACAGCTGCTTTGAGACATGGATCGGGCCCGTTCATAATTTTTTATTTATTTATTTTCTATGTCAACCACCTCACTGATAACAGCGACTCTGTATCATACAGGTGCATTAAACAGAGAAGACAAGAGTTGAGCATGCATCAGACTCCCTGTGCCGTTTTGTGCTTCCCCACTAAGTTCTCAGAGCCTTTGTAAACTGCTGAGATTGATAGGCCGCTGTGATTAAAATCCAATTTATGAGCTTGCTATTGTTGTTTCCTTTGAGAAAAGAGGGAGTGAAAATTATTTTTGAAAAATAGGTGGAAGGTCACTGTGACAGCCCAGCCGAAGACTTTGGACCTCTCAGCTCAGCGCCCACTCAAATTAGAAACGAAAGGCAGGATGGACCAAAGTTATTTAGATAATGGTTACCCAATTTGTCTCTGTTATGATCGCCTGACTTCTTTTATGCCTCTGCCCGCTGAGCTGACAGTCTTTCTCCCATTGGAGAGTTGGACGAAAGGGAGGGATTGAATGAGCCTGACGCTATTTTTGTATCGTTGGAGTTTAAACTTTGCCATCTAGTAGGGGAAAAAAAAGAAGAGGTTTTGACTGGACAGACGGACCAGAGACTGGAGAAGAAAATAACCGTACTCAACTTCGCGGCAAGCAAAAACCTTTTGGGATTGGAAACAATTGGCTAAACCGAATCAACACTGGAGAACGCTGTCAGGAGTGGGTAAGGTGGTGCAATTTCGGGTTCTTTGCTCCAAATTAACACAGGTTCCGTCTTTGGAAACAAGTGCAGGACAAATAAGAGGGCAGAGGCCAGGGAAGAGAAACACGCGCGAAGTGAGTGGTACATGGAGATAAGTCTGTTAATCAGAAGGCGAGAGACAAGCAAACAAAAAGGAGTTTTCAGAAGGCCAGCCTCAGATGAGAAGAACCCCAAACTACTCAAATTTCTTCAGCTTTATTTTTTATTACATTTTTCAAAGCTGGAAATGTCCTCCAAATCACTGGGTGTAGTTGTGGTGTATTTGGGTGCAAACTTGAAGACTAAATGTACAAAGCCTTAATTGGCAGGATATCTATTGTGCTGAGAATACATGAATTGTTATTTATTAACAGAATTTAACAGAATAACAGAGTTGGAAGGGGGCTTGGAGGCCTTGGAGCATCCACAAGTTATGAAGTTCCACTTATTAAGAGTTCTCCCTGTCAGGAAGTTTCTCCTTAGTTCCAAGTTGCTTCTCTCCTGGATTATAGTTTCCATCCGTGGCTTCTAGTCCTGCTTGAATTATTGAATAATTGAATTATTAGGCTGTCCTGCGGCGAGTTGGTCGTGACGAGTTGGTCCCATTACATTCTGGAATAGGATGATGGTAATACATCCATGGAGATCCTCTGTCATCCAGGTCATGGTTGTCTCAAAGGTGCTTCTTCCAAAAGGGCAACTGGACTTTATTTGTTTATTTTTTTTCCTTTGAAAACATTTCGCTTCTCATGCCAGCTCCTGTTCAGTTCAACCAAAGAAGCTTTTTGGTTGAGAAGCGAAATGTTTTTAAAGAAAAACAAAATCTGGTTGCCTTTTGATAAAAAAGCACCTTTGGGAGCATAATACGGAAGGCTCGAACCTAAAAAAAAAAGGCAATTCCATGAAACTGTGGCAAGAGAAGTTGTAAAATGGGGCAAAATTCACTTAACAAATGTTTTGCTCAGCAGCATCAGAAATTTGGGGCTCAATTTTGATCATAAGTTGAGGAGTACTCCTACTTTATGAACATAGGGGAGAGCCAAAAGCTTCTCTTGGGACAGGTAAACTGGTAGACCTTTCCATTAGGACATCCTTCCTTGAAGATAAACTAAGGTTCCAGTCCTCATGATCATAAATGAAGAGGTGAAACAGGAATCAGTCCTTGAACAAGTGATGTTATCTGGTTTTTTTTGTTGGGCTTTGTTTACATGAATTGGTGGAGAATATGGAGGGTTTTTTTTTAATTTACTCGTATCAATTTATATTCTTGGTTTTCTTTTTCCTTGTTTATTTTATCGCTCTGTTATTTTACTTTCACTTTGTCCAAACTTTGTTTTTTATTTCTTCTTCTAAACTTCTTTTTCTTCTTTCATTTCTTCTATTTTTTCTTCTTTCATTTCTTCTATTTTTTCTTCTTTTATTTCTTCTTTTTACGGTTTTGAGCTGCCTAGAGTAAATAAATTGAATAATAAATAATGTAATCTTCTGCCTGCAAAATAAAAGTTTTAGCTCTCTAATATTAATACCGTCCTTTAATACTGTATTCAATAATACCGAAGTCACTTGGCTCTGAAAGATTTCCAGAAGATTTTGTGTTTTTCCTGGGACCTTTCATCAAACTAAATGGATAAATAGATGTTTGTTTGTTTGTTTGTCAATAATGTTGAAGTCCTCTAGCATTTGTCTCTGAAAGATTTTCCAGAAGATTCTGTCTATGGAGATCATCCAGGTCATGGTTGGGACAAAGGTGCTTTTTCAGGAGGCAACTGGACTTTCTGGTTATTTTTTGAAGATGTTTCCCTTCTCATCCAAGAAGCTTCTTCAGCTCTGACTGAATGGTGGGGGAATGGAAGGATTTATACTCCTTGCAGACAGCTGGTCATTTGCATCCTTTTAGAGAGTTGTTGAGGCCTCTTGGAGGTTTATCTGTGTCCTCACCTGAGTGGTGCAAATGGGTGTGGAGCCTTCTTGGAACAGTTGAAAGGACCGTGTTCAGTGGTGGGATTCAATTTTTTTTTACTACTGGTTCTGTGGGCATGGCTTGGTGGGCATGGCAGGGGAAGAATACTGTAAAATCTCCAGTCAGAGTTGATATTTGCCAGTTCTCCAAACTACTCAAAATTTCCGCTACCGGTTCTCCAGAACTGGTCGGAACCTGCTGAATCCCACCTCTGACAGTGTTGTAGACTAGTCCCTCCTCCTCTGTTAAGAGAAGTCTGTTCAATTTTGCCATAGATGGCCTCTTTGACCCTTCTTTCCAACTGGAGGTCCCCTCTGTCCAAAATGTGCGTGCTTTATAAGTTAAAAATCATCTGTTCTGTGAACATAACTTCAGCTGTAACAGATTGGTCATAGTGAGTATTAGCAATAGCACTTAAACTTATAGACTGTTTCACAGTACTTTACAGCCCTCTCTAAGGGGTTTACAGAGTCAGCCTATTGCCCCCAACAATCCGGGTCCTCAGTTTACCCACCTCGGAAGGACGGAAGGCTGAGTCAACCTTGAGCCTGGTGAGATTTGAACTGCCAAATTGCAGGCAGCCGGCAGTCAACAGAACTAGCCTGCAGTACTGCACTCTAACCACCACACCACCACAGCTCTTGGCTACTGCTACCTGTAATTTAACGGTAATCTGGTTGGAGTCATGCACCACAGCAACTGTACTATAGACCTAGGAAAATAAGACACAATTACTCCTTTCCCATAACTTGCTAGGCCAAACCAGCAAACCTTATCATGGCATAAGGTGACAACTGAGTTGATGCCTTGGTTTGGTTTCCATTCATAGGTTCAACTAACTCCACGGTTTAACCACTCTGTTCGTTGAGTCCACCCTATTCTGCCTAAGAAGCAGCCACTCCCGAGCCTCTAACTCATTTTCTCTCTCTTGCAGTCATGGCCTGCCCCAATCTTGATGGCGTGGAGTTGCTGGATCTCCTTTTTGATGGGCAGGACGGAGTCCTTCGCAATGTGGAGCTGGGATCCTCAGAGGCCCCTTGGATGGCACAAGAAGGCAGGGTAAGCAGGTGGCACCAGGATGAGAAAGGGGCAGGGAGGTAGCAGCTGAGCAAGATGTAGGAGAATAGGGTTAACTGCTCCATTCTGGCCAAAAGTATTAAAAAATATTCTATGCTCGGAGCAAAATTTGGTAGCACAACACTTGAAGGTTAATATCTCAAACAAGAGGAACTTAAACAATAGGAATAGAGTGGAGTGGAGTGGAGTGGAGTGGAGTGGAGTGGAGTGGAGTGGAGTGGAGTGGAGTGGAGTGGAGTGGAGTAGAGTAGAGTAGAGTAGAGTAGAGTAGAGTAGAGTAGAGTAGAGTAGAATAGAATAGAATAGAATAGAATAGAGAAAAAAGGAATGAATAGAATAGAGAATAAGGAAAGAATAGAATAGCATAACATAGAATAGAATTTTAGGAGTAACACTAAAACACTTCTTGGAGAAGAAATACATAAACTTGCAACCAAACACAAATTAAGCCCAGAAAAGTGTTAGAAAGAAACTCAAGACTGCTCCATCTTAACTCTCATTAGTGTAAGAGGCACCATTAAGCTTTCAAAATTATGCTATTATTGCCTAAATCAACCAAGTCCGGTATCATTTGTAGAATCTCTTTTCTTACCTGGCTTATCTCGTGGGTCTGACAGTGCCCTTGACTAAAGCAGTTGGCAGTTGCCAATTGAAAATGTCCTCATTATTTGGCAAGTGTTAAAAGTAACAGAACAGCAGTGGGGAGGAAGAGAGATACCAGTAAAGGAGGATATTTGTAGCTCAGAGTTGAAATGAGAGGTGATTGGTGCTCTCTGAGCTTGGTGGTTTTCTTGCAGACATTTCATGACCCAAACTAGATAAACCACTGATGATGTTAACTAGTTTGGATAATGAAACATCTGTAAGAAAACTGTTGGAATTCATGGTTGGAATGTATTTCTATGCAACAAGTACAGTAGCATTCAGCCAGTAGATGGCAGTATTTACAAGTTTGGATCTATGGTATATACTCTATGCTCTTTTATTCTTATTTTTATTCCTGTTTCCTGTTACAGTATATAGAGTTGAGCAGTAAAGCACATGGTGACTGTTTGCTCTGTGTGGTGCTATATATAAACAGAATTTCTAACAAAAACAGCCAAACTCAGAAAGCACCAAAGACTCTTCAGAGGGATACCATCTTAACGAAAACTAAGAATATTCCGTTTCAGGGCTTATATTGCCTCGTTAAAATGTTCAGCATGATATTAATGGTTTATGTAAGATTCCAAGAGGAAATTAGTTTTGAGATTGCTCTGTTGAAGCTTTGTTTCCTTGTAGGAAGGTTGCTTTCTAAGGTTGCTTTTTCACAGAGAACCTCTCCATTCTGTCGGTAGGATTTGCTGAACCCTCAAGAGAACGATGACTTCATCAACTCCATCTTAGGAGCGGCAAACACTGTCCTTGATTCTCCAAGCTGGTCTCCAGCTGCCAGTGACAGTGGCATATCTGAGGATCCAAACTCTGATCAGCTAGACAGCCCTCCACATTACCTTCCAACTGGAAGTCCAGAGGCCTACTCCGATGGTGACCTGGCCTATGCGCCATGCCAGGACTCCTGCCAAGCCTTACCTGTCCTAAAAGGACCAGCCACCGAGCTGAGAGAGATGGACATCTCCATAGACTTCAGTGAGTGCCCTGTTTTTCTTTCCTTGAATGTGAAACCAGGCGAACCACCATCTCTGGGGCACTTGAGAGCAATGTCTATGGAGATTCTCCGTCCTCCAAGGTCATGGTTGTCCCAAAGGTGCTTTTGTTCAAGAGGCAACTGGACTTTCTGATTTTCCTCTGAAGACCTTTCTCTTCTCATCCAGGAAGCTTCTTCAGCTCTGACCGGATGGTGGGGAACAGAAGGATTTATACTCCTTGCAGACAGCTGGTCATTTGCATTCTTTGAGAGAGTCGTTAAGGCCACCTGGAGGTTTACCTGTGTCCTCAGGGTCACCTGGGTAGTGCAAATGGGTACGGAGCCTTCTTGGAACTGCTGAAAGGACCGTGTTGTAGACTGGAGATAGATGTCGTAGGCCTCCTGCTCTGCTGAGGGTTCTCCAAGTGGCCTCAACGACCCTCTAAAAGGATGCAAGTGACCAGCTGTCTGCAAGGGGTACAAACCCTTCCATTCCCCACCATCCAGTCAGAGCTGAAGAAGCTTCTTGGGTGAGAAGCGAAAGGTCTTCAGAGAACAACCAGAAAGTCCAGTTGCCTCTTGGAAAAAAAGGCACTTGAGAGAAGGGCTCTCCACCGTGTCCACCCATGGAGAACCTTAAAACCCCGGTCATTAGTGTGAACACCTGTTTTCATCAGCCTTACTCAATCATTTGTCCAGAATGGAATAGGGGTTGGACTAGAAGACCTCCAAGATCCCTTCCAACTCTGTCGTTCTGGTAAACAGAAAAGGGAAATGAGCATCACAGCTCAAAATACACAGAGGGTGCCTGATATCATTACATATGATATATGTAGATAGATTATTGGTAGTTACCCCCAAAGAAACAAATTGGCATCCGCAGCGTACAGGTAGTCCTCAACTTACGACCACAACAGAGCCCCAAATTTTTGTTGCTAAGCGAGGCAGGTGTAAAGTGAACCTCTGCCTCATTTTACGACTTTCCTTGCTACATTTGTCTCAGTGAATCGCCGCAGTTGGTTAAATTAGTCACACGGTTGTTAAGCAAGTCTGGCTTCCCTGCAGACTTTGCTTGTCAGAAGGGAATGACATGACACACACACCACCCTGCAACCATCATAAACTCGAGTCAGTTTGGCCAAGCCTCTGAATCTTGATCAAGTGACCCGAGGGGATGCCTCCATGGTTGTTAAGCATGAAAAGCAGTCATAAGTCACTTTTGTAACTTTGAACGGTGCCTAAAATGTTCTGTTGTAGGTGTAGGACTACCTGTAATTGGCTTGCAAATCCTTGACCCAACGATCCGTACAGGGAATTTAGCATTAAATTAACTTTAAAGTTGCGATTTGATATTAAATCGCCATCTCGTGGACCTGTCACGCATCGATACGGCTGCCGCCTCAAGAGTGATGCTAATAAGTAGAGCCGAGTCAGGCATCCATTTCTGATCTCCCGCAGCCGCTTCAGAATATACCGAATCACAAAAATGTCACCCCTTAAAAGAGCTGCATCTCCCCACCCCCAAAACAGCTTGTGATGACAGCAGTGGCATTGGATTTGTTGCTTTCAAAACAGTCCAGGAAGTGTTTTGCCTAAGGCCTTTGAAAATGGTGATCCTCCATCAGACTGCACGTACGAACCAAAGCAATGAGGCTAAAATAAGGAAGAAATGGAACTTGCTTTAAATATCTTCCCACTTTGATGTGCAGAATCCATTGCCTGAGGTAAAAAAAAAAAAGACACAGATTAGGTGAAACTTGGCTCAATAGCAGTAACGCTGAGAGGGACCTTGGAGTCCTCATGGACAATCACTTAAATATGATCTCTCTTTCTCTCTCTCTCTCTCTCTGTCTTTCTCTGTGTGTGTGTATGTGTGTAAGCAGCCAAAAAAGCCATCGTGGTTCTAGGCTGCATAAAACAGAGGGATAGAATCAAGATCACCTGAAGTGTTAATACCACTTTTTATAGGGCCTTGGTAAGGCCACACCTGGGATATTTTCATTCAGTTTTGGTTGCCACACTGTAAAAAAAGATGTTGAGTCTCTGGAAAGAGTGCAGAGAAGAGCAACCAAAGATGATGAGGGGACTGGAGGTTGAAACCTATGAAGAACAGCTGCGTGAATTGGGTATATCTAGTCTGGTGAACAGAAAAACTAGAAGAAGTGTCTTCAAATTTGGCAAGTTTAAGACTTGTGGACTTCAACTCCCAGAATTCCTGAGCTAACATGGCTGGAGGAATTCTGGGAGTAGCAGTCCACAAGTCTTAAAGCTGTCAAGTGTGAAGGCCCCTGGTCTAGAAGGTGACATAATAACAGTCTTATAATATTTGATGGGCTGCCCCAAAGAAGAGGGAGTCAAGCTATTCTCCAAAGCTCCAAAAGGCAGGACAAGAAGCAACGGGTGGAAACTAATCAAGGACAGAGCGGCAACCTGGAATTAAGGAGAAATTTCCTAACAATCAGTGGTACACAGTTTGTCTTTAGAAATTGAGGGTACTCTATCACTGGAGGCCTTTAAGAAGAGATTGGATAGCTACCAGTCTGAAATGATATAGGATC
The DNA here is from genome assembly GCF_049901735.1 of Notechis scutatus. Lineage (NCBI taxonomy): Eukaryota > Metazoa > Chordata > Lepidosauria > Squamata > Elapidae > Notechis > Notechis scutatus. The sequence continues at coordinate 336,646,565 of NC_142009.1, read as the reverse complement.
ACTTGCATGAGTAGAGGGTTGGACTACAAGATCTCCAAGGTTCCTTCTAACTCTTTTATTCTGTTGCGAGAAACGGAGTGTTCCTCAACCTTAGCAACTATAAGACGAGTGGAATTCAACTCTCAGAATTCTCGGAGTTGAAATCTGCTCTTCTTCAAGTTGTAAAGGTTGAGAAACACCTGCGGAATCATTGCAACACAACAAGACCCCAAACGCTAAGGGGAGTTTGGAACAATTAAGGTGGTGTCAAGCAGAGGTGTGAGTGTGACATTTTCGCTAGGCAGCAAAGTGATGCAGGAGAGTTGTCTAGAATCGTAGGATCCTGGTTGTTGCAGGATGAAACCTGGGATACCTTCTGAAAGGGTTTGGGTTTGTAGTGTAAAATGAATATTTTCTTCCTCCACCCAGGTGTGCACTCAAGTTAACTCTGTTGTTATCAAACAACAACCAGAATTCAGATTAACAAGTAACCAGAAAGGCCTGACTCTGAGGAGTGGCTCTCAACCAGATAAGATAATAGTATACTGGAAGAACAAATCTTATCTGTTCAAAAAGCCATTTCCATGTACACTGAAAAGCTGGATTTTTGTTTGCACCCAAACCAACAGATCCCCTCCTTCATTTCTTTGCAGATATGTGGGCTGCTGGTTTTTATCCAGAGGAGAGACAAATAACAGGTGCCGCCCATCAAAACCCACCCTCCTGCATGCTCACAATTAAGGATCTCCTGCTTTCCAACAACTCTGAAATGGCAAGTATTTCTCTCCTAATAACGATGATGGTGGGGCTATCTAGAAACCCAGTTTAGGCTTTTACGGTTATTTCTAAGAACACTTGAAGACGCTTTCTACTGAATTCAGATCTGACTCAGGAAAAAGTAAAGAGAAGAGCAACCAACAGCAAGCCCCAAGCGGGCTGGATGCTAAAACATATGAAGAATGGTTGTACCTGGCTCAACTTTGAGAGGGATTTGGGAGACCATCCCCGAGCCAGCCGTCTGGTGCAGCTGTCAAAAAAAGCCAAGACAGTTCTAGGCTACATAGACAGAGGGATAGACTCAAGATCACCTGAAGTGTTAATATCACTTTATAAGGCCTTGGTAAGGCCACACTTGGAATTCTGCATCCGGTTTTGGTCGCCACAGTGTAAAAAACGACGTTGAGACTCTAGAAAGAGTGCAGAGAAGAGCAACCAAGAGGATTAGGGGACTGGAGGCTGAAACATAGGAAGAACTATTGCTGGAACTAGGTATGTCTAGGGGGGTGACATGATAGCAGTCTTCCCATATCTCAGGGGTTGCAACAAAGGAGAGGGAGTTAAATTATTCTCCAAAGCACCCGAAGGCAGGACAAGAAGCAATGGATAGAAACTAATCTAGGAGAAAAGCAACCTGGAATTAAGGACAGTGAGAACAATTAATCAGTGGGACTCCTTGCCTCCAGAACTTGTGGGTGCTCCATCACTGGTGGTTTTAAAGAAGAGATTAGACAGCCATTTGTCTGGAGTGGTCTAGGGTAGGACTAGAAGACCTCTGAGGTCCCTTCCCTTCTATTATTCCTTGTTCTATGATGGGGATAATCTAGAAACCCAGTTTATTTAATTTTTCTAATGCCGATTTCATTCTTCCCTCGTGACATTCTAGCACCAGCAGGCTATCAACTCCTCGATGATGAGACAAGCCCCAGGCACCTGCCAGGAGCTGGTGCTGACCGAGGATGAGAAAAAATTGCTGGCTAAGGAAGGGGTGATGCTTCCCACCCAGCTGCCTCTCACCAAGGTAAGTAACGTTTAGGCCAGAGGTCTCCAAACTTGGCCACTTTTAAGACTTGTGGACTTCAACTCCCAGCACAGCTGGCTGGAGAATTCTGGGAGTTGAAGTCCACAAGTCTTAAAAGTGGCCAAGTTTGGAGACCTCTGGTTTAGCTGGTGCTTTTTCTCAAATATAATCTGAGAAAGCAGAGGTTGCTAATTAGTACAGGTAGTCCTCGTCTTGCGACCACATGGAGCCCAAAATTTGCATCGCTGAGCTGAGCAAGACCATTGCTCGGTGATTTTTTTTTTGGTCCCATTTTAAGACATTTTCTTTTTGCCATGGCTATTAAGCAAACCAGGCAGTTATGAAGTGAATTATGCTGCCGTTAAGCACATCCAGCTTCCCGCATTGACTTTGACTGTTGGAAGCCAGCTGAGAAGATGGTGATCACACATGACGCCCCCGGACAGTGCGGCCGTCGTTAAGTACACGCCAAGTGCCCAAATCTGGCTTCCCCGTTGACTTTGCTTGTCAAAAGGTCGCAAAAGGGGATCGCGTGACCTTTGGACACTGTAACGGTCATAAGTGTGAGTCAGTTGCCAAGCATCTGAATGTCCCAGAGGTGCTTTTTTTTTCAAGAGGCAACTGGACTTTCTGAGGTTTTTTTTTTAAACACGTTTCGCTTCTCATCCAAGAAGCTTCTTCAGCTCTGAAGAAGCATCTGAATTTTGATCATAGGATGCGTGGGGAGGCTACGAAGGTCGTAAGTGTGAAAAACGGTCAGAAGTCGCTTTTTTTCAGTGCCGTTGCTTTGAACGGTCACTAAATGAACTGTGGTAAGTCAAGGACTATCTTTACAGTGAGAAAGTCACTGGCGCACTTTTTCAAACAAAGGACTGAGGGCCTTGCACGTTGTTTCACAAAAATTCTTCGAATTCGATGTGCAAAAACGGATATGGTTTAAAAACAAAACAAATCGCTAAATCTCTCTTTGCATCGGCAGTATGAGGAACGCATTCTCAAGAAGATCCGTCGAAAGATCCGGAACAAACAATCCGCTCAGGAAAGTCGCAAGAAACGGAAGGAATACATCGATGGTTTAGAAAGCCGGTATGTTGTTATTTTTCCTTTCCTCGTTTTGAGTTGGATCGGATCATCCACAAGCTAGATTAGAACATGGATGAAAGTTTGTTTGTTCTGAACACGTAGATTTTGTAAAACAACATTGGTGAGTGAGATTTTTTAGGCACCATCATGGTCCATCCTCTTGTGAGTGTTGCGGTAGCCTAGAGGTGGCGCTGTTGCCTCACAATCAGGAGGCTGTGAATTCGATCCTGGGTAGATGCAGACATTTCTCTCTCTGGGCACACTGAGAATGTATCTGCTGGGGGAAAAACTCCGCATTGGTGACAGGAAAGGCATCCGGCCAGTAGAACACTCAGCTCCATTCAGTGGTCCAGACTCCACCCCACAAGAGATTGTGGGGTCATTAAAAGAAGATGATGATGATCCATCCTGTTGATTGTAGTCTTCCAGTATTTGAGGGGCTGCCCCGAAGAGGGAGGGGGTTAATTTATTTTCCAAAGTACCAGAAATCAAGACAAGAAACAAATGGAGGGAAACTAATCAAGGAGAGAAGCAACCTGCAATTAAGGAGGAGCTTCCTCACAGCGAGGACAATTAGAACAGCTTGCCACTAGAAGTTGTAGATGCTCCATCACTGGAGGTTTTCAAGAAGAGACTGGATAGCCCCTTGTCTGGAATGGTCTAGGCCAGCAGTCGCCAACTGTTGGGCTGCGGCCCATGGGTGGGCCGTGAGAAAATTTTGGTGGGCTGCAGTGAAATCTCACCCCCAGATCACCCCCCCCCACAAAGCAATTAATCCAGGCTGCACAGAAACACAAGGCTGCGTAGCCCACATGGCCCATGGGAACCCTCCCCGCCTACATCACTCCTTACCCAGCAAACTTGCCTGCTAAATTTTCCTTTTTGCTATCTATTTTTCCAGAGATTTTTCTGACCATCATCTATTCTTTTGCTGCACCTCCTGGGAGAGGTTCTATTTTAGATCAGCAAACAAATTTGAGAGAAGCAGGAATGGCAGATAGATTTCTTGCTTTCTAGCCAGCAACTCAGATCTTCAGCTCTGCTTTTGGGGTAAAGCACTCTTTTAATAAAAAATCCTATTTAGGACATGAAGGTTCTGATTAATTCAATGCAGACTGCACAGCAAGCAAATTATGACAGACTGAGCTAGCCGATGGCAGATAGATAGATCTCGGAATGATTCTGTGAGCAACTCAATCTGCCTGCCTGCTTTGCCTGATTTTGGGTAAAAGTTGCTTTTTTTATTAAAAAAATCAATATTTTATATAAATATTTATAATATTTACATACAAGCCATGCCCAGCCAGTCACATGACCACCAAGCCACACCCACAAATTAGGCCACACCCACAGAACCAGTTAGTGGTCCCCAGGATTTAAAATCATGAGTTTGGTGGTCCCTGGGGTCCAAAAGGTTGGCGACCCCTGGTCTATTCTATCCAAGGTCCCTTCCAGCTCTATTCTGATCGATCGATCGATCAGTTTCTCCTTTCTACAAATTACGTCAGGCTGGAAAACTTTAAAAGACGAATAAACCCATCTGGGAAAATAAACCCATCCCTCTCCATTTCACCGCCGTTGGCGTTTTTGCTTTTCAGGATGTCGGCTTGCACAACTCAAAATCAGGAGCTCCAGCGTAAAGTGGTTCACCTGGAGAAGCAGAACTTGTAAGTTGTGCACCGCCAAGTGTCTTTTGTCAAGGCGGCAATCTGGTGACGTTTCCAAATAGGCCTGAATCCAGGTAGCCCACGATCGGGAGCAGGATTTCCTTTTGCTAATAGGCAGGGCAGTTTGTCCAGTGAGTTGCGGTCCAATTTTACGACCTTTTCTGGGGAGGGGGGCCATCGTTAAATGAATCCGGCTCCTCCCACGAATTTTGGGTGGTCAGAAGGCAGCTGAGAAGGTCCCAAACGGCGATCGCGTGACCCCCGTCGTAAATACACGGCACTTACCAAGCCTTTGAATTGTGATCACGTGACTGTGAGGGACCGCTGCAAACGGTCATAAGTGCGAGGAGCCGGTTGTGAGCCGCTCTTTTCAATGCCGTTGTAACTTCAAGCGGTTGCTGAATGAGAGTTGCAAATTGAGGGCTGCCCGTATGCAGAGAGTACATACATTGAAATGCCATTATCAATTTCGTTTTCTTGATTATGCTCTGAAGTTGGAAAATGGAATGTAAACTTTAAGCAATGACCCACCATGGGAGGGAATTAAAAAAATTGAGATTGGGATAACTCGCCACGGCCAACTCAACTGTGGCCAGCTGGACCATGGCCAACTCCCCGCTGGACCGCTTGCGGCGAGACAGTTTCAGCAGTTTTATCTCATTATCTTTGAAATAATTTTTAAAAAACAGTTTTGATTTTTTTGTCCTTCGCCTTTTGTTTCGTCCCTTCTTTGGTGGCCTTTCACGGCCAATATTTGTTTTTCCAATATGACATGATTTTTTTTGTCCAGGGGCCAAGATGTCCCACAGGAAGTAAGTTACTACTACTTTTATAAAACCCTAGTAAGGCCACACCTGGAATCCTGCAACCAAGTTTGGTCACCCACTTTACAAAAAAGATGTTGAGATTTGGAAAAAGTTCAGAGAAGAGCAACTAAGATTATGAAAGGCCTGGAGACTAAAACATATGAAAAATGGTTGCAGGATTTGGGTTTGGCCAGTCTACAGAAAAGAAGAATTAGGGGGGACAGGATAGCAGCCTTCCAACATTTGAGGGGCTGCCCCAAAGAAGAGGGAGTCAAGCTATTCTCCAAAACACCTGGAGAAGAAGCAACAGATAGAAGCTAATCAAGGAGTGAAGCAACCTGGAACTAAGGAGAAACTTCCTAACAGGACAATTAACCAGTGGAACTACTTGCCACCAGCAGTTGTGGGTGCTCCAACACTGGAGGTTTGTAAGAAGAGACTGGACAACCATTTGTTTGAAATAGTATAGTCTCCTGCTTGAGCAGGGGCTGGACTAGAAGACCTCCGAGGTCCCTTCTAGCTATAGACTTCAAAGATGGCCGTGGCAAATTGTCCCTCCGATGGTGAGTTGGCCGCAATGAGTTGCCTGTTGTGAATTGTCCTCCACCAGGGGTGTGTCAAACACAAGACACAATCAATGTGGTCATATCCGGCCTGCGGGGGTCATCTGGGAAAATGTCTGGGGCTGGCCCTCATCCCTTTGGCCCAGTCTACCCAGTGCGAAGAGGAAACATGCCAGCAGTTTGGGGGGTGGGGTCAAGCTGGCCACGCCCACCCAGTCAGCCACGCCCACTGAGTGACATCAAGATGATCACACCCACCCAGTCGGCCAGCCCCCATCCCCCGAGGTCAACCACATCCCTCAATGAAACTGAGTGTTAGGATTCCAGCAATCGTCCTAATTAAATCATGATTCTCGAGCCAAACTTCAAAAAACTTCAAAGGATTCATTAGAGGCGACCTACTGGCCCTGCCCTGGATGCAGCCAACTCTGGCCTACGTCATTTACACTCCCCTGAGACCCTATTTCCCCCCCTCTCCCCCGGGTGTGTCATAAATCAGATTCTCCAACTGAGCACCTTCATAGGCTGGGTGTCATCAATCACATTCTCCAATTAAATATATTCGCGGGCAAAAGCCCTGGTATTTGAGTCACAGTCTTTTAAAGATAAGAGATGGAATGTATTTCCGCTTCCAAACTGCTGCACTGCTCTTCCAGATTTCCTTCCCCCCAACACTTTGTTTTTCAGCTGTTCTGGACAGCTCTGTTCTTCCTGGCCACACACACACACACACACACACACACACACTCCAGCATGCTTGGCATTCACTGAATCAAATAGAAGAAATTCTGCCCTTGTTGAATTTCCTGAATTCACCCCCTGATCCTCAAAATCCTGACCAAGGCCTCCTCCTCCTCCTCCTCCTCTCTTCCCCAGGTCTCTTCTGCAGCAGCTCAAGAAGCTCCAGGGCATCGTGATGCAATCCAGCGGCAAAGCTGCACAAACCAGCACCTGCGTGGCGGTATGTCAGGGTTTGTGTAGATATGGGGAGTCCTCAGCTTACGACCACAACTGAGCCCCCCCAAATTTCTGTTCGCTAAGCGAGACAGGGGACACACGAATTTTTGACGAGCTTTCTTGCCACCGTGATTAAGTGAATCACTGCAGTAAGTTAGCCACACGGTGATAAAAATGAATCTGGCATCTCCATGGATTTTGCCTGTCAGAAAGTCGCCAAAGGAGACCGTTTGACCCCGGGACACTTCCACCGTCATAAATATGAGTCGGTTGCCCAGCGTCTGAATTTTGATCACGTGTCCCTGGGGATGCTGGAACGGTCATAAGTGTGAAAAGTGATCGTGAATCACTTTTTTTTCCAGGGCCGTTGCAAATTGGAACAGTCACTAAATGAATTGTTGTAAGTCGAGGACTACCTGAATTGAAGTAATGGTGCCTAACCATTATTTTTCTTTTCTTTTTTTTTCCCAGGCAGTTTAGCTGCAATGGCTTCTAAAATAGTGTTTTTTTTATAAACTTGACATTTTTAAGATGTCTGGATTTCTTTACAGTCATTTTTGGACTATCCCACAATAATTGACAACCTCTTTGGTTGGTTTCCAGTGTTTACTTCTGGTTCCTGCACCCCCACCCTGAAAAATACACCCCCATCGGCAGGGATGGGATTCAAATTTTGCAATAACTGGTTGTGTGGGCATAGCTAGGTGGGCGTGGTTATGTAACAGGGTGGGTGTGGCTTCTTCTTTTTTTGCAATGCCCCCCCCCTCCCGTTTTTGGGCCTTCTGGGCCTCAGGGAAGCCTCCTGGGGGAGCGTTTTTGCTCCCCACCCTCCATTTTTGCCTCCTGGGCGAAGCAGTAAGACAGCAAGGGGTATCCCGGCACAGCTGATCATCGGAATAGCTGATCGTCGGGAGAGAAAAAAAGAAATACCTTAAGGCAGGGGTCCCCAACCGCCGGTCCGCGGACCGATACCGGTCCGCGGAACAACTCTTACCGGGCCGCTGGTTGCTGGGCGCCGCCATCTTTTTTTGGTAAAAAGTGCTTCCGGTGAGCTTTTCCGGGTAGAAAGCTCACGGAAGCACTCAGGATCGGGCACCTTTTCGGTGAAAGCCATTTCTACCAAAAGGATGGCGCGCCATCTTTTGATGAAAATGCTGGTGACCGAGAAAGCCATTTCAAAAGTCCCAGCTGATGCCAAAGATGGCGGCTGCAGCGCGCAAAAAAGGTTGGGGATCCCTGCCTTAAGGAGTGACTGAGCGGGGGAGAATGCAGTCGGCGATGTCGGGCATGCGCGAAATGTTGCCCATGCGCGATAAGGGCTGACTGTGTGGTGAGGGGAGGGGCAGGCAGAGTGGGGCAGGGCCATCCGAGGGCACAATTTGCCTGTGGTCCGAACCGCGCAGAATCTTAACAACCGGTTCTATAGAACCGGTCCGAACCGGTAGAATCCCACCCCTGCCCACCAGGGAAAACAGATTTGAACTAGACCTCCCCAATTCCCGCAACTGTTCCTTCACAGGCTTCAGTCTCCAGTCCCCTAAGGGAAGAATAACAGAATACAGATAGTCCTCAACTTATGACCACGGCCGAACCCAGAAATTTATGTTTAAGTGAGAAATTTGTGAAGTGAGTTGGCTCCATTTCCCCACTTTCCTCGCTGCGTTTGCTAAGCAAATCATGGCCGCTCTTAAATTAGTAACCCCGTCGCTAAGGGAATCTGACTCCCCCATTGATTTTGCTTGTGGGAAGATCATAAAAAGGGACCCCGTGACCCCCGTGACCGTCATAAACGTGAGTCAGTTGCCAAGCATCCGAAAATATACATTGCGTGTCCGCAGGGATGCTGCAATGGTCGTAAGTGTGAAAAATGGTCATAAAGTCCCTTTTTTCAGGACCGCTTAACTTTGAACGATCACTAAAACAAACTGTTGTAAGTCGAGGACTACCTGTAAGGACAGAATAGCAGAGTTGGCAGGGACTTTGGAGGTCCATACCCTCTGCTCAAGAAAGCTACCGGCGTCTTTTTTAATGTCCTCCTCAGGTCTTGCTTCTCTCCTTTGCCCTGATCATCTTCCCGTCCATCGGGCCTTTCACCCGCAACAAAGCCGAGACCTCAGGTGACTTCGTACCTGTGCGAGGTGAGCAAGGGGGCTGTGTCGGTAGGTGGGCACCTGGGCAGAAATCCTTCTCCCTCTCTCTCAGCCTCAAATAGTTGGCATCACGGCAGGATAAGTTAATGACGACTCCCGTCGAAGAGCCCAACATCTGTAGAGATTCTCCATCATCCAAGTCGGGGTTGTCTCAAACTTGCTTTTTTTTTGTTTTGTTTTTTTCAGGAGACAACTGGACTTTCTGAGTTTTTTTCCTGTGAAGACGTTTTCCTTCTCATCCAAGAAGCTTTCTTCAGTTCTGACCGAATGGTGGAGGATGGAAGGATTGATATTCCTTGCAGACAGCTGGTCATTTGCATCCTTTTAGAGCCAGGGTTTTCCAACTTGGCAAGTGTTAAGACTTGTGGGCTTCAACTCCCAGAATTCCTGAGCTAACCTGACTGGAGGAGGAGGAATTCTGGGAGTTGAAGTCCACAAGTCTTAAAGAGATGGAGTTTGACGAGCCCTGTTTTAGAGGGTCATTGAGGCTACTTGGAGGCTAATCTGTGTCCTCAGGGTCACCTAAGTAGTACAAATGGTTCCTGTAGTCTGCAATTTTTTTTCTTCCACACCATTCCAGGTGTTCATCCCAAATTGTATAGCTAAAAGTCTGTAAAGATTCTCCATCATCCAGGTCATGGTTGTCCCAAAGATTCCTTTTAGGAGGCAACTGGACTTGGTTTTTCTTTTTCTTTGAAGACGCTTTCGCTTCTCATCTAAGAAGCGTCTTCAGCTCTGACAGGATGGTGGGGAATGGACTTTTAGCTATGCAATTTGGGATGAGCACCCTGGAATGGTGTGAAAGGAATGGATTTCCAGAAAAAAACAACTGCAGACTACAGAAACCAGGAGCACCACTCAGGTGATCCTGAGGGCACAGTGATAAACCTCCCAGTGGCCTCAATGACCCTCCAAAAGGATGCAAATGACCAGCTGTCTGCAAGGAGTATGAATCCTTCCATTCCCCACCATCCAGTCAGAGCCGAAGAAGCTTCCTGGATGAGAAGTGAAATGTCTTCAAAAAGAAAAACCAGAAAGTCCAGTTGCCTCCTGAAAAAAAAAGCACCTTTGGGACAAAGAGTCCAACTTTTCTTTGGCTGATTTTTGGCTGACTTTTCTTTGACTTCTTTCAAATCCCAAGTCCATTGAACAATTCCGTTCTTCAATGAGAGGAATGTGCTGAAGACAACCGTGTCTTTATTTCATGAGAAACATTTAGACACAAATATACAAACTAATCTCCCAAGTGAGGGGGAGAAAATGGATCCGAAGAATTTATAGATAACTTCTGCTTATATCACAGAGTCAAATCTTGAAGTTCCTCATTTGTGTGAATTTTGCCCGGCCAAAGGGCAGCCCGGACTTTAAATACCTTAAAAAGCAGTGATGTCCAACTTTGGCAAGTTTTAGACTTGTGGGTTTCAACTCTCAGAATTCCCCAGCCGCACAAAACTCACTCACTCTCACCGAACCGGTAGTAACACCGGTTGAATCCCATCCCTGCTTTTATAGATAGATAGATAGATAGATAGATAGATAGATAGATAGATAGATAGATAGATAGATAGATAGATAGATAGATAGATAGATAGATAGATGATAGATAGATAGATAGATAGATAGATAGATAGATAGATAGATAGATAGATAGATAGGCAGGCAGGCAGAGATAGATAGATAGATAGAAAGACAGACAGACAGATAGACAGGCAGTCAGCGATAGATAGATGGATAGATAGATAGATAGATAGATAGATAGATAGATAGATGATAGATAGATGATAGATAGATAGATAGATAGATAGATAGATGGATGGATGGATGGATGGATGGATGGATAGATAGATAGATAGATAGATAGATAGATAGATAGATAGATAGATAGATAGATAGATAGATAGATAGATAGATAGATAGAGAGAGAGAGAGATGATAGAGAGATAGATAGATAGATAGAGAGAGAGAGAGAGAGAGAGAGAGAGAGAGATGGATATAGATAGATTGAAAAAGTAGAAAGGTTCATTTCCCTCCCATCCTCAAGAGCTATAAATGTTCCATCTGCAAATATATAGATTGGATCTCTCTCCTTGGTTAGTTTCCACCTGCTGCTTCTTGTCCTGCCTTGAGGTGCTTTGGAGAATAGCTTGACTCCCTCTTCTTCAGGGCAGCCTCTGAGATATTGGAAGGCTGCTATCCTGTCTCCCCTGGTCCTTCTTTTCATTAAAGCAGATATATCCAATTCCTGCAACCGTTCTTCAGATGTTTTAGCCTCCAGCCCCCTCATCCTCTTGGTTGCAGAAAGACCTTAAGAACCCATCCTTCCCGTGGTGGGATTCAAATTATTTTACCACCGGTTCTGTAGGCGTGGCTTGGTGGGCGTGGCAGGGGAAGGATACTGTAAAATCTCCAGTCAGAGATGGGATTTGCCGGTTCTCTGAACTACTCAAAATTTCCGCTACCGGTTCTCCATAACTGGTCGGAATCTGCTGAAGACCCACCTCTGCGTCCTTTGCAATTCCCCCGATCCTTTGTGTGTGTCACTCATGCTCCGTGTGTCCCCTCCCCTCCCAGTTTTTTCTAGGTCCCTCAACAACGATGCATCGTCTAGAATCGTCAACGTCCTGAGCAAGGAGGCCGAACAGAGCGCCAAGGAGAGTATCTGGAAGGAGCCAGCTCTCAGGGCTCACAGCGAAAACGAGGCCGCCAGCACTCTGATCAGAGACCTCTTGAGGCCTCAGAAGCAGGGAGAGACCCTGCCAGGCAACCACACCGAGGAGGTCTTCGCAGAAGGTGGTCGACCTGCCCCTTTGGAAGGACTCCGGCCTGAGCTTCCCTATGCAGGCCCCAATGTGACCTCGGTGGCCTGGACTGAATCGGAGCAGCCTGGAAATGGTGTCTTGGAACAGACGGAGGAGCTGTGACCTTCCGTCCGGCTGCTTCCTCTCCCTCGCTGGGCCCCCTGGGGACTAAGCCAGGGAGGGGAGGCTGTGTGTATGTTGTGTGTGTGCAGCAGGACTGCGTCTCTCCTACTCAGGGGGACGGGGAAAATGAGGATGAGAGTCACAGCGTGAGAGAGCAAGGGGGGGCTGAATCCTCTCGGGGTATTTGGGGACCCCCTGAAAAAGACAAGCCGAGCCCCAGTTCCCCTCTTCCATTTTTAAATTGGGGGGGGGGAGGAATTCTCCAGGATGGTGGTGGGGGGTCACAATAGTGTCAGGGCTCCAGCAGTTACCCCCATTTTAAATCATGAGTCTCGAGCCGAACTTCCAAAACTTAAAGAAGATTTATTAGGAGCAAACATGCTGGCGCTGCCTGGGTGTAGCCGACTCTGAGACACATCCCCCCCCCCCACCCCCTGGGTGTATCCTAATTCATATCCTCCAATGGGACACCTCCATAGGCCAGAGTCATCAATCAATGTTCTCCAGTTAGAATTTTGCATGGCAGAAACTTCAGCCACCTAGAAACTATCTTTGAAAACATTTATGGAATGCAAGCTGCCCACTGCTCCCCCCTCCTTTTCGGCTGGCAACTCTAAAAAGACCATAGAAATATTTTATGAGTTGACAGACAGAGATCTGTAGTTGTGAAGAGTTGTTGCAAAGTGGGTCACACCCCACATCCCTTGTAGAACTAAGGGCTTTCTGTGTTTTTATTACAGGGAAGGTGGAGTTTGAAATCTGAATTTTCTTTTGTTGCCCCCCCCCCCCCCCCCCCAAGCCTTTTGGCTTCTGAGATTTCTATTCATCTGGTTTGTAGTGAGGATGAGTGAAAAATGTTCTTTGCACCTCCCAAAGTACAGGTAGTCCTCAAGTTACGACCACAATTGACTCCCCCAAATTTCTGTTGCTGAGTGAAACACTTCGGCGACTTTGCCCCATTTTACAACTTTCCTTTCCACTGTTGCTAAGTGAACCACTGCGGTTGTTAAGTTAGTAATGTGGTTGTTAAAAGAGAATCTGCCCTGCCCAGGACTTCTCAGGTGGTCGTAAAAGGGGATCAGGGTCGTAAAATACGACTCAGCTGTCGAGCATCGGAATGTAAATCACGGGATGCTGCCGCAACGGTCATAAGTGTGAAAACAGTCGTTTTTCTTTTCCTGGTGCCATCGCGGCTTTGACCGGGGTCACTAAATGAACTGTTGCTAAGTCGTGGACTACCTGTGTAATCTTTCTAGCGAAGGGTGAAGAGTCCAGAAAAGGGAGCAAAGGTTCCCCTCGAACCAGCTTCTGCCCTCTTTTATTTGAAGCGGGGAGGAACTTAATCGGGAATATAAAATGTAATCTGCCTCTGTAAGAAACTGATAAGGAACGCGGGAAGGGTAAAGGGGGAAGGCAGTTATTTCTCCTCTCCTGTTCAGATGGCTTCTGCTGCGTCTTGTACGTTCGGTTACGTCAGGAAGCGGCTGGTTTTCAGGCCAGCTCCAAACAGCCTCGGGAGTCATCTGTTCGGATGATTTTCCCTCCGCGTTTCGTGAACTGCTGCTTTCAGTCCCCCCCACGGTTTGGCTGCTTTCCCTTCTAAGGCGTCGAAAGCATTGGCGCGGGGTTTCCCACCCCCCTCCCGACATGTGACAGTTTCCGAGGGTGAAATCCAAGTCCCGAAGCCAGCTCAGAAGTTTCGCTGTCTCAGATGTCCTCCTAGTTCGAACGTCCTGATTTATTTTATTTTCTGGGAGAGCAGTAGCAGCCTTGGGTCTATTGGTATAGTCAGGGTTGGGATTCCATTTTTTTAACCACCGGTTCTGTGGGTGTGGCTTAGTTGGTGGGTGTGGCTTGGTGGTCATGTTATTGGTTGGGTGTGGCCATCTCAATATCACTCACATAGAAGCACGCGTCTCCTCACCTGGCCTCTCGTGACTGTGGGGATGCTGCAACAGTCGTAAGTGTGAAAAATGGTCGTAAGTCGCTTTCTTCAGTGCCATTGTAACTTTGAATGGTCACTCTGCACAAGCAAAGTACCAGCAAAGGAGGGGAGAATAACTCCAGAGACATTCCTGAGACAGGAAGTCTAGTCCTGCCAAGAATGTAATAAGGGTTAATGGAGAGGCAGTTTCTGTAAGCAACACCAGAATGTTTCCTTCCTGCCTTCCTTACAGGATTAGGCCAGTAAAAATTTCTTCTAACAACCGGTTCTCTGAACTGCTTAGAATGTTAACAACCGGTTCTAGCGAATAGGTGCGAACCTGTAGAATCCCACCCCTGAGTATAGTAGAACGTATGAATGGCCTTGGGGAAGGAGGGAAAGGGATGCTGCAGTGGTGGAATGCTGAACCGGTAGCAAAAATTGCTACCCAATGGGTAGTTAAAAAAAAAAAAAAAGGCTCCGACGATCAGCCAAGAGGAGAAAGACGAGAAAAGCGCAGGATCGCGCGCGCCCCCTGCGCTTTTCGTTCTCCTCTCAGCTGATTGGCACGGAAGAGCATCAGCTGGTGTTTGGGAAGCTGCGCGCGTGCGAAGTGCACGATCGCCGAACCAGTAGGGAAACTGGTAGAATCCTACCACTGGGATGCTCCCTAGGGAACGGTTAGATAAGAGAGGGCTTAGCCTGCAGCTGCACAATGGAGGGAGAAAAAGTTTCAGATGGGACCCTCCCTAATTTCTCAGGATGTAAAAGGGGGGGAGAGAAATGCTGGCTAGGGAACAGACAAGAGAGGGCTTAGCTTGCTGCTGCATAACAGGTGGAGAAAAAGACTCAGACCCTCCCTAAGTTCCCAGGCTGTAAAAGAGACGGTAGGTGTTTGTACTTTCAGACTTGGCGAGATTTTGCGAATGTAGCTTTAACAAGTAAAAGTAGAAATAGCTGGTCTGGTCACATTTCCTCTCAGAGATGCCTGGTTAAGGCTGAGAGGTCTTGCGTGATCTAGCAAAACCAAGGAAAAGGCTCTTAGGATCAGGAACGCGAGGACCCGGAGTCCTTGATCTGGAAGATGTAGGAGCAGGGGAGTCCGCAGGGTATGGTAAGGGGAAAAAAGTCAAGACGGCAGGAGAACGAGTGGAGCTTTGGACACCATCTCTCTCGCCCTCTTGATTTCTTTGAGCACATCCTGCGGTCAGCACCTGTTGAGCACTGCTGAGCTGACTTTGCGGCGGGGGGGCAGGTTTGGGATCAGAAATTGCGACGTGGATCCCTTCGCAGCTCTGAAATTCCAGCAGCCGGTAAACGGAGAGCCGAGATGATAACATGTCACCCATTGACACGTACAAGAAATGATTTCAGTTCAAGCAAAAGATTCGTCAGCTGATGGATTGGATTTATTGACATTTCCCCCCATAAAGACTGCACTTGAAAAGAAGAGAGGATGGGAAAGAAGCGGGCCAAACAAGAGGGAGGGAAGAGACCCAGAGCGGGGACAAGGGACACAAATTAAGCCTTAATAATGATCCAAAGGTGCTTCTCTTTCCAAGAGGCAATTGGACTTTGCAGTTTTTCTTTGAAGACGTTTCGCTTCTCATCCGAGAAGCTTCTTCAGCTCTGACTGGATGGTGGCCTCAATGACCTTCCAAGTGGTCTCAATCTAAGTGCTAGAGCCCACTGTAACTACATAGCCAAAAAAGGCATTAAGAGTTGTTAACCCAATCTTACGTTTTTCTCCGGTAATATCACACCACTAACTAAAGCATACAAAACATTTGCTAGACCAATACTCGAATACAGCTCATCAGTCTGGAACCCACATTACGTATCTGATATTAACACAGTTGAGAAAGTCCAGAAATATTTCACAAGAAGAGTTCTCCACTCCTCTACTCGTTGCAGAATACCTTATGCCACCAGACTTGAAATTCTAGAACTTGAAAACCTTGAATTACGCCGTCTTCGGTCCGACTTAAGCATGGTATATAAAATCATACATTGCAATGTCCTACTGGTCAATGAATACTTCAGCTTCAACTGTAACAACACAAGAGCACACAATAGATACAAACTCAAGGTTAACCGCACCAAACTTGATTGCAGGAAACACAACTTCAGCAACAGAGCGGTCAATGTCTGGAATCCTCTACCTGACTCTCTGGTTTCTTCCCCAAACCCCAAAAACTTTAACCTTAGACTGTCTACTATTGACCTCACCCCTTTCCTAAGAGGTCTGTAGGGGCGTGCATAAGCGCATCAACGTGCCTACCGTCCCTGTCCTATTGTTTCTTTTATATGTTTTTTTTATTTTTCTTATATGTATCCATGTATTCATAACTATGTTTATACTTATACCTGTTACCTTGTAAGCGATTGACAAATCAAATAAATCAAATCAAATGACCCTCTAAAAGGATGCAAATTCAAATGACCAGCGGTCTGCAAGGAGACTGCTGGTCATTTGCACCTGCATCCTTTTAGAGGGTCATTGAGACCACTTGGAAGTTTATCTGTATCCATTTGCACCACTCAGATGATCCTGAGGACACAGATAAACCTCCAAGTGGCCTCAACGACTCTTTAAAAGGATGCAAATGACCAGCTGTCTGCAAGGCATATATAAATCCTTCCGTTCTCCACCATGCAGTCAGCGCTGAAGAAGCTTCTCGGATGGGAAGTGAAACATCTTCAAAGAAAAGCTAGGAAGTCCAGCTGCCTCTTGAAAAAAGCACCTTTGGGACGAGACTGGCTGTAAATCAAGGACTTCCTGTATAATAGCCAGCTTGGGGGGCTGAAAACTGCTGTTCTTTTAGAGCTGCAAATTTCCACCAGTAACAACCTAGCTGCCGCCTTACTCACAAAGATCGCACAATTGGTTCCTCCGCATGCAACAATCTTGGAGCTTCACTTTTGATGGTGTTAACGGGACAAGATCCGCCCTTGGCCAAGACAAACCAACCTTGGCTGGTGGTTGTCGGTAACCACGAATCACCCGCCTCTCTTCCTGCCCTTCCCAGACTCACTTAACCCAACGGCTAGGTTATTCTGGACTGTTTTATTTTTATTCATGTTTTTAATTATTAAAAAAAAGCTGCCATCTGATTCCTTGGCAACATGAGGCGCTGATCACACGGCACGAAACCCGTTCCGGGCCAGGAAGCGAGACAGATCGCTTGCTGATTTGGTCCGTGTTCCAAAATTAACACGGCGGGTCACGCCTTCGGAAGCCCGACAAGAGCCGGGATCAAAGCAGCCAGGAAGAAAAGAAAGAGCCGAGGTTTATAACTGGAGAAGGAAGATTTTTTTCTCCTTTTGATCTGTGACAATATCTTCCTTTGTCTTTCGCCACAGCTCAGAGTTGGAAACTGACTAGGAGCTGCAAACAGGCACTTGAGGCCAGGTGGAGGATTTGCTAAAGACCAACCTGCTCGTGCCAGAAGGCAGATGGTGTTGCATTTTGGATCAGGCAGGCAGAGAAGATACAGTACATAAAAATGACATCCAACCCTGCTCCTTTCCAGCACTGATGATGTTAGCTAGTTCGGTAATGAAACGTCTTTTAAGAGAACCAGCTAGCTCAGGGAGCACCAAGGACCCCACAGAGAAGGGTGGTGCCCCCTGCCTATGCAGGGAGTCCTTGACTTACGACCACAATTGGACCAGAATTTTGGTTACTAAGTAAGGCAGTTGTTCAAATGACGTCAACTCTCCCCCCTCCCAATTTTACAACCTCTTCCTGTCATTAAACAAATCACTGCAGCCATTAAGAGACTTTTAATTTTATTTCAATAAATAAATAACAGTATCATCAAAAGGAGATGTGTTTCTGTATGAACAAATATCGATTAATCATTAAAATAAAAAAAAATAACTGGAGGGTTGATTGGAAGGTTCTTTAATGTCAAGCTAGCAGCCGCAACCACCTTCCATCGCATACATTTATTCCTTGGCTTACGACCGTAATTCAGCCCAAGATTGATGTGGTTCAGTGAGACATTTGTTAAAGGGAGCTTGGCCCCGTTTTAAGACCTTTCTTGCCACATTCGTTAAGCGAATCCCTGCCGTTGTTAGTTACACGGTTGTTAAGTGAATCGGGCTTCCCCCGTTGACTTCGGCTGGCGGGGAGGTCGCAGAAAGGGAATCACGTGACCTCAGGACGCTGCAACCGTCGTAAATATGAGTCACTGGCCAAGTGTTGAGTTTTGAATGAGACACTGCAATGGTCATTAAGTGTGAAAAACTGAAGTCATTAAGTCATTTTTTTCCAGTGCTGTTGTAACTTGGAACGGTCACTAAGCAAACCATTGTACATCGAGGACTACTGTAGTTGCAACTTGCCCCCCTCCCCCCCCGGAAAAATGCAGGCAATCCTCAACTTACGACCACCATTGAGCCCCAAATTTATGTTGCTAAGTGAGACGGTTAAGTGAGTTTTGCCTCATTCTACAACCGTTCTTGCCCAAGTGAATATCACTGCAGATGTTAAGTTAGGGACACGGTTGCTAAGTGAACCTCCACTTATCCTCGGATTTTGCTTGTCAGCAGGCTGAGAAAAGTGATCCCAGGACTCTGGGACACTCTGACCGTCACCCATACAGGCAGTCCTTGAGTTATGACCACAAGTGTTGAGCCCAAAATTGAGGTTGCTAAGTGAAACATTGGTTAAGCGAGTTTACCTTGTTTGACGACGCACACATCCTTGCCACCGTTAAGTGGAACGCCGCGTTGTTATGGATACAGTCGTTAAGTGAATCCGTTGACTTTGCTTGTCAGAAGGTCGCCAAAGGGGGAATCACATTCACCCCCTGGGGGACACTGCACACCGTCGTAAATCCGAGTCAGTTGTCCAGTGTCTGAATTTGCATCACCTCTTCATGGGGAGGCTGCAAAGGCCGTAACTTTGGAAAAAAAACGGTCCTAAGTCACATTTTTCGGTGCCGTCGTTAAGTTTGGACGGTCGCTAAACCAACTGCTGTTGAGGACTGCCTGTATGAACCGGTGGCCAAGTCTGGATGTGTTGTGGTTAGCCGGCAGCAGGTGCAGATGGCTGAGGAGAGTGATGAGGGGCCGGGACCATCCGGGAGTGGACTGCTGCCTTCAGAGATTGTGGGGGCTGTCAGCAGTGATGAGGAGGTTCCCGAGGAGCCTGTGCCAAATGCGTGTGCACGAAGGATTACTCGGAGGAAAGAACAATTACAGCAGCACAGGCAACTCGGGAGTAAGGCTGCAAGGTAATGGCTCCTCCTCCCTCCAGAGGATAAAAGCCAGGTTTGATAAAAGTGTTCTTTGCAGAAAGCAACGAAGCTCTGAAGCTCAACGGGTGGACATCTTGTAAATTAGTTCTTATCTCTGGGTTTTTGGCAGCCTTGACGAACAACTTGGCAAGGCTCTTTCTTGTCGGAGCTAATGAGTAGAAAGCAGCCTTTTCTCGGTAAAGGAACAGCATTCGTTACTAAACCTTAAAAGGTGGGGGCTGCTGCCTTTGTCTGTGTTTGCTCTTTGGGAACCCGGTTTGGGTCAGAACAGGGTGCTGCAACGGTCACAAGCGTGAAAAACGGCCGTAAGTCCATTTTTTCCCCCCAGTGCCGTTGTTACTTTGGTCACTCAAAGGAGGACATTGTGGAGTTGCTGTGCGGTTTTATTTTATTCCAAGACAGAAGAAACAATAAGACGCTTATTCTCCTCACCCCGACTTTCATTTTATTAATTGGTGAGCACCACACAGACACACACACACATTCCTATGACTGGGAAATTGCACTAGGGAATAAGATGGGGGGGGGGGAGGGAGGGGCTTCCGAGAGCAAGAAAAAAAAAATCCTATGCACGACTTCATATTTCCTCCTCCACCCACCCCCGGAAAAGAAAGCAGCCGTGGCATCTTGGGGGGGTGGCGTCCCAGGTATCACCCCAAAACCCTGGAACACTGGGGACCCTCCCCTCAATTTGCATTCCTGGGATGGGCTGACCTGAGAAGTGAGGAAGTGGGGGGCTCATGGGCTGGAAGGAAGGGCCCGGCCCCCCCACCACTTATGGGGCACAGCTTTATAGAGAACCCTGACGCTAGACGCAGGGGTGGGCAACTATGGCCCTTTTATGAATTATGGACTTCAACTCCCAGAATTCCTGAGCAAGCCATGGCTTGCTCAGGAATTCTGGGAGTTGAAGTCCATAATTCATAAAGGGCCATAGTTGCCCACCCCTGCGTCTAGAGAGACAAAACGGACACGCGACTCAAGGGACGCCGTTTCCTATCCTAAATGACTCCCACAAAGGTCGTTGTTTCAACGCTCTTTTCCTCTCCTCCTCCTCCGCGGTTGATCAGGAAACGGAGGAGGAGGAGGACGGACGGGAGCTCAGCGTTGGCGAACCAAGAGACGGGGGTGCGGGTAGCAGCAAAACCAGTGGACCCGTAGCTGAGAATGGGGAGGGTGTGTGTGTCAGTGGAGTCGGGGAAGGGAAGGGGAGAGGACCGAGGAGAGGAGGGAGGGAGGGAAAGAAAGGAGGACAAAGAACGGGGGGGGGGACAGGGAACAAATGGATGAAAGAAGGAAGGGAAAGAGAGAAGGGAAGGGGAGATGACTGAGGGGAGGGGAGGAGGAGAGAGGGGAGGGGAGAGAAAAGGGGGAGAGAAAAGGGGGAAGAGAGTAGAGCAGATGCCTTCAAACTTGACAGCTTTAAGGCTCGTGGACTTCAACTCCCAGAATTCCTCCTCCAACTCCCAGAATTCCTCCTCTCAGTCATGTTAGCTCAGGAATTCTGGGAGTTGAAGTCCACAAGCCTTAAAATGGCCGACGTTGAAGACCCCCGTGCTAGACCAGGGGTCTTCAAACTTGACCGCTTTAAGGCTTGTGGACTTCAACTCCCAGAATTCCTCCTCTCAGTCAGGTTAGCTCGGGAATTCTGGGAGTTGAAGTCCACAAGCCTTAAAATGGCCGCGTTGAAGACCCCCCGTGCTAGACCAGGGTCTTCAAACTTGACCGCTTTAAGGCTTGTGGACTTCAACTCCCAGAATTCCTCCTCTCAGTCAGGTTAGCTCGGGAATTCTGGGAGTTGAAGTCCACAAGCCTTAAAATGGCCGACGTTGAAGACCCCCCCCGTGCTAGACCAGGGGTCTTCAAACTTGACCGCTTTAAGGCTTGTGGACTTCAACTCCCAGAATTCCTCCTCTCAGTCAGGTTAGCTCAGGAATTCTGGGAGTTGAAGTCCACAAGCCTTAAAATGGCCGACGTTGAAGACCCCCGTGCTAGACCAGGGGTCTTCAAACTTGACCGCTTTAAGGCTTGTGGACTTCAACTCCCAGAATTCCTCCTCTCAGTCAGGTTAGCTCGGGAATTCTGGGAGTTGAAGTCCACAAGCCTAAAATGACGACGTTGAAGACCCCCCGTGCTAGACCAGGGGTCTTCAAACTTGACCGCTTTAAGGCTTGTGGACTTCAACTCCCAGAATTCCTCCTCTCAGTCAGGTTAGCTCGGGAATTCTGGGAGTTGAAGTCCACGAATCTTCAAACTGGCCAAGTTTGAAGGCCCTTGGAGTAGAGAGAGGGAAGAGAAGAGGAGGGGAGGAAGATGGAGAAGGGAAGGGACCCCCGTCCCTCAATAGCACCCAAGAGGCATAAAAAGAGGGCACAAGCCTTGTTTCCTGGCCTGTCCCATGGAAAGGCGGCTAACTGACTAGCCTTCTTCCAGAGACAGAAAATCTGGGCTTCGACATTTCAGGGAAAGACGAAAATCGCACACAGAACCCGGAGGAAGACCATTCTCCAAAAAAAAAAAAAAAAAAAGTCAGGTAGAAATGCCCAAGGCCAACGCTGGTTTTCGGAGAGATCCCGGGCAGCAGCCACGCGGGGACGGCGCCCGTCAAGTGGGCAGCGGCTCCAGCTTCGGCCGCTTCACTGGGACCGAGCCGCCATCCAGCAGGCAGGGTTCCTGTTTCAGCCCCGCCGCGTGTCCCAGGGCTTCCCGCACGCCGTTCCAGCAGGGCGGCGGCTCCTCCTTGCTCAGGAACGGCAAGTCCGTGCCAGCCTTGGCGAGGGGTTTGGGCTCCTGCGGCTCCGCGCTCTCCACCACCAGAGGCCCCGTCCACTCCGGGATCTCCAGCCCGAGGAGCTTCATGAGCTTCGTGATGACCTCGTCCACGTAGCCGTGGATGCGCAGGTCCGCCTGCTTGTCCTGAGGGCCAGAAAAAGAAGGGCCGAAGATGTGACGCGGGACACAGAATGGGGAGCAAGGGTCTTGGGGCGGCTTCCGGGTCCAATCCAAGGTGTTGGGGAAGGGAGAGAAGAGAGAGAGAGAGAGGAGAGGGTAATGAAGAGGAGAGGGGAGCGGGGAGGACAGGAGAATTGAGAGGGGAGGGGAGCGGGGAGGACAGGGGAGAGGACAGGAGTGGAGAGTTGAGAGGGAGAGGAGGGAGGGGAGGGGAGGGGAGATGACAAGGAAATGGAGTGGAGAGGGGAGAGGAGTGGAGTGGGTAATGAAGAGAGAGGGGAGAGTGCAGAAGATGGGGGTGGAGAGTGGAGAGGGGAGGGGAGAGAGGACAGGACAGGGGGTGGAGAGGAGAGTGGAGAGAGTAATGAAGAAACGAGGGAGGGGAGAGGAGATGGGAATGGAGGGGAGGAATGAAGAGAAGGTGACAAGGGAGTGGAGACGTGAGGGGAGGGGAGAGGGGAGAAGAGGGGGGGGAAAGACAGGGGAGGGAGAGGGGAGTGGAGAGGGTTATGAAGAGGGAAGTGGAGAGGACAGAAGAGTGGAGAGGGGAGGGGAGAGAGGACAGGACAGGAGGGTGGAGAGGAGAGTGGAAAGAGTAATGAAGAAACGAGGGAGAGGAGAGAAGATGGGAATGGAGGGAGGAATGAAGAGAAGGTGACAAGGGAGGGGAGAGGCGAGGGGAGAGGGAGAGGGAAGAAGAGGGGTGGAGAAGACAGGGGAGTGGAAAGGGAGAGTGGAGGGAAGTGGAGAGGACAGGGGAGTGGAGGAAGAAGAGGGGAGGACGGGGGGGGGGAGGGGAGGGGGAGGGAAAGGAGAGGGGAGTGGGAGGGAACAGGGGGGGAGAGCAGAGGGGAGAGAGGAGCAAATCTTCCTTCCCCCATTTATTCTGTTTGTCAGAAGCTGGCTGGGCAGGTCACAAAAGGGGGATCGGAGGACCTAAAGAGGGCGCTCACCGCAGGAGGTGGCCGACAGGGTAAGGAGGCCTCCATCCTGTCCCATCCCTCTCTCCTCGGCTGGGGTTCCATCATTGTTTGCAAAGTTTTAATGACTTTTTCTATTTCTCTTTTTCCATTCTATAAGCTGCCCAGAGTTGCCCTATCGGGAAGACAAGCGAGGTATAAATTCAATCAATAAATAAACCAAACGGCAAAGAGGCCGAAGAGACATCCAAGCTGTAGAGAGCCAACGGGGGAGATAACCAGGCTGAGACCAAGGCGGGGTCAAACGCGTCATTAGTCTGGAGTCTCTCCGCTCCTGCCCCCACCCTTGAAATCCATGGACTCTTATCTGGGGCCAATTTGCCTGGACCGTGAGTAGATCAGATCCTGGGGTGTACAGATAGCGGGAAATAAGAGTAGGCCTAGAGGTGGAGCTCTCTCTCACCTCACAATCAAGGAGGCTGTGAGTTCGATCCTAGGGAGGAGGCAGATTATTTCTCTCTCTGGGCACAATGAAGATAGATCTGCTGAACAAAATTCCTCATTGGCAACGGGAAGCACATCCGGCCAGGAAACACTCAGCTCCATTCAGTGGCCAAGACTCCACCCCGCAGAGGTTATGGGGGGTCATTAATAGATGATGATATAGCAGGAAATAAACTCTTGAGTAGTTTTGAACTCTCTTCTGGTTTCTTGCACCTGACAGGCAAGTCACTACAGACCTGCCTTCCTCCTCCTCCTCCTCCTCCTCCCTCCTCCTCCTCCTCCTCCTCCTCAACTAGCCAGGTCCTCCCAAGAGCATCCTGGCTTGTCGGTTTATCCCCTCCTCCTTTTCCCAACCGAAGGGGGAAAGCCCCCGAGGAGCGGAAGCGTTGAGGGACGAGGGGCTTCTGGGGCGGACTCACGTGCTTGGTGGGCTGCAGGTTGACGATCACCAGCTTCCCGCCTTTCTTCTTGGTCAGCAGCGGAAGGTCCCCGCTGGGCTTGATCTGCAGCGAGGTCCCCAGGGTGATGGATAAGGAGGCCCTCCTGCAGGCAGAGGAGAAATCAGCCCCGGGAAGGGGACCCTTTTCCACGGGGCAAGCGGAGCGGAGGAGAACGGAGGGAGTCTAGAGCAGGGGTCCCCAACCTTTTTTATGCCGCGCCCGGTACCGGCATCAGCTGGGCGCCGTGAGCGGAAAAGCTCACCGGCCCGGACCGGCATCAGCTCCGGGCGCCGCCATCTTGTTTTGATGAAAAAGTGAGCTTCCGGAAATGGTGAGCTCACCGGAAGCACTTTTTCATCAAAACAAGATGGCGAAATGGCTTTCCAGCTCACGCTTTCATCCAGTGAGCTTTTCTGGGTAGAAATGGCTTTCTACCCGGAAAAGCTCACCGAAGCACTTTTTCATCAAAACAAGATGGCGGCGCCCAGCAAACCAGCGGCCCGGGTAGGATTTGTTCCACAAGATGGGACGCCAGTGCGCTTTTCCTGCGGACCGGAAAAGTGGTTCAAACAAGATGGCGGGAGCAAGCCCCTGCCCTAGAGGCACGGACCGGTGTGGCGGACCGGTGGTTGGCTCTTTAAGACTTGTGGACTTCAACTCCCAGATTTCCTCAGCCAGCTTTGCTGGCTGAGGAATTCTGGGAGTTGAAGTCCACAAGTCTTAAAGTTGCCAAGGTTGGACACCCCTGCCTCTAGAGCTTAGTCTGCTGCTGGAAGGATTTTTACCACCCCTCCCTTGATTGCCCCGCCTGTAAAAATCATAAAAAGACGGGATACAAATTAAATATCAAGGAATTTAAAGGAAGGAAGGAAGGTCTGGTTGTTGTCTGGTAGCAGCTGTGTCTTCTTGTTATTTTTGAAGGCAATATGTGAGGGACACCGTTGTGGGCGCCATGGGGCTCAGGGCCACCCACTGGCTCTGCTCTCCCTAGTTCGGGTGGGTTAAGGCAGTGACATTTTGTGGAAAGGAGGCGGAGGAGGACTGTGTGGTCCTGGGTGCTCTCTGAGCTGGGTGGTTTTCTTGCAGATGTTTCATAAACCCAACTAGGCAGCGTCATCAGTGCTAGAAGTGGGAGAAGTTTGTGGAGAGGAGGAGGAGGAGGAGGAGGAGGAGGAGGAGGAGGAGGAGGAGGAGGAGGAGGAGGAGGAGGAGGAGGAGTTGCTCTCTGTTTATAAACCAGTGGCTTGCCCTGACAGTGTTGCCTGATTGGTTAATCTATTGTTTTTTGTTTGCTTGTGAGACCCCTCACATCCCGGACATAAACTGTTTCAACTCCTTCCCTCAAAACGATGCTATAGAGCATGACACACCAGGACAACTAGACACAAGGACGGTTTTTCCCCTTGAACGCCATCACTCTGCTAAACAAATAATTCCCTCAATACTGTCCAACTATTACAAAGTCTGCATTACTATTACTATTAATCTTCTCGTCACTCCTTATCTCCCATCCCCTCCCACTTGTGACTGTATGACTTTAACTTTGTTGCTTGTATCTCTATGATCTATACTGACTGTTTCCTAGTATGATTTGATGGCTTATTTGTACCCTGTGACCATCATTAAGTGTTTGTACCTGATGATCCTTGATTCTTGATGAATGTATCTTTTCTTTTATGTACACTGAGAGTATTTATACCAAAACAAATTCCTTGTGTGTCCAATCACACTTGGCCAATAAAAGAATTCTATTCTATTCTATTCTATTCTATTCTATTCTATTCTATTCTATTCTATTCTATTCTATTCTATTCTAATTCTATTCTATTCCTTATTTGTTCTATTCTATTCTATTCCTTATTCATTCCATATTTTCTATTCTATTCTATTCTATTCTATTCTATTCCTATTCTAATTCAATATATACTATTCTATTCTATTCTATTCTTTATTCCAATAGTCTATTCTAATTCCATCTCTTCTCTTCTCTTCCTATTCTATTCTATTCTCTATTCATTCCAATATAATATTCTATTCCATTCCATTCCTATTCCTATTCCTATTCTATTCTATTGTTGGTCTGAGTTGGTAATTCCTTGGAGCATTGTTTAATACTTGACAACTTGTATATAAACAGAGAGCCAACCCCACTGCCTTCTAGCACTGATGATGTTACCTAGTTGGGTCATGAAATGTCTGCAGGGAACTACCAAGCTCAGAGAGCACCAAGGACCTCATAGCGGCCCAGCTTCTCCTCCTCCTTTTCCTCTCCTCCTCCATTCCACAAACCTCAGTCCCTTCTATCACTGATGACATTACCTAGCTGGGTCACGAAACGTCTGCCAGAAAGCCACCCACCTCAGAGACGCCCAGTTCAATCCCGAGCTACACAGGTCCTCTTCTACTGGTGACCTTTTCCAAGTGGTTTGTGAACCCCGTCGGTCTTCACCTTGGCTTCCTCAACGGTGGCTTCCGCCCACCACTGTGGATAGATTCTGAAAGAGCCAACCCAACGGAAATTCAGAAATTTGGGACCGGTGTTGTGGAAAAACCGACCTGCTGGCTTCGGAGGCCAAATTGAGATCCCGGTCCGGCAGGGAGTCCTCCCAGTCTAAGATGGTGTCCATTAACTTGCCTCTTTAAGAAAAAAAAAAAACACAAAAAGGCAGACCGATCAAACCAACGGTGAATGGGAAATAAAAGCATTTTTTTTAAATACTTCCCCTCCCTCCCAGAGTTTTGGGGTGTATTTCTACCATCAGGAGTCCCAAGCCCCCCTTCCTCTTCCTCCAGAGAGTTGGAAGGCGTGAATGAAGACCCCCAACCCACATTTCCTAGCCTCGTCTTCCAAACCCCAGCGGAGAGGAATTGAAGGGCCTTTTTCAAAAGCAAGCAGCTCACAAAATAAAAGATAGGGAGGATCTGATCTTGGGAGGGAGGAATAGACATGGATTCCATGGGATTTTTTTTTCCCCCCCCAGGAAGTTTGACAGGCAGCTTGGATTTTTCCTGTTTAGCTCACCGGAGTTTGCATCCGATCTCTGGCTCATTGATACCGATCACGGATCTCCAAACCCCAGAGCAATTCTGGGACTTCAACTCCCAGAATTCCCCAGCCAAAGAGACCTCTGCTCAAGATAGAACACAGGTCATTTAGTGACCATTTGAAATTGCAATGTCCCTGGAAAAAAAAAGGGATGGATGACCATTTCCACCCTTATGACCGCTGCGTCCCACAAGATCCAAATCCAGACGCTTGGCAACCAACTCATATTTACGACAGTTTGCGGTCTCCCGGGGGGTCACGTGATCCCCTTTTGCGACCTTCGGACGAGCCAAGTCAACAGGGAAAGCCTGGTTCGCTTAACAACCATGTGAGTAACAACTGCATTCGCTTAAGGACTGTGGCAAGGTCGTAAAATGAGGCAAAACGCACTTTTAACCAATGTCCCGCTTTAGCAACCATGTGAGTAACAACTGCAGGCATTCGCTTTAAGGACGGTGGCAAGAAAGGTCGTAAAAGGAGGCCAAACGCACTTTTAACCAACGTCCCGCTTTAGCAACGGAAAGGTTGGTTGTGAAGGGCCAATTGTGGCCGTTGAGGGCTACCTGTAGAGTCCTTGTTTAACAACGGCTCGAAGTTCAAGCTACAGCAGATCAGCCTCCCCCAAAGGTACTTACAAAGGTACTTTGAATTCCCGGGGTCTACGCCACACGCCTCCCCATGGTCCTGTGAACACATTTTGGGTGTTCGACAACTGACCTGCATTGATGGCCATTTGCAGTCTCCAGTTGAGATAATTTTAATGGGCCAAAGGAAAGGAAGGGAAGAATACGACGACTGGGTGGGGCCAGTCTGAAGGACCACGGGGGACATCAGAGCATCGTCCGTTATCTCAGGGTCTGCCCCAAAGAGGAGGAGGAGGGGGGCGTCAATCTATTCTCCAAAGCCCCTGAGGGCAGGATAAGAAGCAATGGATGGAAATTAATCCAGGAGAGAAGCAACCTTAATTATAATTAAGTATAATATAATTATAATTAACCAGTGGGACTGCTTGCCCACCAGTAGTTGTGGTTGCTCCATCACTGGAGGTTTGAGAAAGAGGCTGGACAGCCATTTGTCTGGAATGGCCTAGGGCTGCCCTTTGGAGCAGGGGGCTGGACTAGAAGACCTTCCAGGGACCTTTTCCAACTTCCTTCCTGGAGACAATGAAGGACTGAGATGGGTGCAAATTGAGCAGGGACTGTTAAAGACAACCCATCTTCTCCAGGGTTAGGATTCAATTTTTTTAAACAACCGGTTCTGTGGGCGTGGCTTAGGTGGTGGGTGTGGCTTGGTGGTCATGTGGCTGGGTGGGCGTGGCTGGGTGGTCATGTGACTGGCTGGGCGTGGCCAACTCAACATCACTCACATCGAGGCACGCATCTCCTCGCCTGGCCTCTCCTGACTGTGGGGATGCCGCAACAGTCGTAAGTGTGAAAAAGGGTCATAAGTCACTTTTGTCAGTGCCATTGTAACTTTGACTGGTCACTCCACACAAACTACCAGCAAAGGAGGGGAAAAAAAACTCAAGAGACGTTCCTGAGACAGGAAGTCTCGTCCTGCCAAGAATGTAATAAGGGTTAACGGAGAGGCAGTTTCTGTAAGCAACACCAGAATGTTTCCTTCCTGCCTTCCTTACAGGATTAGGCCAGTAATTTCTTCTAACAACCAGTTCTCCAAACTGGTTAGAATGTTAACAACCAGTTCTAGTGAATAGGTGCAAACTGGTAGAATCCCACCCTTGATCTTCTCCCTGCCTTTTTCCTTAGCAACTCCCCTCTCCACAAAGGACCCCCAAGTTGCTATTAGTAATCTTGTTGAGATTTAACGCCAGCTGAAAGCATTTGGGCTGAGAGGCGTTTCCACACACCCCTTCCCGGATGGGAGTGGCAGCTGTGGGGCAGCTGCCCTCCCTAACAGGCATTTTGCTCCCAAATACGAAGGGGAAGGGGGGACTCCCGGCATGCCCCCCCCCACCGGCCTTTGGCTGATATTTTTAAACCACTTTTAAACCAATTAACCAGTAGAACAGCTTGCCTTCATTTGTTAAGTGAGTTTTGCCTCATTTTACCACCTTTCTTGCTCCAGTTGTTAAGTGAATCACTGCAGGGTTTTTTATGTTTATTTATTTTTTTTGCAAACATGTCAATGCGTGAACAGTGTGTCACCTGAGTGTCATACATTTTGATACAAATGAAGTAGTATTAATCATATTTGTTTCATTTAACAAGCTTGTATAATTCTAATAATAATAATAATAATACACATATTTATGTGTATTATATATTTAAACAAGCTTGATACCGGTGCTTCGCTATGAAATTATGTGGTCAGGCTGTTTTCGGGGAGGAAAATAAGGAGAAAAAAATTCTGTCTCTGCCTAACCAGCATCCATCTGGCTAGCATCCCGCTAGCGGTATTCATCTGGCTAGCGTCCTGTCAGTGTGTGAGAGTGTTGAGGGCTGTTTGGAAACTGAAACAGTATTGGAAACTGAAACAGTGAGCAAGGAGACAGCAAGGAGCCTGGGCGTGGCTTAGCTCAACTGTTCTGTACTAAAGCTGCTTGGTGCTCTGAAACTGAAACTGAACCTCCTCTCCTCTGCTTGTGTTTTGCATTTGGAAGAGATTTCTTTTCAGGTGGGGAGTAGAACTCCTTAGCATCAGAGTGTGTTAATGATAATAATAATATAGGAAATACTCTAAATGCTCTGATGGTCTTTTTGAAAAACCCTTTCTTAGTGAGCACCTAGAAGCCAAGAAGAACATATGTGCCAAGTTTCAAATTTGTAAGCTTTATGGCTCTGGAGATTTTGTGATGATGCGTGAGGGGGTCTTTCGCTTTTATATATATATATAGATTCTATAATCTTTCATTATTTAGATATTCAACATTTCACGGTGTTATTTTTATGCCAATCACCCTATTCTAAATGTCATTGGATTAATCCTATTTTATTGATCGATCACGGCAGTTGATAAGCAAGTGACTCGGTTGTTAAGTGAATCTGGCTTCCCCGTTCATTTTGCTTGTCACAAGATCGCAAAAGGGGACCACGTTGCCCTGGGATACTACAACCGTCGCAAATATGAGTCGGTTGCCAAGTGTCTGAATTTGGATCACATGACCACAGGGAGACGGCACAGGTTCGTAAGTGTGAAAAACGGTCATAAGTCCCGTTTTTCCAGTGCCGTTGTAACTTTGAACCAGGGGTCCCCAAACTTGGTCACTTGAAGCCATAGCTGGCTGGAGAGTTCTGGGAGTTGAAGTCCACAAGTCTTCAAGTGGCCAAGTTTGGAGACCCCTGCTTTGAACGGTCACTAAACAAAGCGTCGTAAGCTGAGGGCTACCTGTCATTAAGATATCAAACAGGCTGCATTCACACCGCACGGCCAATCAACGAAACGGTCTTTATGTGATGGGACTTGATGGGACTGGGGTGTGAATTCTGGGAGTTGAAGTCCACAAGTCTTCAAGTGGCCAAGTTTGGAGACCCCTGCTTTGAACAGTCACTAAACAAAGCGTCGTAAGCTGAGGGCTACCTGTCATTAAGGTATCAAACGGGCTGCATTCACACCGCACAGCCAATCAACGAAACGGTCTTTATGTGATGGGACTTGATGGGACTGGGGTGTGAATTCTGGGAGTTGAAGTCCACAAGTCTTCAAGTGGCCAAGTTTGGAGACCCCTGCTTTGAACAGTCACTAAACAAAGCGTCGTAAGCTGAGGGCTACCTGTCATTAAGGTATCAAACGGGCTGCATTCACACCGCACAGCCAATCAACGAAACGGTCTTTATGTGATGGGACTTGATGGGACTGGGGTGTGAATTCTGGGAGTTGAAGTCCACAAGTCTTCAAGTGGCCAAGTTTGGAGACCCCTGCTTTGAACAGTCACTAAACAAAGCGTCGTAAGCTGAGGGCTACCTGTCATTAAGGTATCAAATGGGCTGCATTCACACCGCATAGCCCATCAACGAAATGGTCTTTATGTGACGTGACTGGGGTGTGAACGGGGCTCATCCTTTGGGAAGGAGTCATGGGGAGGCAGCCGTGGGGCGCACGCACCTGCAGGATCGGAGCCCTCGGCGTTTGGAGACGTCGCAGAGCCGGCCGGTGGGTTTGAGCCCCATGGTGCCCACAACGGTGTCCCTCACGTATTGCCTTCAAAAACAATAAAATAATTTTATTTATTTATTTATTCATTGGTATTTATTTCTTTATTTTGTTTCCCGTCTTTTATGACTTTTACAAATAACTCAGGGGGGCGAACATATCCAACACATCTTCTTCCCCTTACTTTCCCCAGAAGAACCCTATGAGGTGGGTTGGGCCGAGAGAGAGGGACTGGTCCTGAGTCACCCAGCTGGCTTTCATGCCATGCCTAAGGCGGGACTAGAACTCCCAGTCTCCTGGTGATTGGCCCAAAGCCCCCCATGAAAGTGGCTCTCATGCCTTAAGGCGGGACTAGAACTCCCAGTCTCCTGGTGATTGGCCCAAAGACCCCCATGAAAGTGGCTCTCATGCCTTAAGGTGGGACTAGAACTCACAGTCTCCTGGTGATTGGCTCAAAATCACCCAGCTGGCTCTCAGGCCTAAGGCGGGACTAGAGCTCCCAGTCTCCCGGTCTCTAGCCTTGCTGCCTTATCTAGTAGACTAAGTGGGAAGCATTGCTGCCATCCACATCTTGGACCGAGGGAGGGGACTACGCATTAACAGCTCCCAACTAAAATTAGCATCTTCTGCTTCCAGGGGTGGGAAGAACCGTCTCTTGGCCTGAGTCCCTGACTTGTGGGGAACTGACCTCCTGATAGGCCGCTGAGATACTTTCACTGGGGTGGGGAAGATCCAGATTCTCCTTTTGACTAAAATTAGGGGAGGATGTCTTGCTAAGAGAGAGAGGGGGGTACGCTGGCCTAGAGGTGGAGCTCTCACGTCACAGTCAGGAGGATGTGAGTTCGATCCTAGCTAGCGGCAGATATTTCTCCCTCTGGAAACAACGAGACTATATCTGCTGAACAAAACCCCCCACTGGCAACAGGAAGGGCATCCGGCCAGTAAGACACTCTGCTAGCTCCGTTCGGTTGCCTAGACTCCACCCCGCAAGGGATTATGGGGGTCATTAAGAGATGACGATGACGAGGCCTTGCTAAGAGAGAGCCAACCCAGGCCACTAATCCCCATGGCAGAAATCCTGCAGGGTGGTGTCCCACTTTAGGAATGCTGAGCGTCCCTGGTTTAAAAAAATATATATCACTGTGATTAAAAGCCACCTTTGTTTTTCAGGCACGTAAAAGCAGCTGGGAGGGGGTGTGTGTGGAATAAAAGGAACATACTTGCCACATTTAATGCATTCCTCTACGAACATGTTCCCGTGCAGTTCTGCCAGCTTGTCCCTAGAGCGGAGACATGAAGAAAAGGTGCTGGATGGCGAAGATCAGATGTGCTAGAACAGGGGTCTCCAAAGACCCCAGAGCTGCCCTTCTTCTCCTCCAACACTTTCTCCTCCTCCTCCTCCGATACTCTCTCCTTCTCTTTCTCCACCTTCCCCAACACTTTCTCTTCACTTCCTCCAATACTTCCTTCTTCTACTTCTTCACCACTCTTTCTCCTCCTCCTTCTCCAACCCTTTCTCCTTCTCCTCCCCCCCCCCTCTCCACAGGCCCTTCTTAACTGATGATGTTCCCTAGTTTGGGTAATGAAACCTCTGCGAGAAAACCGCCAACCATCAGAGAGCACCAAGGACTCCACAGTTTCATTCCTTCCATGCTAGAAAAATTTGAATTCCAATGCATCTCTAAAATCCAGCAGCAGGGAACAACAGTTTTCTCTCCATTCTCTCGCTTCCCCAAAACGAAACTTTCAAGAGCCCAATCCTGAAAACATCGAACGTTTCACTTTGGGAAAGTGAGAGGACGAGGGTTAGGGTTAGGCAGGGTATGGCTGGCTCAGGACTTCTGAGAGTTGATTGCCACAAGCCGTAAAAGGGCCATTGTTCCCTGACTGTTCCCTGACTAGGGTGATTTGTTGGAAAGACCTGGCTCCACACACTATCGGCTGCAACTTTTCTTTAAAAAAAAAAGAAACATTTTTAAAAGTTAACTTATAAAGTATTATAAAATACAAAATACAAAAGTAAAGAGCAGCGAGGAGGCAGGGGAAAGAGGAAAAGGAAGTGAAGAAAGATAGGGGAAAGAAAAGACAAGGAAGCACTGACTTCTGACTCTCCCTGTTGCAGTAGAATAGGGCATTAGCATCAAATCACAGCTTTTGGTTTTTCCATAATAATATGAACAAGCCATTTCTATACAGACCTATCCATCTAATCCAGGCCTCCCCCAAACTTGGCAAATTGGCATAGCCGGCTGAGGAATTCTGGGAGCTGAAGCCCACAAGTCTTAAAAGTTGCCAAGTTTGGAGGCCTCTGATCTAATCTGTCAAACCCAAAGTCAAGAGTTTCCTTCTTTTCCACATCAAGCCCGAAATTTGGAAGCTGTTTCCACAAAAGGGCTTATGGTTCTTTTCTTTCAATCAGAACGGTCGGTTTTGCCCTTTTCAAGCAGGTGAGCGTTTACCTGGGGAAGCCGGACCTCACGTGAAGCCCGTCGATGTTCTGGCTGACCAGGAAGTGCAGGATGCCCACGCGGTGGAGCTCCAACAGAGCCATGTGCGTCTTCGAGGGCCTCGCGTTCTCAAAGGTGGTGTCAAATTTGGGCACCAGGCCCCGCTCCTCCATGGTCCACACCCCATTTGGGCCTCTGCACCAAGGAAGAGAAGCACAGTGGGTCCTCCACTTACAACGGTTCATTTAGTGACGGCTTGAAGTCGCAACCGCACTGAGGAAAAAAAGTAACGTAAAGTCCCTTTTTCCACACTTTGAGACCATCGCGGTCACATGATCAAGATTCGGGACGCTTGGCCGTTGACTCCTATTTATGACAGTGCCCCAGGGTAAGGTGATCCCCTTTTGCGACGTTCTGAGGAGTCAAATCACTGGGGAAGGCAAAATTCGCTTAACGAGCACGTGACTAACTTAAGAACTTAACAACGGTGGCAAATAAGGTCGTAAAATGGGACAAACCCCACTCAAGAGCTGTCCTGCTTAGCAGCAGAAAATCTGGAGCTCCATTGTGGTCATACCTATCAATGGCATAACTCAGGGCTACCTGAGGAACCCTCTCGCCTCAGACCGACCCGATGACACCAAAAGGGACATGCTGAAAGTCCCGTCGGCTAAGGAATTTCGGACAGCGGGGGTGCAGCTTCTGCCCTCTGCAGCATTGTGCCCCTTGAGGTGATATTTCGCCTCATCCCAACTTCCAAAAGGGCCTTGAAAGCCTGGCTCTGTGGTTTGGCCTGGGGTTCTGGAGAAGGATACTGGATTAAACAGAAGACACCCCACCGTCCACCTCCCACCCCATTTCAGGCTCCCTTCCTCCATCTTGGGCAAGAAAACTTAGGCAAGAAAAACCCAAAGTACACATACAGACTGGGTGAAACCAGGCTCAATAGAAGGAACTGGGAGGGGGATCTTGAGAGTTAGTGGACAAACAGCTAAACAGGAGCCAGCTGTGTGCAGCAGCAGCAGCCAAAAAGGCCAATGCAATCCTAAGTTGCATTAACAGAGGGATACAATCAAGATCAAGGGAGGTACTAATACCACTCTGTGAAGTCTTAGTAAGACCACACCTAGAGTCCCGCACCCAGTTTTGGTCACCACTCAAAAAAAAAGATGTTGAGGCTCTAGAAAAAGTGCAGAGAACAGCAACCAGGATGATGAGGGGAGGATAAAACATACAAAGAATGGTTGCAGGAACTGGGCCTGGCTAGTCTAGTGAAGAGAAGGACCAGGGGATACAGGAGAGCAGTCTTCCAGTATTTGAGGGGCTGCCCCAGAGAGAAGGAAGGGGTCAAGCTATTTTCCAAGGCACCCGAAGGCCAGACAAGGAATATTGGATGGAAACTGATCAAGGGGAGATTTAATCTGGAAATAAGGAGAAACTTTCTGACAGTGAGAACAATCAACCCATGGAACAGAAGTTGCCTTTGGAAGTTGTGGGAGCTTCATCCCTGGAGGCTTTCAAGAATAGACTGGACTGTCAGAAATGGTGTAGGGTCTCCTGCTTGGGTGGATGGGGGTTGGACTAGATGACCTACAAGGTCCCTTTCAACTCTATTATTCTGAATCTGTGTCTTAATTGGAGACAATTAGTCTAATGTTATATTGACAGTTTTACCATACTGTTTTTATTGTGTTGTAAGCCGTCCAGAGTAGTGTCACAGCGAAATGAGCAACATATAAATTTAATAAATAAAATAAGAAAAAAAAATCCAGCTTTGAACCTGGTAAAACCAGCTGCAGGAAGAATGTTCCTGAAAGATGATGAAACTCCCCAATGTAGATGAGATAAAAAAGAGGGGAAACTCTAGTTGTACGAAGAGAGAATGATTATATTTCCTTATTGTTCGTGAAAATGTCATGGAAATAATTTCAAGGATAGGCCGTACTCCTTCAACCTGGCCTTTAATTCGACCGACTTCCTGGATTAATCATCAGAATCAACATAACCAGGAGAAATGTCTGTTGGACTAGATGACCTACAAGGTTCCCTTTCATTATTTCAAATAGTCACTAAATGAGGACTACCTGTATTGGATGGACTGTTCAACTATAAATCTGCAGGCTTTTTCTTGGATTCCCCCCAAATGAGATTGAGCATTCAAGGCTTCATAATTCATCATCCGTGCACTGAGCGCAGCTTCCAAACCAAAATCATGTCTTCATTTCTACGCACAGCTTCATAAGCCAAAGTGGCTCATTCAAAGCCTGCTGTTCCCATACCTGGAATCTAAAACTTGGTTCTGAAAATTCCGAGTTAGGTAAAACTTGACTTCTGATGCAGACCTCTGGCCTTCGGCTGTCCATTTCCTCACCTGAAATCCGGAATCCCTGAAGATGTGCTGATACCCGCCCCGGTGTGAAAGACCACGTTGAAAGAATTCTGGATCAAGTCAGCCAGCTGGTGGATCTTCCTCTCCAACTCGTCCGGTGGATCGAAAATCTGAACGAAAGATTGAAGACATTAGAGCGAGCGTCGACTGGATTGCCTAGCAGAGGTGAGAGCAAGCACTTCCAAAGGTGTGAACCCTACGCTGGGTACAGCCAGCCAGGAATGTAAATGCCATGTTAAGCCTGAGAGAGAACCCGCTGCCAGGTGCCCCCTGCCCAGATAAAGTCTGCCCTTGTTGCTTTCTGCTATATTAATATATTAATTATATCACTCTCTCTCTATAAAAGCGAAATACCACTCACGCATCATCACAAAATCTCCAGACCTACAAACTTGAAACTTGGCACGTCTGTTCCTCTTGGCTTCTAGGTGATCACTAAGAAAGGATTTTTTGAAATGACCATCATAGCGTTAGTATTTCCTATTGTAGGAAGTTAGCACCCACCCCTCTCCTAGAAAAATGAAATATTCTAGGAAATATTAAAAAGGCAGAATATTTCTCCTAAAAACTTACCTACACACACACACACACACACACACACATATCTTTGCTAATGGGCCACTACTCTGGCCTAGGCCAGTCTATTTTATGTAACAAAGATCTACTCCAGGTAGAGCTATAATAGGAATTGCCCAAAGCCCTTTCATTATGTCATCATCCAGCAAGGCTCAACCAAGCCCGGGACTCAGGACAGCCTACACAGTTGCCCCTGCCCATGCTGACAACCAATCAGAATACAAGTTCAAATTCAAATCCCAACAGAGACACTCAGCCCTTTTTCCTTCTTTTCCTTCACCCAACATCTTGAAGCATGTGATCGTCCTTTTCACTTTGAAGCTCCAAGCCATGTGGTCCTCCTGTCTTCATTAAAACCTTCTTTCCAAACAGCCTCCATGTTTTCCGGTGTCTTTTTCCCCACTTGGAACTGAACCCAGAAGGATATTTCTTCCAACACTGTATTATTATTAACACGCTCTGATGCTAAGGAGTTTCGACTCTCCCTCCCCACCAGAAAGGAAATCTCTTCCAAAGGCAAAACACAGCAGAAGAGTTTCAGTTTCAGAGCACCAAGCAGCTTTAGTACAGAACAGTTGAGCTAAGCCACGCCCAGGCTCCTTGCTGTCTCCTCCTTGCTCACACAGCAAATACTCTTTCAGTTTCCAAACAGCCCTCCACTCTCTCACACCCTAACAGGACGCTAGCCAGAGGAATACCGATGGATGCTGGGTAGACAGAGGCAGAATAATTTTTCCCCTTTAATTTCCTCCCCAAAAACTAAGCCCAACCACATAATTTCATAGCGAAGCACCGGATATCGAGCTAGTATTAATATACTTAGTGATACCAGGGTGAAATGCCCCTGCTTAAGTATTTTGAACAGGTTGATAAAATGTTGAGTAAGTGATGGTTAAGTCTTTAGGCCCTTCTTTGGCTAAATTGAGGTTTTTATACGATTGGGGGGGGGGGAGAGATCTGTTATTGTAAATGCCAATCCCTATATTATTGACGTATTCCATTATTCCATTTCTAATAACTGTTGATTAATATTGCATTTCTACGCATTGTGTCCAGACCACAGGCTGGTGAGACAGAGATGGAATTTTTTTTTAATGTGATATAAAAATATGTATCCATAAAACATATTAATTTTAATATATCTATAAAAAAAAATTTTTAGGATAGATTTGGGAAGATTATATGAATAATAATACTAAGTATTATAATACCATTTTATGAAAAATAACACTAAGTAAACTAATAGTTATCTCGCAAAATATGAATGAATAAAATTATTGTCAAAGGAGTGATTAATCATGATACGAGGGTATTTCATTTCTGATTGAGAATATGAGTTATTATGCAATGTAACTGTTAATTGATGACTATGAAATGGATGCACAAAAAAATTTGTAAACCAACCGGCACACTGCTTGTATATTTATGGAAGAAAAGTTGGATGTTTTTATGTTTTGTTTGTTTATGTTTGTCTTTAAAAATCAATAAAAAAAACAAAATAAAACATATATTAAGAAAAAAGGAACGATAAAGGAAACCTCCCCTCCCCCCCCCCCCAATGCTGGTTGGGGGGATTCTGGGAATTGTAGTCCATGCTGCCAACTTTAGGGGGGGGGAAAAGAAGCCCTGGAAGGGGGGGGGAATCAGCTCCCTCAACGCCCCCTGTGCCTCAGTTTCCCCCTTCTCCTTCCGTGCCTCAGTTTCCCTCCAGGCCCGCTCAGCTTTAGGGATCCTGAGACACCCCACCCCGTCCCACCCCCTCGTGCCTCAGTTTCCCCAAGGGAGGCCTTCGGCCACCCCTCCACGGCCGAGGGTCCCTCAGGCGGGCCCGTTCCCATGGCAACCAGGCCTCTCTCGCCTGCCGCGCCTCTCCCCTCACCTCCGGGAGGCCGCATTTCCCTTTGTCCGCGTAGGGCGACAACCCCGCCGCGTAATTCACCGACATCCCGTCGCTGTCCTCGCCGCCCGGGGCTACGTCTTCATCGTTTCGTTGGGAATCATTAGGGACCCCGCAACCACCCCCACCCCCTCAGCGGATAACTTCCGGTCGGGGGGGAAGGGAGGTTTTGCGCAAGCGCATTCCGCGAGAGCGTTCCGCCGTGGGTTGGGTGGAGCGGTTCGCCATCTTTGTTTTGGGCGGGAAGAGCGCGCGGCTTTCTTGGAAAAGGGGACGAACGTCTCGGACGCCATGTTGGGTGCTGGTGTGAGGAGGGAGGCCGGGCATATTTGGAAGTGTGGTAGAGACGGGAGAGAATGTGTGCGGGGCGTATAGGTTCGCTCGCCGGCGTCGCCATCTTTGTTTCGGGCAGTGAAGGCGGGAAATAGGGAGGGGGATAAAACGCTCCGGGTTTTTGGTTTTTTTTTTTGATGGGGGGGCGGGTTTGCATTGGGGGGGGAGAGAGTTAAAACAACCCCCCAAAATAGGAACATGGCAATGTTGATCAAGGTAGCAGTTTAAAAACATGCTGACTTTGAACATCGTCAGAAAAATGTGCTTTTTTTTTTTTCAAGAGACAACTGGACTTTATGGTTTTTTTCTTTTGAAGACGTTTCTCTTCTCATCCAAGAAGCTTCTTCAGCTCTGACTGTGGATGGTGGGGGAATGGAAGGATTTATATGCCTTGCAGGCAGCTGGTCATTTGCATCCTTTTAGAAGGTCGTTGAGGCCACTTGGAGGTTTGTCTGTGTCCTCAGAGTTACCTAAGTAGTCCAACACTTGTTTGACTACTCGTTTGACTACTGAGGACACAGGCAGTTGCCAACCATGACCTGGATGACTGAGAATCTCTACAGACATTTAGCTATACAATTTGAGCACCCTTTGAATCGTGAGGAGAAGGAATGAATTTCCAGAGAAAAATTGCAGGTTACAGGAACTCTGAGGACACAGAGAAACCTCCAAGTGGCCTCAACGACCCTCTAAAAGGGATGCAAATGACCAGCTGTCTGCAAGGCGTATAAATCCTTCCATTCCCCACCAGCCCGTCAGAGCGGAAGAAGCTTCTTAGATGAGAAGCGAAACATCTTCAAAGAAAAACCAGAAAGTCCAGTTGCCCCTTGAATAAAAAGCACCTTTGGGACGACCATGACTTGGATGATGGAGAATCTCTACAGAATCTTAGTGTGGGTGGGAAACTAACCCAGGAATAGATGCATTCACCCAGAATAATCTTTCTGATCCTGGTTAGGTTTCCTTTGATGCTTTGGGAAGTGGTTTGAAATCCAGCTCCTTGGTCAGTTTCAAGCTCACCTTATTGGGAGAGCTGAGGAAAAAAAAATGGATCGATTCAATCAATCAATTAAGGATGTTGGGTGAACCCAGCTGTTTAAAATGCCAGTTTGCACATGTTAATAGCCCTTTTGCCTGAAATTCTTTCCTGTTCCAGCAGCGGGTTGGATTAGATGACCTTCAAAGTCCCAAGAGAAGAGCCACCAAGATTATGAGGGGACTGGAGGCTAAAACATATGAAGAACGGTTGCAGGAACTGGGCCTGGCTAGTCTAGGGTAGAGAAGGACCAGGGGAGGCAGGATAGCAGTCTTCCAATATTTGAGGGGCTGCCTCAGAGAGGAGGAAGGGGTCAAGCTATTGTGGTAAGCAGAGCCTATTGTTTTACAGAAACTGTAAGAAGACATGCTGTGAAGAAAATACATTGTATATATTTCTAATCTCAAGAGCTAGGCTGAAAGCCTGAGAATCATACGTAGGAGCTATGATCAGAGGCCTCTGCTATGCTAAAAACCAGCCTTAACCAGAATTTGCTGATATGATAGTAACTCTAAGAGACAACTTCTAGGATCGTACAAGGAAATTCGTAAATAAGGCCAGGGGGCAATAGAAATAAAACTAATGGGAGATGTAATCAGGGGTGAAGATAATGTATTCCCTTTTAGACGGCATAATTGCTAAGCCAACGAAGAAAAGGTGGGAGGGATGGTGGTGTAAATTTGTAACTGCAGTAGAGAATATATTGCATAATAAATACAGGTGTGTCTCCACTGTACCTTGTTGGGGGGGGGGGGCACACTCTTTGCAAAGTGAAGAATAAAATTAACATTGTTTTCTCTTGGAAGTTTTGGCTGGCGGTTGTTTATTTCAAAACTAGACAACAAATCCCAAATTATTTTCCAAAACACCTGAAGGCCAGACAAGAAACAGACTAACAAAGTTGGAAGGGACCTTGTAGTTCATTTAGTCCAACCCCCATCCACCCAAGCAGGAGGACCCTACACCATTTCTGACAGATGCCAGTCCAGTCTCTTCTTGAAAGCCTCCAGGAATGAAGCTCCCACAACTTCTGAGGGCAACTTCTGTTCCATGGGTGGATTGTCCTCCCTGTCAGAAAGTTTCTCCTTATTTCCAGGTTGAATCTCTCCTTGCTCAGTTTCCATCCATTGGTCCTTGTCTGGCCTTCGGGTGCCTTGAAAAATAGTTTGACCCCTTCCTCCTCTCTATGGCAGCCCCTCAAATATTGGAAGATGCTATCCTATCTCCCCTGGTCCTTCTCTTCCCTAGACTAGCCAGGCCCAGTTCCTGTAACTGTACATTGTATGTTTTATCTTCCAGTCCCCTCACCATCTTTATAGAGTCTCAACTTCTTTTTTATAGTGTGGTGACCAAAACTGGATGCAGTACTTTAGGTGTGGTCTTACTAATAGGGTGATATTAGTACCTCCCTTGATCTTGATTGCATCCCTCTGTTCATGCAATTTAGGATTGTGTTGGCTTTTTTGGCTGCCGCCGCACACTGCTGGCTTATCTTTAATTGGTTGTCCACTAAGACTCCAAGATCCCTCTCACAGTTACTGCTATTAAACCATGGATGTGTTGTAAACAGTAGGAGTTCGCATATGGAACTACCCGAGACAATAACTTGAAAGCAGCAAAGAATTTTATTCACTGTTTGCAAACACGGGTGCTCGAAAGGGAGACTCAGAACAAAGCACACACCAGCTTTTTATCCCCTTACACAGACTTGCCGCTCCCTCCCCTTGTTAACACCACATCCTATCAAAAGCGTTTAGTTTATTGCCCCTAAAAGCCCCCTTTTTGCTGTGGTTTTGCTTGTACTTCCTCTTTGCCGTTTCAGCTGACATTTAAAAGCTGGGCTTGTGGTTTTACACAGCTAACACATTTTACCTGCTCCCTCCTTTCGAAAACAGCTTATAGTTGTTCCAGTTCATACACTTATGCTCGGCATTTTAGAAACAATATTTCTAAAATGTTTAGAAACACAGAAGGATAGAATCAAGATCACCTGAAGGGTTAATACCACTTTATAAGGCCGTGGTAGTAAGGCCACACTTGGGATTCTGCGTCCAGTTTTGGTCACCACGATGTAAAAAAAAGATGTTGAGATTCTAGAAAGAGTGCAGAGAAGAGCAACCAAGAGGATTAGGGGACTGGAGGCTGAAACATATGGAGAACGGTGGCTGGAACTGGGTATGTCTGGTTTAATGAGAAGAAGGATTAGAGGAGACATGATAGCAGTCGTCCAGTGTATCAGGGGCTGCCCCAAAGAAGAGGGAGTCAAGCTATTCTCCAAAGCCCCAGAGGGCAGGACAAGAAGCAACGGATGGAAACTAATCAAGGAGTGAAGCAACTTAGAACTAAGGAGAAATTTCCTGACAGTTAGAACAATTAATCAGTGGAACAACTTTCCTCCAGAAGTTGTGAATTCTCCAACACTGGAAGTTTTTAAGAAGAGATTGGATAACCATTTGTCCAAAATGATATAGCATTTTGTGCCCAAGCAGTGAGTTGGACTAGAAAATCTCTAAAGTCCCTTCCAACTTTGTTATTCTAAATACTAATTCCATTTTGTTTATATATATATATAACAATTCTCATTTTCCTTTTACTGATTTCTCAATTTTCCTTTTAAATTCCTAGTTCCTAGAATATAGCAGAGGCCTTCCTACGTACGATTCTCAAATTTCAGCCTAGCTCATGAGATTAGAAATTTACACAATGTATTTTCTTCACAGGCCAGTATATCTTCCTGCAGTTTCTGTAAAAACAGGAAACTCTGTTGGAAACAGATCCAGGAGAGATTCAACCTAGAAATAAGGGGAAATTTTCTGACAGTGAGAACAATCAACCCATGGAACAGAAGTTGCCCTCAGAAGTTGTGGGAACTTCATCACTGGAAGCTTTCAAGAAGAGACTGGACTGCCCTCTGTCAGAAATGGTGTAGGGCAGGAGTCTTCAAACTTCATAGCTTTAAGATTTGTGGACTTGAACTCCCACAGTTCCTCCTCCAGTCATGTTAGCTCAGGAATTCTGGGTGTTGAAGTTACAAGTCTTAAATTTGCCAAGTTTGAAGACTCCTGCCCTACACCATTGGTGTAGGGTCTCTTGCTTGGGCAGGGGGTTGGACTAGATGACCTACAAGGTCCCTTCCAACTTTGCTTATCTGCATCTGAATCCCATCCAACTCTTATTCTATGTTCTAAAAATGGTTTCCACTGTATTTTTAATTCCACTATTCATTTTAGTTGTCTTTACCATATTTCCCTAGTTGTGAGAAATGCATTCACTAGTCAGAAATTGGACAGAGTCATTAAGTGTAGCTGTGTTATTGTAAATTATGTTCTTGCAAGAGGGGGTGGCTAGTAAAGTAGCCATGCCCCAAAATAGATTTCAAGAGCATTTCATTTCCTCCGCCCAAAGCCACGATATGTACCGGTAGAATTATACCTGTGAAAATATAAAGCAATGGTAATACCATTTTTAACCTCTTTGTTAACCTAAGATAACTTACTGGAATATTATGTAAGAATTCTCTATTGTTTTGTATAAAGGTTATATTTTTTGCAGGTTATGCTATCCAGTGTCATGTTAATGATGGAGCTTACTGGAAATGGAAACGGGTAAAAAGGTTAAGGAAACAGATGGTATGCTACAATAATAAGGGTGTTGCGTAGGGAGATATGTAGTAGGATAGATTGTGAACCTGGGAAGGGGCAGAGACTGTATAATTTGAACCTGTATATAAAACCCAACCCTCCTGGGGGAAATGTCTTCTGCCCATGAGCAGAATTCCCTTTTGCAAAAGCTTCATAATAAAGCTCTTATTTAATGTTCATGCGTCTCCAGTTGTCTGACTACCTGAATGGTTGATTTTTTATCACACGCGTTCTTATCATTCTTATTCCATTTCTTAGTACTGGTCCTTAAAAACGTATGAAAGCTGCAAAAACAACATTTAGCTATTATTGCTTTTTTTTTTTTTTACAATTCTTCCCTTTTCTTTTTTCTTTTAACACCATTGTTGCTTTTTTCCCCCTTCTGCACGTTCCTTACATGTGGTCCTATATGTGCGTAACAAATTCAAACAATACTTGGGTCAACTAAAAGTAAGGTTTATTAAGAAAAGCTGTTTGCAAAGGGCTGGTGAGACTTCAGCTTGACATAGCAACAGAAGCTCACCTCAAGTTACAGATCTCAGCATATTTTATACGTCCCCCTTTCACCGGCCGCAGGTCCTTCCTAGCCGGGCCCAGTTGATAGGTCCGGTTCAGTCACATGCTTTCCGACCACCTATAAATCTACTACTACCCCTAAATGTATAATGTTAGTTAA
Source organism: Notechis scutatus (assembly GCF_049901735.1). Classification (NCBI taxonomy): domain Eukaryota; kingdom Metazoa; phylum Chordata; class Lepidosauria; order Squamata; family Elapidae; genus Notechis; species Notechis scutatus. The sequence goes on along the minus strand of NC_142009.1, from coordinate 336,602,483 downwards.
GCCCTTACTCCCCCCTCATATTTCATATATGCTAGGTCTGTATTGTGGAAAAGTACAACCCCTTATATTGCATCTCACACAACCGTACCTTTCTTTTTTTCCAAACCAAGAATCCAGCCAGCCTTGTTAAAGGACTATCTGTTCCATGGTTCTCAGCCAATCCTTCTGCTAGGCGAGTGGTGAGACCTTGTAAAGCCCTGGGGATTGTTCCATCAGGTGCGGTGTTATTTGGAATAAAATAACATTACACACACTCTTCCTTTCTCTGCCAATATCATGCCTAGAGCCATTCTGTTTTCCCAGGTGGCATTCTAGTGGTGGCAACTAATTGTGCAGCTGTGCCCTTCACAGCAATCCTTGTGTCATCGATAAATCTCTGTTGGTTATTGTAGATAGAATCGATCCAATCTACATTCTTGTTTATAGCTGTTATAAACAGTACTAGTTCGCCTACGGAACTACACGAGACAATAACTTGGAAGCAGCAAAAAGATTATTCACGTATTTGCAAACACAAGGTGGACCCACAACGAAGCGTGTATCGGCTTTCTATCCCCTTTGCTCGCCCCCATTCTGTCAAAAATGCACCTTATATGGTATCTAATTCCCCCCCAAAGCAGTGACTATAGTGGAAGTAGACTATACTCCAACACCTGTGCACATTTTTCAGTTTCACAGTTTAATCATAACCTACTTTTTGCTCTATTTTCTCTACTTGCGGTCTCTGTTCAGCTGCTTACCTCGTATCAACCTCCGCGGTGACTTTTCCACCCGTCTCACACGTTGTAAGCATTTATTTTAGAAACCACAACCATTTCATTTTTCTTAACAATCACCCAGCCAAATAGCGATTCGAACCCAGCAGCGATCTGCTTTCGGGTCTTATATTAATCAGGGTCTCTCCTCTAGAGACCCCCCCCCCCACATTGGCATTTGGGTACACTCCATCCTCTAAGGAGGTCCCTAACACACCTTTTTTTAATTCTATTTATGTTCCTTTATTGCCTTTTTTTTTGCAAATGCCAGGGTAAATGGGATAGCCAATTGAACAATTGCACAGGTCCCTGGCCCTGCCCAATTTGGGGGAAGTACACACCTCAGTATCTTTCCCCCATGGTACCACCACAAACCCAGCTCAAGGAATGCTCCTTCTGAAGTCATTCCTCTTTTTTTGTGTGGTTCTGCTGTGGTTACCTCTACTGGTTTTGACACAGGTTTCCCAGTTCTCCTACCCTTTTGTCAGAATCCACACCTGGTCCTGAAAGACATGAGGTGTGGTTCCTATAGGCTGCAGAGAACACAGGTTTGTGTTGTTTGTGGTTTCTTAGCATCCCGGCCTTTTACTGGTGGAAACAGGAGAGAACCAAATCTACTCTCATTTCCCCAGGCCGTTCCATGTTAATAAAGAGCCAATAATATATACTCCATCCAAGTGGAAAGAAGACCACTTTGGCCACAGGTCACATCGACAGCAATTGCTTTTTATTTAAATTTTTTTTTTTTTAAACCATACGTTTCATCCATTCGACCCAGGCATTTGTACTTCCATACCCAGTTTCAGTTTCAAAAAAGTTTGTCTCGAGTTGTCTGTTTCCACTATAGTCACAAGCTTTGGTAACCTGGGTTGGGGCAAAAGGTTTAATCTGCTGGCATTTGGCTTTTAGTAGTAGTTCCTTTCAGCTTTAACCACCGCCTTCCTGAAACAACATCCCAAAGGATCTTTTCTTGCTGTATCGATCCCCGTACTACTATACAGAGTATTATTGAGTTGCTTCACTCTGTTTGCAGGCAGGCGGATTATATTGCAGGCTTTCTCCCCACACTGAGGTGGCAGAGGGTCCTAAGCAAGGAAATGTTTTATTTAATATCTGATCAGTAGAGTAGAGTGAGTAGAATAAAGATAATAGGAATAGGAGCGGCAGTGGCAGTAGAGTAGAGATAATAGGAATGGAAGTGGGAGTAGAATAGAGTTAAGAGGAATAGGAATGGAAGTGAATGGAGTGGAGTAGAATTAGAATTAGAATAGAATTACAATAAGACTTAAGCTCTGTTATTCCCGAGTTAGGATAAGAAGTTCATCCTTTAGCACACATATTTTGTCCACGTTTGTACCTTGTCTTTGGTTGCTCAAATCTCTGCAATTGATTAAATGGCATTTATTGAATTTGGTTACCTGAGCCTTGGTAGTTTATTGCTATAGTAAATTTAGTCCATGGAACAACTTGCTTCCAGAAGTTGTAAATGCTCCAACACTGGGAGATTTTAAAGAAGAGATTGGATAATCATTTTTCTGAAATGGTGTAGGGTTTCCTGCCTAAGCAGGGGTTGGACTAGAAGACCTCCAAGGTCCCTTCCAACTCACTGTTATTCTAACAGTGCCAGATTTAAGGAGGTTTTGAGCCAATAAAAACTGGTCATAATCCCCATTCCTTATTCTTTGTATCACATACAACCCCATACCCTATTTTAAGCCCCACAAGGGAGGAGACTTGGGGCAATGTAAGGCATGGAATTCTTTTCTTTTTTGTGTGTCCAATAGTTTCCCTTCAGCTGAAATTATTTGTTATCTTGGCAGAGAATACGTAGCTCAGGTTTATTTGCCCTAATTTAAATAACCAAAACCTCTCAGAAAGATCTTGATGGTATTGAAAATAGAAATGATCTTCCCACTTTCTTACAGTCTCGCCTGAGCCTTGTTCTATATTGGACACCACCTCCAAGTTTCTTCTTCCACCAGGTCCCAAAGGTGTTTTTTTTCAGGAGGCAACTGGACTTTTTTATTTTTTATTTGAAGACATTTTGCTTCTCATCCAAGAAACTTCTTCTGCTCTGACTGGATGGTGGGGAACGGAAGGATTTATACTCCTTGCAGGCAGCTGGTCATTTGCATCCTTTGAAAGGGTCGTTGAGGCCACTTGGAGGTGTATCTGTCCTCAAATCAGGTGCTATCAGGGTTTTTCTTTGAAGACATTTCGCTTCTCATCCAAGAAGCTTCTTCTGCTCTGACTGGATGGTGGGGAACGGAAAGATTTATACTCCTTGCAGGCAGCTGGTCATTTGCATCCTTTGAGAGGGTCGTTGAGGCCACTTGGGGGTTTAGCTGTGTCTTCAAGGGTCACTCCTCGTTTCTGTAGTCTGCGATTGTTTTCCTGTGGAAATCCATTCCTGTTCCCACACCATTCCAAGGGTGTTCCTCCCAGTATAAACCCTTCCCTTCCCCACCATCCTGTCAGAGCTTGAAGAAGCTTTTGGGATGAGAAGCGAAATGTCTTCAAAAGAAAAAAACAACAACCAGAAAATCCAGTTGCCTCCTGAAATATTGTTCTATATTTCTCTCCTTCTCCAAAGTAGTATCAAATAGGATATTTAAACCAAAGACCAAAGACCCCGATTCCATTATGCTTAATCCCTATGGCCAGTAAACCGTGGCCCGAAAACAAAGCACCTGTGGGTTAAAGTCAGGGGTGGGATGCTGCCGGTAGAACAACCGGTTTGGTGACTGACCAAACGCTAGCGTGCATGTGAACAGGGATGCCAAAATCCCTGCTGCTGTGTTACTTTGGAGTAACACAGCGGAGGAGCGGCAACGCTGAGACGACAAAGGTCAGTATAGTGTCGGATCGAACCAGTTTGCTCCCAGCTAATCTTCAGAGCTAAGGGTTCTCCTAGACTGGACCGGTCCAAACTGGCAGAATCCCACCCCTGGTTAAAGTCCAGATAAAGTTATTTTCTTGCAATGGGTCCTGTACAGAGGTGGGTATTCATCCGGTTCTGACCAGTTCTGGAGAACCGGTAGCAGAAATTTTGAGTAGTTGGGAGAACCAACCAATCCCGCCTCTGACTGGCCCCGCCCATATTTTCTTCTCCGCCTCCCATCGAGTCTCCCAGCTGATCGGCTGGGTCTCCTTTGGTTGCCCTGCACAGGAGAACGGAGCTGGAAAGCAGGTTAGTGGGGGTGGGGAGGGAAGGGGGGATTTTGCAGTATCCTCCCCCTGCCACGCCCACCAAGCCACGCCCACAGAACCGGTGGTAAAAAAAATTTGAATCCCACCACTGGTCCTGTACCCTAAAAGCAAACATATTATTTTATGGTCTCAGGAGATGGGAGTCACCTGAATGTTGTAGTGTCCACTTTTCTGCTTGCGGGAGCTCCGGCTGGTTCCCTTCAGTCCGGTGTTACGAGTCCAGCCTTTTTTTCCAGCAGTCCCAACAGCTGTCTCAGGGGTCAGCAGCACTTGGAAAGGTCCTTCCCATCCAGGATGTAGTTTGGATTGTCTTCAGGATCAGGAGCCGCTCTCCAGGCTGGATGCGGTGGACTGCAAACTCTTTTTAACAGTGGCCGTGGAACAAAAAGTCCTTTATTTTTGGCAAGAGGACAGAGAAGAGGACAGCCCCAGTATATAATTCTTCAGAAAGACATCTTTTTAAGTCTCCAAGTGGGGTATTTCTCCCATTCCCATTATTTCTGTTGTTGTTTGGTCATTGTAAATCGACTACAGTTGGTCCTCGACTTACAACAATACACTTAGTGGACCGTTCAAAGTTACAACAGCACTGGGAAAAAAAACGCGACTTAGGGCCGTTTTTTTTTCACCGTTACGACCTTTGAAGCCTCCCCAGGGTCACCTGATGTCAAAATTCAGATGCTCGGCCACCGGGTTTCACACTTACGACCGTTGCTGTGTCCCAAGGTCGTGGGATTTCCCCTTTTTTATGACCTTCTGACAAGCAAAGTCAATGGGGAAGCTGGATTCGCTCTAACAACCCAGCTGCCAACTGATTCAGGGCAGGGATTCCCTTAACAACTTTTGGCATGAAAAGTGATACAATGGGGCAAGCCTGACTTAACGAATGTTTCATTTAACAAGAAAAGATTTGGGCTTGGTGGCAGTCATAAGTCGAGGACTACCTGTATAGCCTCAGTCCCTTTATTGCCAAAAAGTCACTTGTTCCATTTCTGGAGAAGTCCCAGAATAAGATATTACAAAGCTGGGAAGCTACATGAGAACATATTTTTTTGCTTCCACAGCCAGAGGTGGAGGAGGAAACGGGGGGGGAGAAAAGTGGGGGTTTAAATCATTTGTCATCTGTCAGATAGACTATACTTGTCCATGGAGGCTCTATCAAAGATTGTCAATTTTTTTTTCTTTTTCCCCTTTTGCCCTAATGAGATGCCTTGTTGTGAGAAAAAACATCTATATCTATCTATCTATCTATCTATCTATCTATCTATCTATCTATCTATCTATCTAATCTATCCATCCATCCATCCATCCATCCATCTAATCTATCCATCCATCCATCCATCCATCCATCCATCCATCTAATCTATCTATCCATCCATCTATCTATCCATCCATCTAATCTATCTATCCATCCATCTATCTCTCTCTATCTATCTATCTATCTATCTATCTATCTATCATCTATCTATATCTATCTATCTATCTTATCTATCTTATCTATCTTATCTATCTTGTCTATCTTGTCTATCTTGTCTATCTATCTATCTATCTATCTATCTATCTATCATCTATCTATATCTATCTATCTATCTTATCTATCTTATCTATCTTATCTATCTTGTCTATCTTGTCTATCTATCTATCTATCTATCTATCTATCTATCTATCTATCTATCTATCTATCTATCATCTATCTATATCTATCTATCTATCTTATCTATCTTATCTATCTTATCTATCTATCTTATCTATCTTGTCTATCTTGTCTATCTATCTATCTATCTATCTATCTATCTATCTATCTATCATCTATCTATATCTATCTATCTATCTATCTTATCTATCTTATCTATCTTATCTATCTTGTCTATCTTGTCTATCTATCTATCTATCTATCTATCTATCTATCTATCTATCTATCTATCTATCATCTATCTATATCTATCTATCTATCTTATCTATCTTATCTATCTTATCTATCTATCTTATCTATCTTGTCTATCTTGTCTATCTATCTATCTATCTATCTATCTATCTATCTATCTATCTATCTATCTATCTATCTATCTGATCTATCATCCATCCATCCATCCATCCATCCATCCATCCATCCATCCATCCATCCATCCATCCATCCATCCATCCAATCTATTATCTATCTATCTATCTATCTATCTTAATAAACTTGTTGTAAATAACACACTCAGGATTTTAAAAGTTAAAGCTCGCAGGCTTCACCGATAATATTCAAATCATTCTTGGAGGAGCCCATCAAAGAAGCAACAGGATAGCTGAGAAAACAAACAATTGCTTCCCCCTGCCCTGAGCCCGGCAGAGTAAAAATAGTTTATGCAAAACTTTTCAGAGTTTCAGAAACCAGTTATTTTCGTTTCAGAGCACTAAGCCCTCGAAAGATAAAACAGGAAGAAAATTGCCATTAACATTTACAGAAGTGGCCGACCAAAGCTTTCCTGAAGAGAAGGTGGTGGTGGTGGAAATAAACCAGACAAAAACATTCAACCGGCCCTCCTGGTGAAAGCAGGATTTGAACTCATAGTTCTCTCCAGCCTTGTAGCCTGTGACCTTAACCACGAGACCAAATTGGTTCTCCACAAAGGTTCCCTTTCCCCTCCTTGGCACCCACATTAAGCGGCAACTAATGACCACTTTGGCACCCCTGACTTGATCAGAAAAAAGCCAACGCAGTTTTAGGCTGCATTATAAAAAAAAAAGCCAACACAGTTCTTGGCTGCATAAACAGAAAGATAGAATCAAGATCAAGTGAAGTGTTAATACCACTTTATAAGGCCTTGGTAAGGCCACACTTGGAATATTGCGTTCGGTTTTGGTTGCCACGATTATAAAAAAGATGTTGAGACTCTAGAAAGAGTGCAGAGAAGAGCAACCAAGAGGATTAGGGGACTGGAGGCCGAAACATACAATGAACGGTTGCAGGAATTGGGTGTGTCTAGTCTGATGAAGAGAAGGACCAGGGGAGACAGGATAGCAGTCTTCCGATATCTCAGGGGCTGCCCCAAAGAAGAGGGAGTCAAGCTATTCTCCAAAGCACTTGAAAGCAGGACAAGAAGTAACCGATGGAAACTAATCAAGGAGAGAAGCAACTTAGAACTAAGGAGAAATTTCCTGATAGTTAGAACAGTTAATCAGTGGAACAATTTGCCTCCAGAAGTTGTAAAATGCTCCAACACTGGAAGTTTTTAAGAAGAGATTGGACAGCCATTTGTCTGAAGTGGTATAGGGTTTCCTGCCTAAGCAAGGTGGGGTTGGACGAGAAGACCTCCAGGTCTCTTCTAACTTTGTTATCCTGTTATTCTGTAACTTTAAGGTTGATCAGGCGTGCTTGAAAAGCCGGACCAGAAAATAAGTGCCCCTCCCGCAACCCCGACACCCCTTATTCTTAAAATTCAGCCATTTTGCTAGTTCCTTCCCCTCCTTCCTCTAGGGCATTCATTTTTCCAGTGCCCTCTTTCTCTACAGATGGCACATTGATCCTTTGCTAAAGGACCCGTCGTTTTGACTTTTTTCTGGTCCCACACCTTTTGATTTAGTTCAGGAGGGGCCCACTTCAAAGGCCCACCCCTTCCGTAATGGAAACGCCCTGCCTGCGAGGTCGTCCAGCAGGGTTGCCCAAAAGGGTCTGGACCTGGCCCCGGAGCTCCTCCTCTCCCTCTCCCTGGTCCTCCCCTGCTTCTCACCCACGACCCCCTTCCTCTGTGCGGTGCTGGCTCCATCGTTTCCTTCACGACTTGGTTGACAAGGGACACCAACATTTTTGCTTTCTTCTTCAGTTCTTCTTCTTCCCTCCTCACAAAAACCTTTTGGGCTTCTCGGAGCAGGTCCGCTAAGGTTTTATAACTCCAGCCCTCCGTTTCTAAGATTTTCTTTCTGATATCTGGCCAGGCCTTTGTGACAAATTGAACCTTTAGGAAATCCTCTACTACGGGCTCCTCTGCATTTTTGCCACAACACTTCCTCACTTGGTCTTTCAGCCTTTCTAAAAAGGCCGACGGAGATTCTTCCTTTCCCTGGGATATCTCCAACACTTTATTCATATTATTTGGGACAGCCTCCCGGATCCCTTGGATGATAAGCTTCCTGAAGTTTCCCAAATAGATTCTGTGAAGCGGATTTGTAGTGACCCACCCAGGGTCCACTTTAGGGACTTTGTCCTCCGCCGGCGTGGCCCCAACTCCTGGAGGATGGCGCTTCTCCCATTCCTTTAAGGCCGCTTCTGTGATCAGCTCTCTTTCCTCTCGCGAAAAGAGGATGCTTAAAATCGACATCATTTCGTTCCAAGTGTAAAGGTTGGATCCTAAGAACTGGTCCAATTGTTCCGCTAGGCCAGCGGGGTCTTCAGTGAGGGATTTCATCTCTTGCTTGAAACTCATAACTTCACTACTGGTCAAGGGCTCTTCGACAAAGGCAGGTGGTCTACTGCTTATTGGCCTCTGACGTGGAAGGAACCTTTCCTCGTTGGATCGGTCCTGCCGCCCCACAGAGGAGCTTTCCCTATTTTTGTCTGGGAAGGGAAAATTATTTGGGACACCCTTTTTATCTCCCTTCCTTCTCGAGCCTGCATGGGATTGTCCGCTAGACCCCAACTTCGGTTTAACCGGAGTCGACGGTCCCACAGTGGCCTGGCTTCGTTCTGGGTCTATTAAATGCACAGCTGGACTGGGAGCTTCCTCCTCTTCCTGATATGGAGGTGGGGGTCCAAAGTCCTGGGGGTCCCAAGGCTTTTTATACAGTCCCACCTCCCTTCTCAAACCTGGATGTGATGGTTGAATAGAATCCAACGTCGGTTTTACTGGACTCGACAGTCCCACAGTGGCCTGACCTCTTTCCGGGTCTGTTAAATGCGCAGCCAGGCGGGGGGCTTCCTCCCCTCCCTGATATATGGATGGGGGCACAAAGTCCCAGGGTTTCCAATGACACGGTCCCACCTCCCTTCCCAAGCCTGGATGGGATGGCTCACTAGAACTTGGTTCTGGTTCCAGTTCTAGTGGAGTCCGCGGTCCCACAGTCACCTGGTCTATTAAACACACAGCCAGACTGGGGGCGCCCTCCTGTCCCTGGGGTCCATAAAGGGTTTGGGTCGAAGAGTCCCAAGGCTCGGCTCCCTCCTTCCCCCGCTTTGGAGCTCCCACCGTGGTCGTCGGATGGTCGAACAGGCCAACGTTGCCGCTTCCTTCCCAACAAGAGGAGTAATCACATTCCTCCTCGCAGAAGGGTAGCTTGTTGAAGACATAAATGTTCAACATCTGGCACAGCCTGCCCTCTTCCGATCCATACTTTGGCCAGAAGACGGTTGACGGCCCGATACTTTCCCTGGTCCATACCGAACAACAATACTTCACCATTTTCTTTTTATTCTTGTGCCTGGTGCAGGGATTACCTTTCCAATCCTTCAGCATCCTCCCCAATGGAGTATCTGGAGGGATGCTGGCCAGGCTGTTTGACTCCTTATACCCTATGTCTTCCTCTGGCCTCGAACTCTCCTTGTTTCCCATTCTCTTTCTTTCTCTTACGTCCTCTTACACTTCGTCCTTCCTTCCTCCCTCCGGCTGTTTTCCTTGAGGAAGAAGAAGAGCACAGATCCAGACTCTGCACTCACTTTGTTCTTACTTGCACCTCTCTCTCTCTCTCACACACACACACACACACACTCTCACAAACTCTCTCTCTCTCTCTCTCTCTCACACACACACACACACACACACTCTCACATACACACAGTCTCTCTCTCTCACACACAAACATACACACACACTCTCTCACATACACACTCTCTCTCTCTCACACACACACACTCTTTCACTTACACACATACTCTTTCACTCACACACACACACACACACACTCACATACACTCTCTCTCTCTCTCTCACACACACTCTCTCTCTCTCTTACACACACTCTCTCTCTCACAGACACACACTCTCTCTCACACAAATACACATGCTCTCTTTCACACACATACACACTCTCTCTCTCTCTCTCTCACACACACACACACTCTCACACACACTCTCTCTCTCTCTCTCACACACACACACTCTTTCACTCACTCACACACACACACTCTTTCTCTCACTCACACACACACTGTCTCTCTCTCTCTCTCACACACACACACTCTTTCACTCACAAACATACACACACTCTCCGTCTCTCTCACACACACACTCTCTCACATACACACACTCTCACTCACACACACACACACTCTTTCTCTCACTCTCACACACACTGTCTCTCTCTATCTCTCTCACACACACTCTCTCTCTCACACACACACTCTTTCACTCACACACATACACACTATCACTCACACACCGTCTCTCTCTCTCTCTCTCACACACACACATACACTTTTCAAGAGTTTCACAAAAATGTCCCAGCCACCAAAGCAACATTCAGGTCCAATTTTTCTTACCGTGGTCCATGCACGCCTGGCTGTTGGGGGTGCCCGCTTATTTTTCTCCTACTCCCCTCTTGGTTTTGGTTGGGTCACTACGGACGAAGGACGGTATACTGGAATTGCAGCCAGCTGGAGGAAATGGATGACTCCCCCCCCAGGGCCAGAGGGAGGGGATTGGCCCCACTCCCTGCAAGGATGACTTTTAAAATCCTGGAGGAGCCCTCCCCCCCCCCTTCTCCCAAAATTGTGAGAAATGCACTAGTCAGAAACCAGGCAGGGTCACTGAGTGGAGCTGTAAACGGTTCTATTGTAAAATACGTTCTTGCAAGAAGGGGCTTGGCTAGCAGAAGTTTAGGCACACCCCAAAACAGATTTCAAGAGCGTTTTATCTCCTTGGCCTGAAGCACAAGTCCCTCCCATGTCATCCTGCTTCGCAAAGTTTCTGAAACGCCTACTTTCCCCACTTTTTTTGGAAATTCCCTCCCTTTACAGCCCTCCCTCCCTTATCTAATTTCTCCCCTCCACCCTCCTCCCCTTTAGCTGTTTTTTTCTTTTCTTTTTTAAATTAGCAATGCATGTGTTGTAAATGACGAGGCAGTCGAGGTGTTTGATCATGATCAACTGAACCATGATGAACTTTATTGGAGTCTAGTCTTGCATTTATACACATTTTTAGTAATCCTCCAACATTGGTTAACTTTGCTTTCTGCTTAACTTTCGTTACTGTTCAGCATAGTAACTAACACAATTAATGATCTCTAGTCAAAGTCCAACATATGTTTACTTCCTCTCTCTAATCCTCCTTTAGATGAGTAACTTTGTTTGCCTGAGTTGTATTTGCTTTGGAACCTTCATTACATTCATACTGTGAGGTTGGGGGCTATGAAAAGACCACCACAAAGTTCGTTGATCAACTGGGCATTTCCTTATCTGGTAGAATTACTGAGTTTGAGACACTTTGTTACATGACTCCTCAGACCCAGTCAACATGTCTTTTGTCCTGCTCACAATACATAATAACACTCCTGCAATTACAACTCTACATGCATGCAATTTTGCTTAACTCACAGGTCCTGCATCTTTGGAACTTGTAGAGGATTTTTTAAAGTTGTTATTATCATCAGAAGAAAGACATAAAGAATTAATTAAGCTTGAGCCAATGAAACAAGCAAACATGGGATACAATATAATGGGTTGTAATCTTTGAGAATGTACCTTTGGAAAGACACTGATATAAAATATATCCTTTGTTTAAACTATTTAGAGTTAGTATAGGCACACGACAGCGGTGTTTAAATGTTCTTTTGCTGATAATTTCCTGCCAGCCTGTAAAGGGCTTCTTTCTCTTTTAATTTCCTGTTTAAGGGCCCTTTTTCTCTCTCTCCTTGAGACCAGAACTGGCAGGAGAAGCAATTAATCTGTTATCAAGTCAAGCCCGGCCTTGACTGGGTTAAGAATGCATCTAATTCAAACTCCCTTTGACATCATTCTCTCTTGAACGTTTCTTCTACTCAGTGGTGGGATTCAAATCATTTTAATCTCAACAAATCTCAACAAATAAATGCTCTGTCTTACATATTGGCAAAAAAAAATATCAGCTGAATAGTCAAGAGTCAGACCTTGTTGATGATCCAAGCTCTGTAAAGGACCTTGGAATACTCATCTCTAATGATCTAAGTGCTAGAGCCCACTGTAACTACACAGCCAAAAAGGCGTTAAGAGTTGTTAACCTAATCCTACGTAGCTTTTTCTCTGGTAATATCACACTACTAACTAGAGCATACAAAACATTTGCTAGACCAATACTCGAATACAGCTCATCAGTCTGGAACCCGACACGATCTGATATTAGCACGGTTGAGAAAGTCCAGAAATATTTCACAAGAAGAGTTCTCCACTCCTCTACTCGTTGCAGAATACCTTATGCCACCAGACTCAAAATTCCAGACCTAGAAAACCTAGAACTAGGCCGCCTTCGGTCCGATCTAAGTATAGTATATAAAATCATACATTGCAATGACTTACCTGTCAAGGAATACTTCAGCTTCAACCATAACAACACAAGAGCACACAATAGATACAAACTCAAGGTTAATCGCACCAAACTTGATTGCAGGAAATACGACTTCAGCAACAGAGTGGTCAATGTCTGGAATACTCTACCTGACTCTGGGGTTTCTTCCCCAAACCCCAAAAACTTTAACTTTAGACTGTTTATTATTGACCTCACCCCTTTCCTAAGAGGTCTGTAGGGGGACGTGCATAAGCGCACCAACGTGCCTACCGTCCCGGTCCTATTGTTTCTTTTATTTTTCTTATATGTATCCATTTCATGTATTCATAACTATGTTTATACTTATACCTATTATCTTGTAAGCGATTGACAAATCCAAATAAAATAAATAAATAAAATAAAAATAAATAAAACAACCGGTTCTCTGCTCTAATGATCATGTTAAGTATTTTTAAAAACCATGTATCAAAAAGTAGTTTATTATTTCATGCATTTAATACTTGAAGGAAATAAATACATTAACCTCAGAGTACATTCAGTTCAATAGTACATGGTGACTTGCTACAATCTTCTTGGAAAACAGGAACATTTGCTCAAGCAAAGGCCACAAGTAAGTAAGATAGGAGGAGCTCAAGGAAGCTACAAGTAAACAAGATATCTGTTGTCTTGAAGAAATTGTCAAGTTGACCCTTTAGTTTGTAGTATGACTTGAGAGATAATAAGGAGAGTGGGGAGGGCTTCTTAGGCGTGGCGTGCATTGTGTAGAGAGTATAAAATGTATGGCTTGAATATTGGATTTGGCTGTCCTTGTACTCAATCCACTTTGGGAAGAGACGTGAAGGCCTGGCTTTGCAAACGCATGGTGAATAAACTTGCTTTGTTTGTACATCAGAGTTGTCTGTCGAATTAGTGAGTATAAAATAAGATTTGGGACGGGTTTTTTTTTAAATCTCACATACTGAAATAAGAACAAGAAAAGAGGTACGCAAAACTAGATTGCGTGCTTCCAAAGGATCAGATGATGGCATGTATGTACAGAGGAGGCCCTGGGGATCAGAGGAAGGGGCCAGATGTGGAGCTAGGACCCAGGTATGGATGGTGTTGGAAGAATTATCCTTCCGGGTTCAGTTCCAAGTAGGGAAAAAGACACTGGAAACATGGAGGCTGTCTGGAAAGATGGTTTAATGGTGGACAGGACCACATGCCCTGGGTGAAGAAGGAAAAGGATGATCACACGCTTCAAGGTGAAAGGAGAAGGGCGGGCCAAGATTTGAAAGACCCTTATAGGTGGGCTCTGTTTGGGCCTCACCTTAGTGTTTCCTGTTCCTGTGCAAGAAATTGAAGGATAATAAATAAATAAAATATATTTGCCTCTCTACTCTTTTTAGGGGAAATATTCTGCCTTTTCAATATTTCCCAGGACATTTAATTTTTCTAGGGGAGGGGTGGGTGCTAACGTCCTACAATGGAATGGACATGAGAGTGAGGAACATGACTTCTGATAAAACATGTTCTCTTGTCTTCATTTCTTTGCCTTAAGCAGCCTTCCGCCTTCCTGTCCCTCTCTACAGAAGGAAGGGGGGGTCATGGGAAGGAGTGGGGGGGGGGTGCTGCCTCAGACAAAGATTTAAAACTGCTTTTATTTTTCTCTGCGGAAGGAGGGGGGATCGCGGGGAGTGGGGGTGCTGCCTTGAGCTGCTCTGCAACAGGAAAGGGGTTGGAACCGCACATGCTTAGCGAGGCAGAAGTTAACCACCTTAAACCACTAGCCAGGATATTAGGGACAATAATAGCTTGCTTTATAAGAAAAGCCCCCAAAACCACATAGCTGGCCCATGAAACTAGGACACTTTGCAAGATACCTATATCTCCCTATAAAGCCATCACCCTATAAAGTATAAAATATCTCCCTATAAAGCCATCACCTGCACCAGAAACCACTTTTAAAGCTGCTGCTACACCAGTAACCGTGAGTAAACCTGAGCCCAAAAAAAACCAAGCCCAAAAACGCTAGATTCTGAAGCCGTGGAGCCCAAATATTCCTGCTAACAGATCCGGAGCCCTCCTCTCCTTCCCCAGAGAAGCGAAGCCCTCTCCTTCACTCGGAGCCTGCCTGCGGAGTGCAAACAACCTACCTTCATTTAAATCCCTCACACAGCTGATAGAAGTTATCTTCCACGCCAGACAATGCATTTCCTTTCATATCCCCCACACAGTTTTCCACCGCCACATCGGACAGCTGGCAGAAAAAAAAACAAGGAGGGAGGAAAAAGCCCCGAGGCTCTTAGGAGCCAAAAGTCACCCTGGACGGCAGAAGAATGCTTTTGTGACTGACCCGAAGAAAACCTCTCCATCCGAACTAAAAAGAGACTTAGCATGGCTAAATCAAAGCTGTGACAGAAGTAAAAAAAAAGAAAGGAAAGACCTTGTAACAGCGTGCTTAATCTTGGTAAAAAAAATCACTCCAATTTCTGCAGTGGAATTTTCCTTGGAAAGTGGGACTCTAAGGAGGAAAATAGCTGCGATTAACGATCTGGAGTTACTGTCAGATTTAGTTAAAAGTAAAGGACAGATTGGATTGGTTAACCCAAATTTCTGGACTGTATTTTTACTACTAAACTTGAAGAGCATTAGGAAACTATTGCAAAACAATCTTATTCAGAGACATATTGATTGTAGTTAAAGTGTTTAATTCAGCAAGTTTTGCTCTATTTCAAAAACCCTTTGAACATCGTGTTACAGCCTTTTGTTTACAGAGTAATAGCAATCTGCTATTACAAAGAGCAATAAATTCCTCTCACTCAGTCAACTACAGCTGCTAGTAAAACAATTAACTCTTTCCTTGCAGACTCTTAATACTACGTCATTACTTTAATCAAACACTGATTAATTCATTACCTCAAAACTTACAACTTTTCTACCTCATCACCTATATCAACGATTAGATAATCAATTTCTATAAAATATTTTATTAATGGTTTAATTGGTTTATTGTTTTAATTGATTAGTGTGATTAGAGTATTTAGTGCAAATAGTGTGATTACTGACTAGTTTAAAAGATCAAGATTCATGTAATTTAATTGATTAGTAAAATCAATGATTTAGTGAATTTAAATGAACAGTGTGACTAATGATTAGTGTAATTAATTGATTAGTGATTAGAGTAATTAATTGATTAGGCTGATTGTTGCTCAGGAAAATTAGCTGACTAGAGAGATTACTGCAATTGATTGATTGGTGTGATATTGGCTATATAGATTACCCAAAATTGTTCCTTTAATTTAATTCAATCAACGTACTATCTTAACAAACCTACCATGCCAAAAAAAAAATCCAATGCCAAACCACAACCTAAAGAGAAGGTAATCCTCACCAATGAACCACAAGACTCCTGCACATGCCTTAAATGCTACAAAAATCTAAAGGATAATGAAAACTCCATCAAATGTTCTCTGTGTAACAAATACGCTCATCATGACTGCTTGGGATTAACCAAGCAATTGATTCAATACCTGGAATCATCCAATGAGTTTCCATATCTCTGCAAATCATGCAAACCCAAACTGGATCTGTTGGAAAGAGTTGATACCATTGAAACCATTGAAACATCCCTTGACACCATAGTAGCATCCCTGGACACCTTAAAAAAAAGAATATCCAACCTTGAAAAAAAAGACACAACGCAAAAACCTGAACATCCAATAGCTACAAACCACATCTCTACCCAACAACCACAACCCAATCCAAAACCCAATCCACAAATAAACACAACCCAGACAAATATTGATATCCCAATCCTCATCAGAGAAGCTGTTGAGCGTGAATGGAAACGTCCAAACGCCATCTTATTTGGTCTAGAGGACATCAATGAT
Organism: Notechis scutatus; assembly: GCF_049901735.1. Lineage (NCBI taxonomy): Eukaryota > Metazoa > Chordata > Lepidosauria > Squamata > Elapidae > Notechis > Notechis scutatus. The sequence continues at coordinate 336,586,190 of NC_142009.1, read as the reverse complement.
AATGATGACATCACAACTGTCCGAAACATCATCAGTGATTATCAAGCATCAACCATCTCCGCTGATGAAATACTTGACATTTCCCGCATTGGCCGAGAGCTCAAAAACAGAGACTGCTCTGTGGCCCCACACTTCTGCAGAGTCATTTGCAAAAATGAATCAAGCAAACGTAAATTCATTTACACTATAAATTCACTCGCCAAAACCAACACCAACCATAAGAACCTCCGTTGTCGCCCGACCTAACCATACAGCAACGTGCCCGCTCCCGTGTACTCCGCGACTGAACTCAAAAAACGTCTAGACAATGGAGAGAAGGACCTGTACATTGACTACCATGCTGACTGTATCAAAAGTAAGTCACACAACCCGCAACTCAGCTTTAACCCTCAACCACATCCCTACCTCAACCGATCCACCATCACCCAAGACTAGGCACGCACGCCCCTAACTACCTCAATTCCAACTACTGCTGGCCTTAAATGCAAACTACTCAATGCAAGAAGCCTCGCGAATAAAATACCTGAATTTTTCCTCCTACTAAATATGGCTAAATTCGACATTATATTTGTCTGTGAAACATGGCTCAATGCATCTCTCCCTGACTCCATTACCACAGTAAGAGACTATCATGTTTACCGATCAGATCGTGAAATTTGTAGAGGGGGTGGTGTTGCTATCTTCTATAAAAAGTCCTTACATCTAAAAAATATCCAAGTTATCCAGGAGCTTGCTCTTCCTGAGACCATCATCTGTGAACTATCCTTAAATTCGATTCTTACTATGTTACAGAGCACCTGATTATGACATCGAACATGTAAACAAGCTAAATACACTACTAACATGGGCAGCATCCTGCCCATACCCTTTTATCTTTCTTGGTGATTTCAATCTACCTCATATTGACTGGACCCTAAATGAACTGAAACCATACACGCAATCTTCTACAATGCTATTACAAATCTGGGACTGGAACAACTAGTAACCAACAACACTAGACTAAACAACTGCCTCGATCTCATCTTCTGCAATAGTTTGAATTTAATTTACGGAATACAAACTAAAGAACCCTTTTCCAGCAGTGACCACAATATGATTGACTTCTGTCTCAACATACGCCCACACAAAAATCACCACAATGATATAATCCCAATTATAACTTCAAAAAAGGCAACTATGATCTTATAGACAACGATCTCTCATCCCTTGATTGGCAATCTCTATTCACTGGATGCAATACTGTTGAAGACCATTACAACATATTTTTACTTGAAGTCAAAAGAGTCATCAAACTATATGTACCAACAACAACTCCCAAAACAAAACAAAAAAGCAGATTACCCATAACAATAAGGAAACTTCAATCCAAAAAGAGATCACTCTGCGGAAAAACAAATCTGGTCACGTTGCCAATTTCAAAAGCCGATACAAAAATTTATGCCACCAGATAAAGACCGAATGCACCAATTATCACATTAAACAAGAGGAAAACCTTCTAAGCACCAATTCCACCGCGCTTTTTACAATTTTGTAAACAACAAACTAAAAGACTCAAGGTCCATCCCTCCCTTGATAGGACCTGATGGTAAAGACTGCAACGACGACACCATTAAAGCCAACATCTTTAACACATTCTTCGGCTCAGTATTTGTAAACAGCAATGGATCATGCCCAGTATTTCCTAGCCGTACCACAGATAACCACAATGATCTAATACATATCGATTTTACAGAAGACAATGTTGAAAAAGCACTACGCAATCTAAACCATCTCTATCTATTGGACCGGATGGAATATGTGCCTACTTCTTAAAAAAGCTATCCACTGCCATAGCCAAACCTCTAAGCATAATCTTTGAAAAATCTTTCAGGACCAGCTCCTTGCCTAACCTATGGTCACAAGCCACAGTCATCCCCATCTTCAAAAAGGGAGACCCCAGCCTAGTTGAATATTACAGACCAATCTCCTTATGCTGCGTCACCTGTAAAGTCATGGAATCAATTATTAACCAATCCATCATCCTCCACTTAGAGACAAACAACCTACTCTCCAATAAACAATTTGGTTTCAGGAAAAAACTATCCTGTAATCTGCAACTCTTACACTGCAAAAACATATGGACGACACAACTCGATCAGGGCAAAGCAATAGACGCAATCTACATAGATAAAGAATGTTTCCAAGCAAATACAACTCAGGTAAACAAAGTCACTAATCTAAAGGAGGATTAGAGAGAGGAAGTAAACATATGTTAGACTTTAACTAGAGATAACTAATTGCATTAATTACTGTGCTAAACAGTAACGAAAGTTAAGCAGCAACCAAAGTTAACCAGTGATGGAGGATAACTCAAAATGTGTATAAATGCAAGACTAGACTCCAATAAAGTTCATCATGATTCAGTTGTTCATGATCAAACTACTCAACTGCCTCGTCATTACAACATGTTTCAGCCTCCAGTCCCCTAATCCTCTTGGTTGCTCTTCTCTGCATTCTTTCTAGAGTCTCAACCTCTTTTTTACATTGTGGCGACCAAAACTGAATGAAGTATTCGAAATATAGTCTTACCAAGGCCTTATAAAGTGGCATTAACACTTCACGTGATCTTGATTCTATCCCTCTGTTTATGCAGCCTAGAACTGTGTTGGCCGTTTGGGCAGCTGCTGCACACGGCTGGCTCACATTTAAGGGATCGTCCACTAGGACTCCGAGATCCCCGTCACCACTTTCCCACTTCAAGTTTCCTCTTGAGTTTCTTACTTCTTCGTTGACCTCTATTTGTTTATGATTTATGTGTAAAATTTATCAGCCCCCCCCCATCTTGTCACTCGGTGGCTTTTGGGGTTATTTTTTTGCCACATTGTTAAGCAAATCGCTAAGTGAAGCAAATGGTCATTAAGCGAATCCAACTTCCCCCATTGGCTTTGCTTGTCGGAAACCATCTGGGAAGCTCACCAATGACCCTGGGAAGCTGTTGTAAATGCTGACCATTGGCCAAGCACCCAAATTTTGAGACTCCAGAATGGCGCATGGACAAAGTGCCAAGGACTCATTGTAAGTCACTTTTTTTCAGCACAGTTGAAGGTGTCTTCAACCGAACGGTCATAAAACAAGGATCGCCTCTATCATTGTACAGTATATTCTTTTGAAATTTGAAGTTCACCTGCAAGATCTCAATATACTAGATCTCAATATACAGGTAATCCTTGACGTATATGACCACAATGGAGCCCAACATTTCGATTGCCAAGCGGGACGGTTGTGAAGTGAATTTTTCCCCATTTGATGACCTGTCCTGCCACCACCGTTAAGCGAATCGCCGCAGTTGTTAAATTAGGCAGCCCAGTCGTTACGTGAATCCAACTTCCACCATGGATTCTGCTCGTCAGCAGGTCGCAAAAGGGGATCGCGTGATTCCCCCACCCCCGTGACACTGCAACCGTCGTGAAGTCGATTGCCGGTTGTCAGTTTTGATCTCGCGACCACGGGATGGCTGCAACAGTTGTAAGTGGTTTTTTTTCGTGCCGCTGCTCACTAAACGATTGGTCGTAAGTTGAGGATTACCTGTCCGCTTACAGTTCTTTTGCAATTCACAAGCACACCTGAAATTCAAACCCCGACTGGGGCCCAGAGCATACGCATTATCTTTGGGTCTCTTCTACGCTCTGTGGAACAGCAAGACAACTGCAACGCTATCAGCTGCACTACCTGGGAGAGGAGTTAGGTTACCTGTGGCAGGTAACTAATTAATTCTCGAGGAAGACACAGAGCTGCGTTATCTCCCCACCACCACCTGCTATACGGATCTGCAATTGGTGGGGCTGCCTCCCCAGCTAATGCCAGGCCAGGAGCCAGGAATATTCTGAAACCCCTTTGCAAGCCAGGTGTAAGAACACAGCTTTGCAACTGTGTGGTGTTTGCCCACCAGCGCTGAAACAGGAGGCCCAGGATATCCATGGGACCTCAGCCAAATCGAATCCCCAAAGACCAGACCGGCTCGTAACCCTGCCCTGAGAGACCACCACAGGTAAGCTTCTGTTGCTAAGGAAACACAATTGTTAAGCGAGTTTTGCCTCTTGTTACGATCTTTCTTGCCACCGTTGTTAAGTGAATCACTGCAGTTAAGTTAGTAACTTGGTTGTTAAGTGAATCGGCATTCAGCTTTGTTCGGGTATTTTCCCACGTCATTGTATTTTCCCACGCCATTGATGGCAGATGAGATTCTGCCGAAACGTTGCTACAACTTTAAAAGCACAACTACAATGACGTGGGAAAATGCCCGAACAAAGCTGAATGCCATACATGTAAGTACCCGCGAAAACTTAAGAAAACATTTATATATATATATACACATACACATATATTTATATAATCATATTTATATGGTGTCCTATTTTACAACCGTCATGATTTTATATTTAGATTTATTTACAATTACTGTTATAAATCGTGACGGTTCTAAAGTAGGGCATCAAATAATATAAATATGGAAGCAGTTGCCAAGCACCTGAATTTCGATCACCTGATCCTGAGGATGCTGCAAAGGTCATGAAAATGGTCCTAAGTCACAATTTTCAGGTTACTTTGAATGGCCACTAAATGAACTGTTATAAGTCAAGGACTATTTGACTTTTTGTTACTCTTCAACCATCTTTTTCCTGAAGCTACCACTGCTGGGTAGATTTCCCCCATACACACACAGGGTTTGACAAGGAGAAAAATTTGAATTAAAAGTTTAGAGGGTTGGGATAAATAACCGGATTCTGTAGAGGCGATCAAGGGATGGTAGCCACCGTCACCCTCTTCTGACGGGACGGAAAATCCGATCCCTAATTAAACCACGAGGGGATGATGGAGACCGAGGATCTTCTGGGACCAAAACACGAGATCCAATTTCCTGGTTGCAGATCCCAGGTGATGGAGCAGAGGGAGAGGCCCTCCAAGGATCCCCTCCATCCCTAAGCAACCCGAGAGATTAAGACTCTGTCGGTTGCTTAGGGAAAAGGGAAAACGCCATGTGAGAGAATTAGCGCCATGTTTTGGGTGGCACAATTTTGGGGTAGTCCTTGACTTAGGGCCGGTCACATAGCAGCCATTCCAAGTTGTGACAGACCCCTGAAAAGCTACCTGATGACCCGTTTTTTGAAGTTTTGATATTTTGTGTGCTTAGCAACCGGCAATTTTCAGGGTTAGGATTATTCATGGTTTTATAATTCACGATGTTCTGGCTGGTTTTAGTTTAGTTCTGGCGATCGGGCAAAACAGCGATAACCAATGCAGGTAGTCCTCGACTTACGACCACAATCATCTTTTAACGACCCCATAATCCCTTATGGGGTGGATTCTGGGCCACTGAATGGAGCTGAGTGTTTCCTGGCCGGATGCCCTTCCTGTCGCCAACGCGGAGTTTTGTTCGGCGGATAATATTCTCAGTGTGCCCAGAGGGAGAAATATTTGCTTCTACCTAGGATCGAACTCACAGCCCTCCTGATGGTGAGGCGAGAGCGCCACCTCGAGGCCATGGCATCACTCCAACTTACGACCACAATGGAGCCCAAATATTAATGAATGAACGAAGTGAGAAATTTGTTAAGGGAGTCGTGTCCCATTTTACGAGTCTTTCTTTTGCCACGTTTGTGAAGCGAATCCCTGCCATGGTTAAATTAGTCACACGGTTCTTGACCAGACCTGGTTTCTCCATGGTCTTGGCTTGTCAGAAGGTTGCCAAAGGGGATCACATGACCCCGGACTCTGCGACCGTCATAAATGTGAGTCAGTTTTTATATATTTATTATTTTCTAAAACTCTACGTATTTCATTATTGTATTTTATTATCTAACCATTGATAGAAAAGGTCCCAAATTTTATAAAATTGTTTATCCTCTTGTTCTCTAGTTTCAAATGTCAAATAATAAATATAGAAAATAATAAATATATAAAGATGTTTTTTTTTTTAAAAAAATGATATCTACAAAATGTCTTTAGGATAGATTTGAGAGGATTATATGAATTGCTATAAAATAAACGAAGTAAACTATGGTTATCTCGTAAAATATGAATGAATAAAATTATTGTCAAATGATTGATTAATAATGATACTAGGGTATTCAATTTTTGATTGATAATATGAGCTATTATGCAATGTAACTGTAACTTGAAGACTACGAAATGGATGCACAAAAAATTTTGTAAACCAACCAGCACACGGCTTGTATATTTATGGAAGAAAGTTTGATGTTTTTATGTTTTGTTTGTTTATGTTTGTCTTTAAAAAATCAATAAAATTTATTAAAATAAATAAATAAATAAATGTGAGTCAGTTGCCAAGCATCCAAATGTAAATCACATGACCTTGTGGGAATGCTGCAATGGTCGTAAGTGTGAAAAATGGCCCCAAGTCTACCTTTTTTCGGTGCCGTTGTAACTTTGAACAGTTACTAAGCAAACTATTGTAAGTTGAGGACTACCTGTAATGGCTTCACTTAATGACCATGTTGTTCACTGTTTAACGACCACAGCCAAACAAGGCAGTAAAAATGGGTCTGGTCACATGGTGATCTACTTTGGACCTGTTATGATCTACAGGAATTGTTAGGCTCAATTACCGCCGTAATCCGAGGACTACCTGTATTAGCTAGAACCCACAGAGCTGCAACTTGTAAAAGGTATCTTCCTTCGTCCTTCTCGATGCTTGGAGGACCAAAGTCTTACAGGCCGTCCTTGATTTCTGCCCGCAACCAAAACTTCCGTTGCTAAGCAAGACCATTGTTAAGTGAATTTTGCATCCATTTTACCCCCTTCTTTTGCCGCCGTGCTTAAGTGAATCACTGCAGTTGTTAAGTTAGGAACACGGTCGCAGTGAATCTGGCTTCCCATGGACTTTGCTTGTCAGAAGGTCGCAAAAGGGATCACGGGACCCGCAGGATGCTGTAAACCATTGTAAGTGCGAGTCAGCTGCTGCCGCCTGAATTTGGATCATGGGATCGGGGATGCTGCAAGGGTCGAAGTGTGAAAACGGTCATAAGTCTGTTTTTTCCAGGGCCGTTGTAACTTTGAACGGTCATTGAATGAATGGTTGTAAGTTGAAGCAATGCAAGTAGTCCTCAACTTACAACTGTTAGTGACCGTTCAAAGTTACAATGGCATAGGTAAAATTCCCATATGACCATATTTCACACTTAACGACCATTGCACCATCCCCACAGTCACGTGATCAAAAAATATCACACGCTTGGTCACTTGACTCATACTTGTGACGGTCGCAAGGTCCCAGAGTCACTCGATTCCCCTTTTGTGACCTCCTGACAAGCCCAGTCCATGGGGAAGCCGGGCTCGCTTAACAACCATGGGACTCACTTAACAACAGCAGGGATTTGCTTAACAACACTGGCAAGAAAGGTGGCCAAATGGGGCGGAATTCACTTAACCCCTGTCATGTTTAGCCACGGAAATTTTGGACTCTGTCGCGGTCATAAGGCGAAGACTCCCTGCTCTCGTCATCAGGTGGCATCACAAACCTTAACCTCTTGATCTGTGTCTTGCAGAGAGCAACATGAAGAGCCTGAAAGCCAGGTTCAAGAAGGGTGACGTGAGTACAAGCCACCATTGGCATTCTCTCCTATTTTCAGGTCCATGTCGGATTCCTAAGGTCAGCATTAAAACCCGGACCCCTTTTCTTGAGGCCTTCCTTCCTGCATAACAGGTTGTAAATGGGACAGGGACTCCAGATAATAGATTAACAGAGTTGGAAGGGATCTTGTAGGTCATCTAGTCCAACCCCCTAACCCTACACCATTTCTGACAAATGCCAATCCAATTGAGAGCCTCCAGGGATGAAGCTCCCACAGCTTCTGAAGGCAGCTTCTGTTCCATGGGTGGATTGTTCTCCCTGTCAGAAAGTTTTTCCTTATTTCCAGGTTGAATCTCTCCTTGTTCAGTTTCCATCCATTGTTCCTTCTCTGGCCTTCGGATGCCTTGGAAAATAGCTTGACCCCTTCCTCCTCCCTGTGGCAGCCCCTCAAATATTGGAAGACCGCTATCATGTCTCCCCTGGTCCTTCTCTTCAGCAGTCTAGCCCAGCCCAATTCCTGCAACTGTTCATCGTATGTTTAAACTCCAGTCCAGTGGATTCCAATTTTTTTACTACCGGTTCCGTGGGCTTGGATCGGTGGGCGTGGCATGGCTTGGTGAACGTGAGAGGGAAAGGACACTGTCAAATCTCCATTCCCAGCCCCACTCCAGGGGAAGGATACTGCAAAATCCTATTTCCTCACCACCCCACCCCACTAACCAGGGGTAGGATTCAAATTTTTTAACAACCGGTTCTGTGCGCGTGGCTTAGTTGGTGGCTTGGTGGTCATGTGACCGGGTGGATGTGGCTTGGTGGTTATGTTATTGGCTGGATGTGGCCAACTCAACATCACTCACATCGAGGCACGCATCTCCTCGCCTGGCCTCTCGTGACTGTGGGGATGCTGCAACAGTCGTAAGTGTGAAAAGTGGTCATAAGTCACTTTTTTCAGCGCCATTGTAACTTTGAATGGTCACTCTGCACAAGCAAAGTACCAGCAAAGGAGAGGAAAATAACTCCAGAGAAGTTCCTGAGACAGGAAGTCCAGTCCTGCCAAGAATGTAATAAGGATTAGCGGAGAGGCAGTTTCTGTAAGCAACACCAGAATGTTTCCTTCCTGCCTTCCTTACAGGATTAGGCCAGTAAAAATTTCTTCTAACAACCAGTTCTCTGAACTGCTTAGAATGTTAACAACCGGTTCTAGTGAATAGGTGCGAACTGGTAGAATCCCACCCCTGCCACTAACCTGCTATCCAGCTCCGTTCTCCTGTGCAGGGCAACCAGAGAAGACCCAGCCGATCAGCTGAGACTCGGGAGGCAAAGAATAGATGGGGGTGGAGCCAGTCAGAGGCAGGATTTGCCGGTTCTCCGAACTACTCAAAATTTCCACTACCGGTTCTCCAGAACTGGTCAGAACCTGCTGAATACTACCTCTGCTCCAATCCCCTAATCATCCTGGTTGCTCTTCTCTGCACTTTTTCTAGAGTCTCAGCATCTTTTTTTATAGTGTGGTGACCAAAAGTGGATGCAGGACTCTAGGTGTGGTCCTACTAAGGCTTTATAGAGTGGTATTAGTGCCTCCCTTGATCTCGATTGTATCCCTCTGTTAATGCAACTTAGGATTGCATTAGCTTTTTTGGCGGCGGCTGCACACGGCTGGCTCCTATTGAGCTGGTTGTCCACTAAGACTCTGAGATCCCTTCACAGTTCCTGCTACTGAGCCTGGTTTCACCTAGTCTATATGTGTCCTTTTGGTTTTTCTTGCCTAAGTGTAGGACTTTTACTTTTCTCCACCTTGAATTTCCGGTTCTTTCTAATAGCTAAGGACAGTTTACTCATCTTTAGTGCAACAGGGAAATCCCTGCTGTTGAGGAATTAAGATTAAAAATAGCAGGAGCTGCCAAGGTTGATTGATTTGATGAGGTCCCATCAAGTCAGTCTGGACCCTTAGTAGTACGTGAGAAAGCGCTGTCCTCATCCTAACCCTTCAGCATTTCTTCCATTACCCCTGTAACTGACTCCATCTCCCTTTTTTGCAGGTGGTCTCCTTCTTCCCGTTCCTTCCATTTTTTCCAGCATCAAAATCTTTAACAGAGCAATAGGTTGTAGAACATAAAAAGCACAGAATAATAGAGTTGGAAGGGACCTTGGAGATCTTCTAGTCCAACCCCCTGCTCAAGCAGGAGACAATATAGCAGTCTAGACCAATAGCTGTCCAGTCTCTTCTCACTGAAAAACTCCAGTGATGGAGCAGCCACAACTTCTAGTGGCATGCTGTTCCACTGGTTAATTGTCCTCACTGTTAGGAAATCTCTCCTTAGTTCTAGGTTGCTTCTCTCCTTGATTAGTTTCCACCAGTTGGTTCTTATCCTGCCTTCTGGTGCTTTGGGGAATAACTTGACTCATTCTTCTTTTGGGCAGCCCCTCAAATATAGGAAGGCTGCCATCATTTCACCCTTATTGGTGAGGGGGGAGTAAGTGTGAAAAACGGTCACAAGTCACTTTTTTGCAGTGCTGTTGTAACTTTTTTTTATTTATTTTATTTGGGTTGTCAATTGCTTACAAGATAATAGATATAAGTAAAAACATAGTTATGAATACATGGATACATATAAGAAAAATAAAAGAAACAATAGGACAGGGACAGTAGGCACATTGGTGCACTTATGCACGCCACCTACAGACCTCTTAGGAAAGGGGTGAGGTCAATAGTAGACAGTCTAAGGTTAAAGTTTTTGGGGTTTGGGGAAGAAACCACAGAGTCAGGTAGAGTATTCCAGACATTGACCACTCTGTGGCTGAAGTCGTATTTCCTGCAATCAAGTTTGGTGCGATTAACCTTGAGTTTGTATCTATTGTTTGCTCTTGTGTTGTTATGGTTGAAGCTGAAGTATTCATTGACAGGTAGGACATTGCAATGTATGATTTTATATACTATACTTAGATCAAACCGAAGGCGGCGTAGTTCAAGGTTTTCTAGATCTAGAATTTCAAGTCTGGTGGCATAAGGTATTCTGCAATGAGTAGAGGAGTGGAGAACTCTTCTTGTGAAATATTTCTGGACTTTCTCAACTGTGTTAATATCAGATGCGTAACGTGGGTTCCAGACTGATGAGCCGTATTCGAGTATTGGTCTGGCAAATGTTCTGTATGCTCTAGTTATTAGTGCGATATTCCCAGAGAAAAAGCTACGTAAGATTAGGTTAACAGCTCTTGATGCTTATACTTATACCTATTATCTTGTAAGCGATTGACAAATCAAATCAAATAAATAAATAAAAAGACTTTCAATGTTCCTTCTCGCTCCATTGATTAAAAAGCATGGATGTGGATGGATTTGAGCAGAGCGAAGCTCTGGGGTGTGTCTGCTTTCAGCCACTAGAGGGAGCCAGTCCTGCACTCGCTGCGCCCCCTCAGGGCCTTTGTGCGGTGTGGCTGAGTTCTCTGGACCATTTTGCTTCCATCTACAACGGCCAGCAGCCGCTTCGAGCATCTTCCCTTTGGTTCTCCCTCTTTCTGCACCAGGCCTGGCGTGGCAGACAGGTTGGATGGATGGCGACCCGCTACTTCCTCGGGGGAACCATGAAGCAGATTTGCTTCTGCGCTGCCTCCCCCTTCGTGGTAGGTTCTGCGACCCTGCAGCTCCCTTCCTTCCCCCTCCGTGCTCCTCTGCCGATAGCCTCCCCCTCCTCACCCGCCCTTCCCCGCTGCCATTGCACCAAGCCTCCTTCTCCACTTCTCCAGACTCCCCCCCACCCCCGTGTGTGTGTACGTAGGTGTGCTGGTTTCCAAGGAGCTGAATGAGGTGTTTTGTTTAATATTGCAAGGAAGCGAGGTTGGGGGAAAGGCAGACGGTGTAGCAGGAGAGGGCAGTTGCACTCTGTGCATACACAGAGGGCAGCGAGCCCGTACCCATCATCCATTGACTCTCCTTGTACTCTAGAAGGGTTCCAGCCGTGCGGTGAAGAATGAACTGAAAGCTACTGATCGTTTTTTTTAGCAGAAAATGTAGAGGCTGTCCTTTACGTGGGGCATTCCATCATCATCATCAGATGATGATGATGAAGAAGAGGAGGAAGAAGAAGAAGGAAGAGGAAGAAAATTCTCTCATCTTCATCCAGAGATTTCAATTCAAGAGAGCTCTCGTGTTTTCTACGTAGCATGATATCCCTGTTTAAGGATGTTTTTCCTGGTTTCTTTGTGCTGTTAAGGATGTTTGCCTGGTTCTCTTCCTCCCCTGACCCTCCATTGTTATCATCATTATCACAACAACCCTGTCAGGCAGACTTGGCTCAGAAATGAAGCATAACAGAATAACAGAGTTGGAAGGGACCTTGGAGGTCTTCTAGTCCAGCCCGCTGCTCCAGCAGGTGATCCTATACCATTTCAGACAAATGGTTGTCCAGTCTCTTAAAAAACCTCCAGTGATGGAGCACCCACAACTTCGGGTGGCAGGTAGTTCCACTGGTTAATTGCTGTTAGGAGAGGGTTAGTCAAGGTCACCTCATCAGGATTACAGGCAACATCAATTCCTCTCTAGTTTCACCCATTTCAAACCCTTCCAATACTTTTAATTTTTTGTTCAGTGCCTATGCAGTTTGTCCGTCATCCGGATCATGGTTATCCCAAAGGTGCTTTTTTTCTTTTTCTTCCCCAAAAAGCAACTGGACTTTCTTGGTCTTTCCTTGAAGACGTTGCACTTCTCATCCAAGAAGCTTCTTCCGTTCTGACTGAATGGTGGAGAATGGAATGGACTGCCAGGAATATAAACCCTTCCCTTCTCCACCCTTCCGTTAGAACCGAAGAAGCTTCTCGGATGAGAAGCGAAACACCTTCGAGGAAAAACAAAGAAAGTCCAGTTGCCTTTTGAAAGGAAAAAAGAAAAAAAAAGCACCTTTGGGTCGATTTTATTTCAGCTTTACTTGGCGTATTCTCAACCTCACCCGTCTGTTTTGCACCTTGTCTCCTCTTTCTAAGAGTATTTGCTCTCTGCATTTCTTGGAACGAACAGTTCTGGCCCCCACCCCTTCCCTTCTTGTCAATGCAGTTCCAAATGCTTTTAATGTGTTATTATTACTTTTTTAATGTCGGTGAGACTCTCTGCGCGCCTCTCTGCATTGGCCTGTCTCAAGCTTGCAAGGCAGATCAAGGTGAAGGAAAGGGACATTGGCATCCGAGTTGGGTTACTCCAGAAGAGGACTCCAAAACAGCCGAACCACCTGGCTTTTGCAAGGTTGAAGGCAGGAAGGGTGGTAATTTTCCATCCGTGGAAACCCCTGCGGCGGCTGCATTTGTAAAACCTGCTGAAGTGAAGCAAATTCTCCTTCGGAGTGATCTTGACTCCCAGACAGTCCTGAAGACACCGATGCAGCATTTGTAGAAGTGGCTGGCCCTTGCCTTCAGCTGACCAGTTTAGCCAGTAGCCCTCAAGATTTTTTCTCTCTTAAACCATCAAACGTATTTTGCTCTTTAGGAATAACAGAATAACAGAGTTGGAAGGGACCTTGGAGGTCTTCTAGTCCAACCCCCCCCCCCTGCTCAAGGAGGAAACCCTACACCACTTCAGACAAACGGTTATCCAATCTCTTCTGAAAAACTTCCAGTGTTGGAGCATTTACAATTTCTGGAGGCAAGTTGTTCCACTAATGAATTGTTCTCACTGTCAGAAAGTTTATCCTTAGGTCAGTGATGGCTAACCTTTTCAGCTTGGTATGTCGAAAATCGGGAAAAAGTGTAGCCTTCCTCGGGTCGTGTGTCACTTCGAGAAATATCAATAATTTGGTTTATGACGGACTGGGCTGGGGTGATCACACAGGGCTGTGAAACTCGTCTCCCTGGTCTCAGGGCTGCAGGTATAGGATGTGGGGATCGGAAGGCCACCTTACAGGGCTGTGAACCTCATGGATCTCCTTTCCTCCTGTAGCGTTCCTCAGGTAATGAAACTGACAAACCTCAGTTTATGGCGGTTAAAACTGGTTCTCTGCTGCAAAGATCTCGCAGCAGCGGTGACACCACGCCTCCACGCAACAAGCAGGGAGCAGGGATTGGAGCAGAGCACAGGCAGCCTCTAAATGTGCAGGTTTTCCCCACACCAACAGGCGTGTCAGTCAAAGTGCCTCGGCGTGTCACGAGTGACACGCGTGTCATAGGTTAGCCATCACTGCCTTAGTTTGCTTCTCTCCTTGGTTAGTTTCCATCCATTGCTTCCTGTCCTGCCCTCAGATGCTTTGGAGGATAGCTTGACTTCCTCTTCTTTGGGGGCAGTCCCTGAGATATTGGAACATGGCTATCATGTCTCCCCTAGTCCTTCATTTCACTAAAGTAGATATACGCAATTCCCGCAACCATTCTTTGTATGTCTTAGCTTCCAGTCCCCTAATCCCCTTGGTTGCTCTTCTCTGCACTCTTTCTAGTCTCAACATCTCTTTTACATCGTGCTGACCAAAACTGGATGCAGGATTCTAAGTGTGGCTTTATAAAGTGGTATTAACGCTTCAGGTGATCTCGATTCTATCCCTGTTTGTGTAGCCTAGAACTGTGTTGGCTTTTTTTGGTAGCTGTAACACATGGGTGGTTCATATTTAAGTGATCGTCCACTAGGAGTGCAAGATCCCTCTCAGAGTTAGTGAGAGATTGTTGTCCAATTGCTTCTTAAAAACTTCCAGTGTTGAAGTACTCACAACTTCTGGAGGTAAGTCGTCCCTCTGGTTAATAGTTCTAACTGTCAGGAAATTCCTCCTTTTAGTTCTAGGTTGTTTCTCTCCTTGATTAGTTTCCATCCGTTGCTTCTTGTTCGGTCTTCCGGTCCTTTGAAGAACAGAACATAGAATAAAAGTGTTGGAAGGGACTTAGAAGGTCTTCTAGTCGTACCCCCTGCTCAAGCAGGAGACCTGGCCTGGATCATTTCAGATAATGTAGCAGACGTTTCTAAAGATTCCCCATTCCCCTCCAAATAATATAAATAAGACCCACCAGATAACATCCCGCTTAGCTTTGTGTTTGTTTGTTTTTAGCTTTCTGTATTCTTACTAGATAGTGTCAATCATCACGTCAAGCTGCACTATATGGTTTGTAGATGGATATACAATGTAGGGTGTCTATAAGGGTCGAGGGCTTTGCAAAACCAGGTTTAGGGTTTGATGTAATGGGCTGGACAGACTTTTCACGAAGGAGGTTCTCTCGCACCTCGAAGTTTTCTTCTTTTTAGAAAGGAATTGTCGTTCAAAAGGGGGAGTGAAAACCCTGAGTTGGTGGTTGGATAAATTCTCATCCTCCATGTTGGCTCAGCCCAGGGGTTCTTTCTTCAGGATCTGGTGCAGCATTCCTCAAATTTGGCAACTGGAAGATGCATGGACTTCAACTCTCAGAATCCCCCCCAAGCCAGCATAGGGAATTCTGGGAGTTGAAGTCTACGCATCTTCAAGTTGTCAAGGTGGAAGAATGCCAATCTGGTGTGAGGTTCAGCTGATGCCTTCATGGTTGTCTGGAATGGGTACGGGGCTGAATGCCTGGCTTTCTCCTCCGTTTTGTGACGGTCCAACCACATTGTTCTAAAAGATAGGAATGAGCTACAAGAACATCTCAACGTTCTTTGTAAAAAATAATAATATCCTAAGCACTTAGGAGATACAGTGAGTAGATTACTCTGAGTTGAACTCTTGACTGGCCAAGTCCTGAGGGAGTTGATTAAGGCTTCATCTGTCTATGGAGATTCTCAGTTCATCCAGGTTATGGTTGTCCCACAGATGCTTTTTCAAGAGACAACTGGAGTTTCTGGTAACTGGACCAGAAAGTCCAATTGCCTCTTGAAAAAAGCATCTTTGAGACAAGACTTCACCTGATTCCATTTGTTGGGAGATATTGACCCAGTAACTCTTGAGGAAGCTATCCAGATCCTGTTTATCCAGCTACCCCTCTGTTAGATCTGTACCCCTGCTGATTAGGAAGTGATGTACGGTTGGGGTCCACATGGTCACAAATGTTTCCTCAAGTGAGACAATTGTGTCTCCTCTCTTCAAGAAGGGGACCCAAAAAGTCCTGGACAACTTCTTCAACCTTCCCTTTCCAGGGAAGATTGTGGAGAAGGTGGTCAGGTTGTAGCTGGAAAGACCTTTGGATAAGGCAGAGAATCCATATCCTATCCTAGGTCTCAAGCTAGGACACAGGGTTGAAGGCACGTGTTGATGACTTCTGGGGAAGCCAGGATGGAGGTGGTGGGACCATCGTGGCTCTTCTTGATCTCTCAGTGGCTTTTTGGTGCATCCTTTTTGGAGGCCTGATGTGTGATAGTTCTCCTTGGGCCAGTTTTGATTGATGTTGCTAGAGCGGAAGAGGTGACCTTCAACCCTTTCAATACTATATTAAAAGAAAATGACTTCATACAGAGGATGGAGAAAGAACTGGCTTTTTTCTTTAAAGAAAATAAAAAAGAAGACACATCAATGCAGAATGTACGGGATACAATGAAGGCATAGGCCAGAGGCTTGATAATAAACTATACAAGGAAAAGAAATATCACAAAAAGACTAGCCTCTAAGACATTAGAGGATGAGTATAAAGAACTTGAAACAGAGCTACAGAAAATTCCACAGAAAAAGGACATTAAGTTAAAAATGGATATAATTAAACATAAAATGGGATTAATGGAAAAAAGAAGAATTAGCACAGAAAATCAGAGGCACGAAACAGAACTACTTTGAAGATGCAAATAAACCAGATAGATGGTTAGGATATACACTGAGAAAGGAGAAAGAATCAAGGAAAATATTGCAATTAATAGATGATCAAGGCCAAGTTTGCTATGGAAGTAAAGAGAAGAAGGAAATTATACGAGACTATTACAGGAAACTATACACACAAGAGAATATTGATGATGAAAGAGTTAAACAGTACTTATAGAATGCTAACCTACCCCTGGTACCTAAAGAGATTGAAATAATGTTAGAAAATAATATAATGATGATGGAGTTAACTGAAGCACTTAAGAAACAAAACAATGGAAAGGCACCAGGCCCAGGTGGACTTCAGGAGGAATTTTATAAAACACTACAAGAATCGTTGAATCTTCCATTGCTAGAAGTTATGAATGAAGTTATGTCAATGATTGCTTGGGGGAAGAATTTTGGATATGGGATTGATCTAGAGAAATGGCAAAAATTGTGGTCTCAAAATTATAAAATGACATTGTCAACAGCATATAAAGAGAATTTGTATAAGATGTTTTACAGGTGGCATTTCCCCCCAACAAGAATAGCAAGAATGTTCAAGAACAAATCTGAAAAATGTTGGAAATGTCATCAGACACCTGGCTCATATTACCATATGTGGTGGACCTGTGCAGATGCCAAAAAATATTGGACTAAAATCCACACATGGTTGGAAAAAATGACAAAAAAACATATAGACTTGAAACCAGATATATTTTTACTGGGAATTTTACCTGAAATATATAGTAAAGAATTGAAATACCTGATTGTAAATGTATTAACAGCGGCTTGGATTGTATTTGCCAAAAACTGGAAAAATGAGAAAGCACCATCACAGGAGGAAATTATTAAGAAAATATTGGAATGTGCTGAAATGAGTAGATTGACATTTGAAATCAGAGAACAAGATGATAAACAATTTTATAAAATTTGGGATCTATTCTATCAATGGTTAGACAATAAAACATGGTAATGAAATATGTAGATTGTGAGAACATAATGAATATATAAAAATGTATTTTTTAATTATATCTACAAAATGATTGTAGGATAGATCTGAGATGATAATATGAACTGTCACAAAACAAATTAAATAAAATATGGATTATCTTGTAAAACATGAATGAATACCGTGTTTCTCATATAATAAGGCTGGGTCTTATTTTTTTTTTGAGCCCCGAAAAAATGGCTAGGCCGTCTTTTCGGGGGTGACTTAATTCCCCCCCTTGCATCTTAGGGTGGGCGGCGACGGCTTGGATGTTGACCTCGGCGTTGGTGGGGCACTTCGTATCGGGGTCAACGCAGGCAGCACCATATCCAGGTGTGCAACAAAAGTACTTCCTAAATGCAAGCCCCCCCCCACCATTCCCCCCCCCATTTCGCATGTTTTAATATAGGCCTTAATTTGGGGGGGGGAGGGACTTAATTTCATTTCATGCCTATAAAACATGCTGGGACTTCCTATTGGGGGAGGCCGTATTGTTGGAGAAACAGGGTAATAGTATAGTCAAATGATTGATTAATAATGATATTAATGTATTTAGGAATATTTGATTGACAATATGAGAATATATACAATGTAATTGTAATTGAAGACTATGAAGTGGAAGCACAAAACAATTTGTAAACCAACCGACATACTGTATGGAAGATGGCTTGATGTTTTGATGTTTTGTTTGTCTTAAAAAACAATAAAACTTTATGAAAAAAAAGAAAAGAAAGAAAAATGAAACCCATTCTACATCCTGTCCCTGAACTGACCAAACAATGCGGTCACGGTCATTTCCCATGTCTTGAAGCTCCAAAGATCTGGATGGAGAGGAACAGGCCTAAACTTAACCCTAATAAGATGGAATAAGATGGCTATATGGGATCTTGGTTCTCTCAGGGAGATCGGGGATTGTCCTTCCCTCCGTGTGTGTCCCTGAACATATATGTCAACTATACATCCTTTCTAGGAGCTCCTTGGTAGTGGCTGTTTCCCCAGTTGTTGGTTCAGATGGAGAAGCTTTGTTGGGTCTTCCAAGTTGGGTGGGCTGGAAAGGTGAGGGAGAAGTCATATCTCGCCTACAAGTGATGCTACAAGTGATATCTCGCCTGCAAGTGATGCTGTTGGTTTTCAGAGCCAAGACTGGAACAAGAATGACGAGAAGCTCCTGCAAGCGGTGGAATTCAATGATGCGGACCGTGTCTCCTCTCTCCTGCTCCGGAAGAATTTGGTCCCCACCAAACTGGACACGGAAGGGAAATCAGCGTAAGCCTTTCCTTTCTTTCTCCCCAATTATTTAATCTCTTGTTTCTCTTTCCCCTTTTCCAAATCTTCCCTTCCCTTTCTCATCTATTTAGTTCCTTTCCTTTCCTATTTATTTAGTTCCTTTCTGTTGTGTCCGTCGAGGAAGGAAGCTCGGAGTCAGTGACTTGGTTTCAGCTCTTTATTGGCTCCTGAAACAGCTTGGGCTTGAAGGGGAAAAACCGCTGCTTTTATTCCCGAGCCGCGGCGTCACTGCCAATGACACCGCTTCAAATCTCCGCGATTAGTTTCCTCCAATCGCGGGGGATTCGCAACGGCCAATCAGTGCGGCTCGCTCGACCAATCCGGTTGCCGCGCTTTAACCAATCGCGACGCGGCTACGAGTATGTAAATTGACTTGTACAGAACACCCTCCCCTCTTGGTTCGGTCCTACGTAACGTAGTCCCGTAGGTAGGCGGGGCTTCGTACTTGTCTACTTGACTTGCGCAGCTTAGTTGTTGTTTGGCTCCCGGCCGGTTCGGTCGGGACTTCTGTTTCTCTTGGCCCTGTCGATGGAACCCCCTGGAAGGTGTCGCTGGGCCTCTTGTTGCAGCTCCCTCCTGGTCTACCCGGTTGGTCGAGCTGCGACTTTCGCCGCTCCTGCCTGGTCTTTCCGGGCTGGTTGAGCTGGCCTGGCTGTTCCTTCCTGGTGAGACTTCGGGCTGGCTGTTGACTGGTGAGTATTGCTGGTTATTTCCTATTTGATCCCCTGTATCTTCCCTCCCCTCTTGGTTTGTGTTATCGGGTCGCCTGTGTTTGGTTGCGTGTCGGTTGTGTTCTTTGTTCTTGATCTTATTTGATCGATGTGGCGTTTCCATGTTTGTCCGTCGGTTGTCTGTAGCCGGTAGGAGTGGGGTCCTGTCAGTTGGGTTATAGTTGCGGTACCCATAGTGGGTCTCCGGTAAGGTTTTTTGCATAGACTGCGTCGCCTGGTGCAAAACCCGGTGCTTGCTAGATGAGTCCGGGGTTTTTCGGGTTGTATGTGGGGTGTAGTCTGTCGAGTGGTGACCTTAGTTTTCTTCCCATTAGTAATTCTGCCGGGCTTTTGTTTGTCGTTGTGTTTGGGGTGATATGTTGTATTAGGAGCATTTTATTTATTTTTCTTGTATGTCCCCGTGTTCGATCTTTTGGAGGGTTCTTTTGTAAATTGAACCATCCGTTCTGCCCTACCATTGGCCGCCGGATGCGCCGTCGCTGTCAGTGCGTGTCGTATGCTCGCTCCGCTAGGAATCTTTCAATTCCAGCGAGGTGAACTGGGGTCCGTTGTCTGACACGATAACATCCGGGAGACCGTGGGTTGCGAAAAGTTTGTTTAAGACCTTGGTTACCGATCTGTTGTGGTGGTCTTCATGTTGCTTACCTCCAGCCAGTTGGAGTAAGCATCCACCGTGATGAGGAATGTGTTCCCTTTGTGGGCCCGGCAAAATCTATATGGAGTCTCGACCATGGTCCCCTGGGCGTTTCCCATTCTAATATTGGTGCTGCGGGGGATTTGGTCTGGTTTCCTGGCAGCGCGAGCACTTGGCTACCCAGGCCTCGATCTCCTTGTCCATACCTGGCCACCAAGCATAGCTTCTGGCCAAAGCTTTAGTCCTCACAATCCCGGGTGCCCTTCGTGTAATAATTTTAATACCTTCCCTTGCAGTTTTTCCGTATGACCACCCTGTCCCCCATAACAAACAACCTTTCTGTAGTGACAGTTCTGTTTGCCGGTTTCGGAATGTCCTGAATGCTTCATCGTTGTCTTTCTCTGGCCATCTTTTCTACCCAATGTAATACCCGCGCCAGACGCTTGTCTTTATTAGTCTCTCGGGCAATGTCTGACGCGGTTATGGGTAGGTCCGGCAATGTCTCTATGCTGAGGGTGGTCGTCGTGGGAGCTGGATCGCCGCCTAGGTCGGGAAGCGGCGAGCGGCTCAACGCGTCTGCATGGGAGATCGCCTTACCGGGTCTGTGTGTGAGCCGGTAGTCGTAGGCGGCGAGGAACTCAGACCACCTTGTCATCCTGGGGGATAGGATGTTCGGGTGGCCTTGTTCCCCGCCAGGATGCCCAGCAGCGGCTTGTGGTCCGTGATGAGGGTGAATCGGGCGGCCGTAGAGGTACTCGTGGAACTTCTTTACTGCTGCGACGATGGCCAGTGCCTCCTTATCTAATTGGCTGTAGTTTCTTTCGGGTTTGCTGAGTGTTCTTGAAAAGAAAGCGATGGGTGCTTCTTTTCCGTCTGGGAGTGTATGGCTGAGGACAGCGCCGACGCCAAATGGTGAGGCGTCGCATGTGACGGCGATGGGTAGGGTCTCATTATACTGAATGAGAACGGCATCCGAGGTGAGCAGGTCTTTGGTATTCTTGAATGCGGTGTCCTCCCGCTTTCCCCCAGGTCCATTTGGCCGCCCTGTCCAGGAGCCTATGCAAAGGCTCCGCCTGCGGTCGCCTTTTGGGGCAAGAACACATTGTAAAAATTTAGCAGTCCCAGAAATGCCTGCAGCTCTGTTTTGTTCTTGGGTGTGGGGGCTTCCTTTATGGCTTTGACCTTGCTTCCGGTTGGGTGGATGCCATGTCGGTCTAGGAGGTACCCCAGGAACTCGACTTGCTCTGTGCATAGCTGGCATTTCTTTCTTCACCTTTAGCCCGGCCCCTTTGAATTTTTCTAGTACCTCCCTTAGGCGACCCTCTAGTTCCTCCTGGTTGGCTGCTGACACTAATACATCGTCAAAATAGGGAACCACCCCTTGATTCCTCGCAGCAGTCTCTCCATGAGGCTCTGAAAAATTCCTGGGCTACGCTGACTCCAAACTGGAGTCGGTTACAACGAAACGCTCCCGGTGGGTGACTATTGTTTGCGCCTCGGCGGTCTCTTCATCGACCGGCAGTTGCTGATAGGCTTGCGCCAGGTCGAGCCGCAAGACCTTGCCCCCCAGCGAGTGTAATAGGTGTTGCACTACTGGGACGGGTAGGCGCTTTGTTGCAGGGCGCAATTGAGGGTGGCCTTATAGTCCCCGCAGATCCTTACTGACCCATCTGGCTTGACTGGGGTGACTATAGGGGTCTCCCACCGGGCGTGGTCGATTGGCTGCAAAACCTCTGTTTGACGAGCTTGTCAATTTGCTCGTCTATTTTCTTCCGGAGTGCAAAAGGCACCCGCCTGGGTTTTAGGCGATGGGGGCGACATTTGGATCTAGGCTGAAAGAGATAGGGGCCCTTTGTACTTGCCTAGGGTGCCGCCGAATACTTCTTGGAAATCCTCGCCAGCTGCTGCTCCCAGTCGGCCTCTGTGGTGTGGTTTATTCCGTGACCTCGATCCCGAGTGGCGCGAACCATTGGAGTCCTAAGAGGCTGGGTCGGTTCCGGTCCACGATAGTCAGGGGAAGTTTCAGCGGTGCGGTTTTTGAAAGTTACCTCGAACTGTCCGGTCCCAATGACGGGATGCGGTTCCCCTGATAGTCCTTGATGATCAGCTTCTGGTTCTCCAGTCCTCTTTTCTGGATGTTCGGCACCAGGCGCTTGAGTTCTTTCCAGGCGACCATGGAGAGGTAGGATCCGGAGTCTACCTCCATCCGGCATGGCTCGCCCTCGATGCTCACCTCCACGTAGACCTTCCGGGCATCCGTGGTTTCGGCATGGCCGATGGTGACCGTCTGGTGGGTTTCTTCTCTCTGGCGGCCTTCCCGCTCCGCCGCCCTCGGTTGTCTCGGGTCCAGCGATAGTCGGCTTGGCGATCTCTGGTTCTCGGGGGTGTCGTCTCGTCCCCGGTTGCTTGGTTCTCGCCGGCGGGGCTGTGTGTCTTTTGAGTCGGCAGACTCGGGCGATGTGGCCCTTCTTGTTGCAGTGCCGGCAGATCGCGTCGATAAACGGCACTCTGATCGAAGGTGATTTCCCGCACCCGGCGCACTGGTTCCTCGACTTACGACCTCGTTGATCTCGCCGGTCCCGTCCTGTTTGTAGTCGGTGGACGTCTTCCTCCTCGTCCGTGGTCTCGGAGGCGGAGTCCAGGTCCCCGTGGTGTGTGGTGGTTTCTCGTCGGCTTGTCTCGGGGTTTTCAGTGTGGTCCCCGTTGTCTGCCCTCCGAAGTCTGGCTGCTGACTTCCGGGTGGCTTCGGCTGCGGAAGCTTCGGCCAGGGCGTCCCCGAGGTCGATGTTGCCTTCGCCATCAGTCGACTTTTTAGTGCCTGATCCCTGAGGCCTAGGACCACGCGGTCTCGGAGGATATCGCCCAGGTCCCTGAACTCGCACATCCCCTAGGTCTCTCAAGGCGGCTATAAAGTCGCTGATGCTCTCGCCCTGCCGCTGGTTTCGCCGATAGAACTCATCCCGCCGGATGAGGATGGGCACCGCGGGGCGTAGTGGTTCCGAAGGAGTGGCTCGAGATCGCCCAGTCCATCGCCTTCACGTCCTCGGGCTTCGCGAGGGCTTTGGCCATCTTAAACACTGCGGGCCCGCAGTGTGTGAGGAAGACGGCCCTTTTCTTCTGCCCGTTCGCATCCTTCAAATTGCTACTTTCGAGGAACATCAGGAATCTATCCGTGTACGATTCCCAGTCCTCGGTAGCGGGGTTGAAGGGTGCTGGTGGGGTCATGCTGGCCATCTTGTCGGTCTTTGTCTTCCTCGACACGTGCTCGGTGGTTATTCGCTGGATCCCACCTTTGTCGCCAGTGTTGTGTCCGTCGAGGAAGGAAGCTCGGAGTCAGTGACTTGGTTTCAGCTCTTTATTGGCTCCTGAAACAGCTTGGGCTTGAAGGGGAAAAACCGCTGCTTTTATTCCCGAGCTAGCGGCGGCGCGCGTTAATGACACCGCTTGAATCTCCCGCGATTAGTTTCTCCAATCGCGGGGATTCGTAACGGGCCAATCAGTGCGGCTCGCTTCGACCAATCCGGTTGCCGCGCGCTTTAACCAATCGCGACGCGGGGCTACGAGTATGTAAATTGACTTGTACAGAACACTTTCCTTCCTTTCCCTTCCCTCTCCTTCTCCCTTCCCTTCCCTTTCTCATCTATTTAGTTCATTTGCTTTCCTTTCCTATTTATTTAGTTCCTTTCCTTCCTTTTCCTTCCCTCTCCTTCTCCCTTCCCTTCCTTTCTCATTTATTTAGTTCCTTTCCTTTCCTTTCCTTTCCTTTCCTTTCCTATTTATTTAGTTCTTTCCTTCTTTTCCTTCCCTCTCCTTCTCCCTTCCCTTCCTTTTCTCATTTATTTAGTTCCTTTGCTTTTCTTTCCTATTTATTTAGTTCCTTTCCTTCCTTTCCCTTCCTCTCTCCTCTTCCCTTCCCTTTCTCATCTATTTAGTTCCTTTCCTTCCTTTCCCTTCCTTCCCCTTTCTCAGTTTTTCATTCCTCTTTCTTCCTTCTTCCATCTGTCCTTTGCTCAACTTCTTCCCTTCCCCTTCCCTTTCTCAACTATTTACTTCTTCCCTCCCTCCCTCTTTCCTTTCCTTACTTCTTAATCCTTTCCCCTCTCCCTTCTCCATCTCCCAGCGCCTTTCTGACACCCAGCCTCCTGGTGTTCTCCCATCCAAATAATAAAATGTTTCCACTGTTGTAGCAGTGATCAGAATTTAGACACTTGGCAACCGACTCATATTTATGACGGTTGCAATACGCCAGAGAGGGACGTCACATGATCCCCTTTTGCGACCTTCTGACAAGCCGTACAATTTGGGAAGCCAGATTCACTTAACAACTGTGTGACTCACTTCACAACCTCAGTGATTCACGTAACCACGGTGGCAAGAAAGGTCGTAATAATGGGACAAAATTCACTTAGCAACTGTCTTGCTTAGCAAAGAAGTGTAGGGATCAACTGTGGTCGTAAGTCGAGGACTACCTGCATTTGTTCCCCCCTGGCTATTGAGGATTCCCAGGAGTTTATTTTCCACTTGCAGGTTCCACCTGTGTGCCATGAAGGGGAACGTGGACTGCTTGGAGGTGATGCTGGCCCATGGGGCGGACGCTCTAACCACCGACGGGTCAGGTGAGAATATTTTTACGAATGGCCAAAGAAGCAGGCTGCCTGATTTGAGTGGAAATCACGGACTTACCTGTCGGTTGGCCCGGATGGAGCTGTCACACGCTACCTGTGGAGGTACAGGTAGTCCTTGATTTACAACATCCTTGGAAAGGCAAGTAACCTCGTGTTTGTTGTCTTCTGATATTCCCCAACCTAGGTCACACTGCGTTGCACCTCTCGGCAAAACACGGCCACCCCCAGTGTGTCAGCAAGCTGTTGCAGGTAACAGACAGTGACTCAGTTTTGCAAACTTTACAAGCAGAATTGTGTGTTGCCTTCTTCCAGGATGTCTTTTTGATTTATTTGTTTTTAACTTTGTCTTATTTTATCTTTCTCTTTCTTTTTCAAATAAAATGGGTTTGACCAGGGTTAAATAAATAACTAAGGTTATACAATAGATGGATAGATAGGTAGGTAGGTAGATAGATAAGCGTCAGACTCCAACTTTCATTAAAGGGTTGATCCTAAATTTTTTCTCTCTCATCTCTTAAGTCTTCCTGCCATGTTGATGTAGCTGATAGCCAGGGAAGGACCGCACTCCATCACGCAGGTAAGTTCTAGACCAGACTAGGTTCGTCTTCTGGACACGGGTTTGATTTGATTTGAGTTTATTTGATTTGTCAATCGCTTACAAGATAATTGGTATAAGTAAAAACATAGTTATGAATACATGGATACATATAATAAAAATAAGAGAAACAATAGGACAGGGACGGTAGGCACGTTGGTGCGCTTATGCACGCCCCCTACAGACCTCTTAGGAAAGGGGTGAGGTCAATAGTAGACAGTCTAAGGTTAAAGTTTTTGGGGTTTGGGGAAGAAACCACAGAGTCAGGTAGAGTATTCCAGACATTGACCCCTCTGTTGCTGAAGTCATATTTCCTGCAATCAAGTTTGGTGCGGTTAACCTTGAATTTGTATCTATTGTGTGCTCTTGTGTTGTTATGGTTGAAGCTGAAGTATTCATTGACAGGTAGGACATTGCAATGTATGATTTTATATACTATACTTAGATCGGACCGAAGGTGGCGTAATTCAAGGTTTTCTAGGTCTAGAATTTCAAGTCTGGTGGCATAAGGTATTCTGCAACGAGTAGAGAAGTGGAGAACTCTTCTTGTGGAAATATTTCTGGACTTTCTCAACTGTGCTAATATCAGATACGTAATGTGGGTTCCAGACTGATGAACTGTATTCGAGTATTGGTCTAGCAAATGTTTTGTATGCTCTAGTTATTAGTGCGATATTACCAGAGAAAAAGCTACGTAGGATTAGGTTAACAACTCTTAATGCCTTTTTGGCTATGTAGTTGCAGTGGGCTCTAGCACTTAGATCATTAGAGGTGAGTATTCCAAGGTCCTTGACAGAGCTTGGATCATCAACAAGATCTTGACTATTCAGCTTGTATTTTATTTTCTGATTTTTTTTTGCCAATAGGTAAGACAGGGTTCTTGGCAAGACCTTGTCTCCCTGAAAGCATCTGCTCATCCCACCGGATCGGATAAAGCGGGGACCCCCCAAACTGAGCAACTTTTAAGACTTGTGGTCTTCAACTCCCAGAATTCTTGGGAGGAATTCTGGATGTTGAAGTCCACAAGTCTTAAAGTTGCCAAAGTTGGAGACCCCTGAGATGGAGTAACCATGCTCCAGGTCCTTTCCCTTAATGGGTGCCATCTGGTGGGGATATCAGAACCTGGTTTTTTTCTTTTCTTCCTGTGGCAGCTCTTGTCCTAGGGAACTCCCTTCCCCTTGAGATTTAGCAGCCCCCCCTCCACCCTGTTAGTTTTCTGAGAAGGCATAAAGAGCTGGTCTTCTGACACAACGGGAAGTTGGAGCCTGAAGACGGTGCTGTTGAAGGAGAACGGCTGGGCTGTCGGGGTTCCCCCCGCCTTGTTTTTAATTGTTTTGGGTTTTTTATTGTCATTGTGGAATGCCCAGGGTTGTGTTTGTCAAGTTGGGTGGCCCTCTGATAAGACTGTAGAAAGAGTACAGAGAAGAGCCACCGAGATGATAAGGGCTCTGGTGGCTGAACCACAAGATGCAACATTCCAAGTGTCACATTATCAAAGCTCTTTAAAATGGTGCTATCTTGATATTATTTCTGTGTTGAATGCAGCTTTTGGGGTTTTTTTTGGCCATTGCAGCACACCGCTGGCTCATACTTGAAGCTGTTTCCCTTGGAATTGTTTAGGCCAGGGGTGTCCAACCTTGGCAACTTTAAGACTTGTGGACTTCAACTCCCAGAGTTCCTCAGCCAGCTTTGCTGGCTGAGGAACTCTGGGAGTTGAAGTCCACAAGTCTTAAAGTTGCCAAGGTTGGACACCCCTGGTTTAGCCCAAGAAATTGCATCCTTCCCCATGAAGTTTAAAAATTGTACTACACTCAATTTTACAAGATGAAGGAATGTCTGAAGTTGAAAATGGCAGGAAAACTTACAAAACAACCCCCAACAATTAAGGAGCGCAGTGGTTAGAATGCAGCATTGCAGGCTAACTCTGCCCACGGCCAGGAGTTTGATCCTGACCAGCTCAAGGCTGACTCAGCCTTCCGTCCTTCTGAGATCAGTAAAACGAGGACCCAGATTGTTGGGGGGCCATAGGCTGACTCTGTAAACTGCTTAGAGAGGGGCTATGAAGCACCGTGAAACGGTATATAAGTCTAAGTGCTCTTGCTATTATCGGTGAAAATGGATGGATTCTCATTTGGTTTATTTTTCAGTGAAAAATTTCAGTTTCAGTTAAGAACGTGATTCGATTCTCTCTTTCCCCCCCCGCAGCCATCCATGGGTCTATCTCTTGTTTGGAAATCCTTTGTGACTTCAAGGCTTCCTTGAACATCAAGGACCAGGTAAGAGTCCTTTAGTTTTTCTCTTGCTCCCATCCTCCTCCCCTCCTTCCTGTTTTCTATGCTTTTCTTTCCTCTCCTTCGTATCTTTTCTTTCTTCTCTTTTCTCTCCTCTTCCACTATTTCCTTCTCTTCCTCCTCCTTTCCTTTTCTCCTTCCTTTTGCATTTTGTCTTCGTTTCTTCTCCTCCCTTTTTTCCTCCTCCTCCATCTCTTGCTCTGTCCCTTTATCCTTTCTTCTTTCCTTCCTCCTCCTCCTCCTGTTTCCGCTTCTCCTTCCTTCTTTCCTTTTTGCCTTCTTCCTCCTGTTTCCTCTTCTCCTTTTCTTTTCTTCTTTCCTCCCCCTTTCTCCCATAACCAGTTCCTTCAAGGAAAGGGAGAACTTCCATGAACATCCATGCTGATATTTTACATGGAGTGGTGATGAAGGCACAGATGTTTTAACTGACCAGGCATTGTGTGCCCTACTTTCTCCCGGCAGGATGGGGTAAGCCCTCTGATGCTGGCAGCCAAGATGAACCATTCAGAGCTCTGCCGCTACTTGCTACACCGAGGAGCTGCTGTGAACACCAGAGACCAGAAAGGCCGGTGAGAAAACTGGTGGAAAGCCAGGAGTTTGTCTCTCTTGTTCTAAGTGACAGGATGCTCCAATCTCATTATATTAGTTTATTTGAGATAAGCCACAGTGATAACTGTCGTGGTTCATGCGCAGATGCGGACACGCAATTGCCCACCGTGACTAGCGCGGGAAATCCTAATGAGTTGATTTATTTTATTTTATTTATTTGATTTGTCAATTGTTTACAAGATAATAAGTATAAGTGTATACATAGTTGTGAATACATGAGATGGGTACATATAAGGAAAATAAAAGAATAGAGAAACAATAGGACAGGGACGGTAGGCACGTTGGTGCGCTTTATGCACGCCCCTACAGACCTCTTAGGAAAGGGGTGAGGTCAATGGTAGACAGTCTAAGGTTAAAGTTTTTGGGGTTTGGGGAAGAAACTACAGAGTCGGGTAGAGTATTCCAGACATTGACCACTCTATTGCTGAAGTCGTATTTCCTGCAATCAAACCCCTTTTTCTGCAGCAAACTTTGAGTTATCCTGAGTTTACTTGTAGCATTAGTATAAGCCAGGCATGGCGAGCAAACCCTATATAAGGGTGCCCGCCAGCCGTTACTGTTGTTGCAGTTGAGTTGGTGTTCTATGCTTACCAGTAAATGTTTGTTGCGGATCTATTGAATCTGGCTAGTTATTGCGGTGACCTCACAACTGGCGATGAAGGTAGGATTGCCGGATAGAGTCAGCCTCGGACGCCGCAGGATGCAGCACTCAAAAGCCGACTGATTGGAGCTGGGCCAGAACCGTGGGAACAGCTGCTGATCAACGAGGAGAGCCTGCTGACCGGAAGAGGCAGAAGCGCTACTGATCAGGAGATCTGATAGCACCCCCGAAGCTGCATCGCTGCAGGAGGGCCAGCTGACCTGGAACCATCACTGGATCGCCGCAGAGGCATCGGAGGCCCAGAGAAAGCCGCCACCAAGCCATGTGAGTCAGCTGGCCGAGAACCATCGTTGCAGGACAACTCAGGGCAACCCAGGACAGCCCAAGGTCGGGGGCCCTTGTCAGACCACCAGGGGAAATGTCCGGACAGCACCCAAGGGGTCACCTGAAGGAAAAGATGGCACATACTCAAAAGTTCACTCCTTTGGACCCTGAATTAGAAACATGGGACTCTTTATCTAATGCAATTTGATTGCAATTTGGAAGCTAAGGATTTTACCAACATCACAACCGAAAAAGAGCAATATTCCTTAGCAACTGGGGCAGAGACGTCGTGCCATCATTGTTCCAGAACCCCTGCAGACCGTCCCATGGGCCACGCTAATACAAAAGCTCGCCCAACATTACGCTCCCAAACTTTCCTGCATTGCAAGGCGGCACACATTTTACTGGAGAGACCAAGCGGAGGGGGAACCCATAAATCATTATATGTCAGCACTGCCACAACGGTGCCTTATATTACAAGTTCCATGACCTGGACGAGGCCCTCCGGGACCGGTTAGTGAGCGGCATGAGGGATATAAGACTACAAAGGTGCCTACTCGCCAGGGCCACCCTAACGCTAAACGAAGCCCTAGATGAGGCCATCGGGCAGATCCACGGAAAAAATCCAAACGTGGAAAAGGAACAGTTCAAGAACTGCCAGACGGGCTGCCACAGTCCATCGTGAGGAAACCGAGGACATAGAGGGAGATGAGGATGAAGACAACAACGAGGAAGATGTGCACAGAATGAGAGCGGCAGCCCCCCCAAGGCGCGACAGAGAAGGAGAACATAAGGCAGCGCAGTGCATGGGGTGAGGGGGAAACCACCCGAGGGTGGCGTGCCATCCTAAGAACGCAGTCTGCAGGTGGTGCCGTGCAGCCTTCCATGAATCAGATAACAGATAATCAGGGTTTGGAAGTCCAACCCCCTGCCCAAGCGGGAGACCCTACACCATTTCTGACAGATGGCAATCCAATCTCTTCTTGAAAGTCTCAAGTGATGGCGCTCCCACAAGTTCCAAGGGCAAGATATTCCATTGGTTGATTGTTCTCACTGTCAGAAAGTTTCTCCTTATTTCCAGGTTGAATCTCTCCTTGTTCAGTTTCCATCCATTATTCCTTGCCTGGCCTACAGGTGCTTTGGAAAATAACTTGACCCCTTCCTCCTCTCTGTGGCAGCCCCTCAAATATTGGAAGACCGCTATCATGTCTCCCCTGGTCCTTCTCTTCACTAGACTAGCCAGGCCCAGTTCCTGCAACCGTTCTTCATATGTTTTAGTCTCCAGTCCCCTAAGTCTCCAGTCCTTGGTTGTTCTTCTCTGTACTTTTTCTAGAGTTTCACCATCTTTTTTATAATGTGGTGACCAAAACTGGATGCAGTACTCTAGGTGTGGTCTTACTAAGGCTTTATAGAGTGGTATTAGTACCTCACTTGATCTCGATTGTATCCCTCTGTTCATGCAATTTAGGATTGCATTGGCTTTTCTGGCTGCCGCTGTACATGGCTGGCTCCTATTTGTCCACTAAGACTCCAAGATCCCTCTGACAGTTCCTGCTATTAAGCCTGGTTTCACCCAGTCCATATGTGTACTTTGGGTTTTTCTTGCCTAAGTGCAGGACTTTAATTTTCTTGAATCCACAACCACCAACACAGAAAAAGGCAACTTAGGCCATCCACACAGCAGGAAGAGGAGCCAAACAAAAGGGAAGAACAGAGAAGAGGACTGTTTCACCGTTCGTACAGACCCACGACCCATGGAAATTGTTGGCCATCAATCCGGGAGCTGCCCAAACCAGAAAATACATGTGACCGTTAATATCGAGGGGGTGCCATGCAGAATGGAGGTAGACACGGGGTCAGCCACAACCATCATATCGCAAGCAACACTAGAGGAGATCATGGACAAGAAGAAGCAGCAGACGCTCAAGCCCAGCCGCGTAAGACTCCGGGACTACCAGGGAAACAACATTCACATCACAGGCAGTGGCCAATTCTTTGTAAAGAATGGACAGTTTGCTGGATACCTACCGTTAGTCATAACCAAGGGAGCCTTGCCTAGCCTCTTAGGACTAGACTGGTTTGCATCCTTGGGGCTAGGAGTCACAGGTATCATGCAATGATTACAGAAACGGCTAAGGACTTGAGTAAAGAGTTTGCAGACATGTTCGATGGCATATTGGGGGAATACAGAGGCAAGCCAATATCCTTCAGCCTAGACCCACAAATGGCACCCACCAGACTGAAACCTAGACGGGTGCCATTTGCACTGAAGCCCAAGACTGATGAACAACTGGACAGATTAGTCGAGCAAGGAGTCCTAGAACCGGTTGATCACGCTCGGTGGGAGACCCCAGTCGTCACACCCATGAAGACCGACGGGTCAATACGAATTTGTGTGGATTACAAGTGCACAATAAACAAGGCACTACAACAGAGTGTGTACCCTGTCCCTGTGGTACAACACCTACTACACTCATTGGAAGGTGGCAAAATCTTCACAAAACTCGACCTCACCCAGGCCTACCAGCAACTCCCTGTAGATGATGAGACAGCTGAGGCCCAGATGATTGTCACACACAGGGGGGCTTTCCGGTGCAAATGACTGCAGTTTGGGGTGAATGTTGCCCCCGGACTTTTCCAGAGTCTGATGGAGAGGATGCTGCACAGGATCCTGGGAGTCATCCTGTATTTCGATGACGTCCTGATCTCACCAGCAAACAAACCAGAACTATTTGAATAATTACAGGCAGTACTCAAGAAGTTCCAACAGGCAGGGCTCAAGGTAAAAAAGGAAAAGTGCCTAGTAGCCGTGGACCAGGTAGAATTCCTTGGATACCTCATCGATGCAGCCAGTCTACACCCCACCAAGGAGAAGACTCAGGCGATTTAAACAGCCACAATGCCCACAAATAGGACGGAGCTCCAAGCTTTCCTATGGCTCCTAAACATCTACAGTGTCTTCCTTAAACAAAAAGCATCCATCACAGAACCATTACACAGGCTACTAGACAGGAAAAAAACATGGGCCTAGGGTCAGAAGGAAGCAATGGCTTTCAAACAACTCCAAAACTTACTCACATCAGACACTGTACTGGTCCAGTACAACGAGACCCTACCGTTAACACTGACACATGATGCCTCACTGTATGGAGTTGAAGCCATCCTGAGCCACAAATTCCCAGATGGAAAGGAGGCGCCTGTCACATTTTTTTCGAGAACGCTATCTGGGGCAGAGAGAAATTACAGCCAGCTCGATAAGGAGGTACTAGCTGCTATTGCAGGGATAAAACGATTCCATGAGTATGTCTACGGGCGAAAATTTGAGCTTATAACAGACCACAAACCGCTATTAGGCCTCCTCGCAGGAGACCATCAGACACTGCAAGTCCTGTCCCCACACATGATCCAGTGGACTGAATTCCTAGTGGCATATCAATATAAGCTCATACACTGCCCAGGCACAAACATAAGTAAAGCAGATGCACTTAGTAGATGCCGATTATCTAAACAAGAGGAAGACCCAACACCAATTGCAACAGTACTGCTAATCGAGACAGTACAAACAGGGCTGATCACGGCCACCGAGGTAGCCAGAAAACCCAAGGAAGACCCCAAAATAACAAAGGTACTGATCTGGGTGTGGAGGGGGTGGCCTAAAGATCCAACAAGTACCAGCATTTAGGCCATTCAAAGTGAGGCAACATGAACTATCTATACAGAAGGGTTGTCTATTGTGGGGGAGTCACGTAGTGATACCCCATCAACTAAGAGAATCGTTGCTGCAGACACTACATGAAGGCCACCCTGGAATCGTCCGGATGAAGGTGTTAACTCGCAGTTACCTGTGGTGGCCATCACTGGACAAAGACATCAAACAGTGGATGGCCTGCTGTAAGCCCTGCCAAGAGACGCAGCCGTCACAACGCAGCTGTTCGCAACTCATGGCCTGCCAGATGCGTTGGTCTCTGACAACAGGCCACATTTCACAGCTAGGCCATTCAAGATATTCCTGGCAAACAGAGGTATCCGCCATGCACTCACTGCTCCATTTCACCCCACTGGAAATGGGCAAGTAGGGAGGATGGTGCGCATGGAAAAGGAGGCCCTCACCAGCCCTCACCAGCATGGGGCAAGGAAATATACAAGAAAAGCTAGAGAGATACTTATTGACCCAGCACGTCACCTCATGTATGGCTACGGGCAGGAGCCCAGCAGAGCTGTTAATGCAGAGGACACTGAGAACACAGCTGGATAGAGTACACCCCTACTACAGGACAGACACACAACAAAGAGAGGATGACAAAGTCAGAAGATTCCAGCAAGGTGAAAGGGTGTACGCAAGGAACTATGCCGGATACCCGGCTACATACTGGAAGTCATGGGGCCCCGGTCATATTGTGTGGAACTCGGCAAGGGTAAGGTGTGGTGCAGACACATTGACCAGCTGCAGAGAGACCCTGAACGACAGACCAAGAGAGAGTAGGAGGACACTGAACCACAGGTGGATGAGGAGACTTACCTGGGAAGGCGATCGCAGCGCCCGAGATGATACATGTCGTGAACACCCCAATCCTGAAATACATCCAACAATCCTGAAACAAGACAAGGCGACACAGATATGAGTAATGAGCAACCCAGGATCCTGGAGGATTGAAAGTCGACTCAGAACCGGAAACGATCAGCATACTTAAAGGACTATGATTGTAGCTTAATAAATATTAATTAAAGTTAAAAGGATTAATAATTAAAGTTTAATAAGCATTAAAGTTCCAGCTGGATGGTGAGGGGTGTTGTGTCCATGCAGCCGTGGACACATAATAACCCACCGCGACTAGCGCAGGAAATCTCAATGATCTAATTGGCTAACGACACGTCAGGCAACCCCTATATAAGGGTACCCACCAGCCATTAGCGTTGTTGCAGTTTGAGTTGGCGTTTTTACTACCAGTAAACCTTTTATGGTGGATCCTTTGGCTCTGGCATGTTATTCCGGCGATATAACAGAGGAAGAAAAGGTCTGTGGGATCCGTGGTGTTTCTGAGCTTGGTGGTTTTCTTGCAGACATTTCATTACCAAACTAGGTAGCATCATCCATGCTGGACAGTCTCAAAGTTTTCAAAGTATTCAAAGAACCCAATTAATTAACCCTGGGGAGGTATTTGGGGAGTTACTTCTGTAATTCTAACCTTGAGATCCTCTCCTCGGATTGACGGCGCCCCTCTTTGCTTCAGCACAGCCCTGATGGTCGCTTGTGAGAACGGCAGCGTGGAGACAGTTGAAGCGCTTATCCACGGCGGGGCACGGGTCGGCCTGATCGATGCCACGGGCCGTGATGCCGCACACTACGGAGCTGCCACGGGCAATGCCCTCATTCAACATTATCTCCAAGAGGGTGCCCAGCGCCACTCTTGGGCCAGCGGTAAGACCCCCGTCCTCCTTCCCGGGTGCTAGTCCTGTTGAAGGAAGAGGGTTTACTGGCTTCCCGAAGGAATTGGGCCTGGATTGGCCTGGAAGAAACTCACAATGTCCTTCAGCTGGATTGAAGGTGGGCTTTCTCCCCTTGTGTTGACCACTTGGAGCACTTTCCACATCCGAGGTCCTTGATGCTTGCCAAGCTGGTTTGGTTTCTTGCAGATGTTTCATGACCCAGCTAGGTAACTTCATCAGTGCAAGGGTGTATCTGTGCATTTCGGTCATGAAACGTCCGCAAGAAAACCACCAAGGACCTCGTATTTCAACTCTGAGCTGCAAAAGATTCTCCTCCATTGATACTACAGGTAGTCCTCGATTTACAACAGTTCATTTAGTGACCGTTCAAAGTTACAACAGCACAGAAAAATAGCGACTTGAGACTGTTTTTCACACTTACGACCATTGCAGCATCCCCAGGGTCACGTGATCAAAATCCAGACGTTTGGCTGCTGACTCCCATTTATGACGGGTCGCAGTGCCCCAGGATCACGGGATCCCCTTTTGCAACCTTCCCACAAGCAAAGTCAACGAAGAAGCCAAATTCACTTAACAACCGCGTTACTAATTTAACAACTGCAGTGATTCCCTTCACGACTGCGGCAAGAAAGGTCATAAAACGGGGCACACAACTCCCATAACCACTCTCTCACATAGCAATAGACATTTTTGGGCCAATTGTGGTTGTAAGTCGAGGACTATCTGCATGGCCGCCAGGTCTGCTGCCTTCTTCTCTTCGGCTCCTCCGCGGGTTTCCAGGCCCTCCCCCACCTGGCAGCTGGAATAAGCATTTGAATATGTTCGTATCCTAAGTGGCTTCATGTCCGGAGACCCCTGACAAACCTCCAAGCAGCTGTGGGTCTCTAAAACACCCCCCTCTCCCTAGTTTAGCCATCCGGCGTTTTTGTGGCAGTTTCGTCGGGGCCCTTTGGGTGCTCAACCCCACCCCACATTGGAGGGTTCCTTGCCAGCTGTTCTCCCTGCTACCTTGAAACATCCCTTTGATATTTTTGTTTTGTTCTTTTTGCAGAGGAACAATCACCTGATCTGTCCTCTCAGGTAAAATCTTTTCCAGTCCAAAAAGGGCTCATTGACAGCAGCCGCCGCCGGGAGATCAACCGTTAACACTCCCCCACACCTCCTTCTGCTTCTCGCTCCCTCTTTCCCCCCCCCCCCCCCCCCCCCCCCCCCCCCCCCCCCCCCCCCCCCCCCCCCCCCCCCCCCCCCCCCCCCCCCCCCCCCCCCCCCCCCCCCCCCCCCTTCCCCTTCTCATTTGCCCTCTCTCCCTGACTCCCCTCCCTTCTCTTTCTCCCTCTCCCTCCCTCCCCCTTTTTTCCTCCTCCCCTCCTTCCTTTCTCCTCTCCATCCCTCCCTTCCCTCCTCTTCTCTTTCATTCCTCTCCCCTCCCTCCCTCCCTCTCCCTTTCTCCTCCCTCCCCCTTTCTCTCCTCCCTCCCTCCCTCCCTTCCCTTTCTTTCTCCCTCTCCCTGCCTCCCCACTCTCCCTCCTTCCCCCTCTCCTCCTCCTCTCTCCCTCTTCTTTCTCTCTCCCTACCTCCCTCCTCTCCCTCCCTTCTCTTTCTCCCTCTCCCTACCTCCCCCTTTTTCCTCCCTCCCCCTTTCTCCTCTCCCCCTCCCCCTCCCTCCCCTTTCTTTCTCCCTCTCCCCTGCCTGCCCCCACTCTCCCTCCTTCCCCTGTCCTCCCTCTCTCCCTTCTTTCTCTCTCCCTGACTCCCCTCCCTTCTCTTTCTCCCTCTCCCTACCTCCCCCTTTTTCCTCCCTCCCCTTTCTCCTCTCCCTCCCTCCCCTCCCCTTTCTTTCTCCCTCTCCCTGCCTCCCCACTCTCCCTCCTTCCCCTCTCCTCCCTCTCTCCCTTCCTTCTCTCTCCCTGACTCCCCCTTCTTTCCCCCCTCCTCCCTTTCCCGCCTTCCACTCCTTTTTCTCCCCTCTCCCTCCCTCCCTCCCGCTTCTCTCCATCCCTCAGGCTTCCTCCTCTCGACAGTCCCTCTGCAAGGAGAAGATCAACAGTCCAAGGAAGCGGAAGGCACCCCAGCCGCCCACCTGTAACCCCAACCAGGTAGGCAGCCGATGGGTTCATGGCCCCACGTGGCCCCTTGAAGGAAGCGATGGAGTTTTCTTTGGTCTGAAAATGCACCGTTCTGGCACGGAGGGGGCTGACTGGGATATCCAGGGCTCTTGGCTTAACCAGAGAGCGGGAAACCATTCTCAAAAATAGAAATGGTTAAGGGTATTCCCAATAGAGCAGAATATTCTTGACTCAGGGTTGAAATGAGGGGTATTTGGTGCTCTCTGAGCTGGGTGGTTTTCTTGCAGACGTTTCATTCCCCAACTAGGTAACGTCATCAGTGCCAGTGAGTGTGGGATTTACCAACTAGTTTTGTTTGGTGGCGTAGTTTCCTCCTCAAATGTTCCTTCTGCCTATTTGTTGTCTGGTGTTAATCCCCGCTTATCTGGATGCTGTCTGCTGGAGACGTGGTTGGTCTTTTGCCCCCCCCCCCCTTTTTGTAAGTTTTATTTGAGTTTTCATAAAAAGAAAAGAAATACAAGTAAAACATCTTTTTTGAAAGCAGCATAATCCCGGGTTCCATCTCTTCGTACAGACACAAATTCAAGTTCATGCTCATTTTTATATACCATTCCATATCTTATTACTATTCTACGTTTTCTACATAGCTTCTCCCCTCTTTTTACTTTCTTAATTTTATTTTATTTTTTTCATCTCAATTCAAATCATTGCACTTATATTCTTTGTCTGTCCTGTTTCCAGCTGTCTACTATTCTTTTCTCACTAAACAAAATTTCTCCTGTAATCACTGATTGGAGTATGACGCCTTTATATCTTTCCCCTAAAATTATAACCCTTTAATATAATACATAACTTCCATTCGGATTCCGCTTGGCACATTCTAAAACTACACACTGTATTCTTGAAAAAAAGAAAAAACAATTATAAATGTATAATATAATTAAAACAACAATCCATTCCAATTCAATTCTATCATTCATATTAATATTCATTTAGACCTTAACATTTTGCACGTTACTTTTCAAAATAAATATCATACTTCTATGGGAACAATTATAAACTTTCCTTTTGCTCCCCTTCTTTACTGTCCCTTTTGAATGGATTGTCATCATCTCTATAGGTTGATCGATGGCTGAATGGTGCAAATGCCAAGCTCCCGAGAACCCCCTGGCATTTTTATACTTGGCTTAGTCTCTGATACGGACACAGGTCCGGTTTGCAAGGCTTCGGCAGCGGCAGGGATTTCGTGACACCGCGCGATCCCTGCTCCGCTCACTGCCGAGGTTCCTCCGATCCGCTTGGATTTGGAGGATATAGCTGCCCCATAGAGGCAGCTGAAGATAGGGGGGGACCCGGATAGGGGTTTGGGGGTGTCGCAGACCCCCTCCCCAGCTGGCAAAACCCCCTTTTCCCAAGGCGGAGGAGCGGCGGCCAGTAATGGCCGCCACAAAGAAGCCTGCAGCTGGACAAGATCGTGCAGGAGGAAGAAAGTCGGAAGAGTTGCGAAGAAGTGAAAGTGGTTTTTGCTGACCCGGGATAAAGTAAGAGAAAGTAATTGGAAATTTGCTAAAGATAAATTGTTTCCAGAGAGATTTACAAGCGGCGAATGGAATTTTAAAAGGAAAAGTTTTTCTTTTCTTTTCACTGTCCTTCCTAACGTGACAGCGGATGGAACCACAAGAGGGAGCCCAACATTTATTTATGTGGCTAAGCGAGACAGTTGTGAAGTGAGTTTTGCTCCACTTTAGGACTTTTCTTAACGCATTTGTTAAGCGAATCACGTGCAGCTGTTAAATTAGTGAACACGGTTAAGTGAAACTGGCTTCCCGGTCGACTTGGCTTGCCAGAAGTTTGCAAAAGGGGATCACCTGCGGCCGTCATAAACACGAGTCAGTTGCTATGTGTCTGAATTTGGAATGTGTGATCCTGGGGATAATTCAACAGCCATAAGTATGACCATGTGAGTGACTTAAAGACGGCGGCAGTGACTCGCTTAACCAAGGCAGCAAGAATGGTCGTTCAATGGGGCAAAACCCAAAAAAGCTCACCCAACGGTCTTCCTTGTTTCTAGGGGGATCGGGAAGCCTACGAGGAGATCGCGAGGCTACGGCAGGAGAGGACGCAGTTCCTCCAAAAGATCCGGGGATTGGAGCAGCTCCGAGACCAAGAGAAACAGGAAGTGAGTGTTTGAAGAAAGACCCCCGGAGGAAAATGCTAGAAGGAACTTAGCAAACCCAGCATAAGAACCAGGGTGGTGCAGTAGTCAGAAGGCGGGATTGCAGGCTGACCCTGCCCCAGGCCAGGGGTTCAATCCTGACCGGCTCAAGGTGGACTCAGCCTTCTGTCCTTCCAAGGTTGGTAAAACGAGGACCCAGATTGTTGGAGGCCAGAGGCTGACTTTGTAAACCGCTTAGAGAGGGCTGTGGAGCACTGTGAAGCGATATATAAATGCTATTGCTTCTGTCTGTCTGTCTGTCTGTCTGTCTGTCTGTCTGTCTGTCTATCATCTGTGGTGGCGCAGTGGTTAAAGTATAGTATTGTAGGCTAATTCTGCCCACTGCCAGCAGTTTGATCCTGACCAGCTCAAGGTTGACTCAGCCTTCCATCCTTCCAAGGTCGGTAAAACGAGGACCCAGATTGTTGGAGGCCAGAGGCTGACTTTGTAAACCGCTTAGAGAGGGCTGTGGAGCACTGTGAAGCGATATATAAATGCTATTGCTTCTATCTGTCTGTCTGTCTATCATCTGTGGTGGCGCAGTGGTTAAAGTATAGTATTGTAGGCTAATTCTGCCCACTGCCAGCAGTTTGATCCTGACCAGCTCAAGGTTGACTCAGCCTTCCGTCCTTCCAAGGTCGGTAAAATGAGGACCCAGATTGTTGGAGGCCAGAGGCTGACTTTGTAAACCGCTTAGAGAGGGCTGTAGAAGCACTGTGAAGTGGTATATAAGTGCTACTGTATTGCTTTCATCTATCATATCTCTCTATCCATCCATCCATCCATCCATCCATCCATCCATCCATCCATCCATCCATCTATCTCAAGAGCTCTGGTGCAGTGGTTAGAATACAGTATTGCTGGCTGACTCTGCCACTGTGACTTACGACCTTTTTTCCATACCTATGACCACTGTAGCATCCCCCGTGGTCACACGATTGAAATTCAGATGCTTGGCAACTGGTTCATACTTATGATGGTTGCAGTGTCCTGGGATCATGTGATCCCCTTTTGCGACCATCTGACATGCAAAGTCAACGGGGAAGCCAGATTCACTTAACAACCCATGTGACCAATTTAACAATGGTGGCAATTCGCTTAACAACCATGTAGAAGACAGTTTGTAAAAATGTTGGAAAAGTCACTTACTGTCTCACTTAACAATATTTTCACCTTTCTGGAATTTTAAATAGAAATGCATTTCTTTGATTGCAGGGGTGGGTCTCCCACTTTGAATAAGACACCCCCCACCTGCATGTACTGTTAAATAAATAAATACTGTAGGGTTATTTGACCCTTTATTTAAATCCATGTTTATTTTATTTTCTGGACATCCAGAATTGGGGAAAGTTGTTTCAGGAGATGCTTTAATAAATCAGAATTTTTTTTCCTGGCAATGACTTTACCTCTTTTCTTCTCCTTCTCCTTCTCCTTCTCCTTCTCCTTCTCCTTCTCCTTCTCCTTCTCCTTCTCCTTCTCCTTTCCTCCTTCTCCTTCTCCTTCTCCTCCTCCTCCTCCTCCTCCTCCTCCTCCTCCTCCTCCTCCTCCTCCTTCTTTTCTCTCTCTCTCTCTCTCTCTCTCTCCCTCCCTCCCTCCCTCCCTCTCTCTCTCTCTCTCTCTCTTGCCTCTGGTAGCAGCTGGAGATTCAGAATGGTTCCTTGCCTATACTGCAGAAGCAGGTGAGTGTTATTCTGGAACACAAAGATGTCAGACAGGTGGTTGAACTCATAATGATGTCACACATTACAACATAACCCCAGTGATGCACAGAGCCTGCCTAATGGCGGATTGCTAATTGCACGGGTATGAATAGAATAAAGAATAGAATAAGAATAGAAAAAAGATAGAACAGAGTAGAAAATAGAGTAGAATAAGGACAGAATAGAACAGAAAATAGAATAAGAATAAGGATAGAATAGAATAGAACAGAAAATAGAATAAGAATTAGAATAAAGATAGAATAGAACAGAAAATAGAATAAGAATCAGAATAAGGATAGAATAGAACAGAAAATAGAATCAGAATCAGAATAAGGATAGAATAGAACAGAAAATAGAATCAGAATCAGAATAAGGATAGAATAGAACAGAAAATAGAATCAGAATCAGAATAAGGATAGAATAGAATAGGAGAAGAAAAGAATAAGAGTAGAATAGAATAAGAATAGAGTAGATAATAGAGTTTCCTGCTTAGGCAGGAAACTACTGTATACCATTTCAGACAAATGGTTATCCAATCTCTTCTTAAAGAAATTCTTAAATCATGGCAATATTTAATACAGGTCGTCCTCGACTTACAACCAAAATGCAGGTAGGCAGGCAGGTAGGTAAGAAGAAAGAGAGAAAGGAGGGGGGAGGGAGAATGAGAAAGACAGACAGACCGACTTAATGGCTATAAATGACCTCAAATGCTCAAAACCATAAGCCATCTTTTGGCTTGTGGTGACTTGCATCATTCACAGAAGCAGTTGACCCCCTCTTGGGGAATATGTTGACCTGAAGCATCTTCCCTACTGCAGATTCAAAAGACCCACTGTCCTGGTTTCCGACCACCAACTCCAAAGCCTATCTCAGTTCAGTTCAACTCAACTGGTACACCAGGAACTCCACATCTAAGACTTTCAATTCAGTTCAAAAGAAGTTATCAGATACCCAAATAGGAAAGCGTCACAATCGGAATAAAACCTTTGAGGTTTTTTTTGTTGTTGTTGTTGTCTAACCAGCTAGAAGATCTTCAAAACCAACTGGCGGAGACGGCAAACGAGAAGGAAAATCTTAAGAAGGAACTGGAGGCGCTGCGAAGCCGGCTTTCATTATGTGAGGTACCAAAGAAGGATTTGAATTTCACGTCATTCCTTTAAGATGACCTTGAGGGACAATAGTTTTGCTTAGATGGAGTGACCGGCTGAGCTGTCCAGCCCCTCGATGGTCCAATTAAGGCTGGGGCGTCAGGCTACAAAATCCAAGAAAGATATTTTGTGATTCTTTCAAGGTTTCATGATCGTTCCTCGCCGGTAGACGGAATCTTGCCAAACAATAGCAGGATAACAACCCCGTAAAGCATTGCCCAGTGTCGCCTTGCTGCGAGATGGATGGCAAACAAATTTAAGAATGATTTAAAAGATAAAATGTACGCTCTGGGAATTGTTAGGGAGGTGCTACTTCCACCTTCTTTCTCCTTACATAAACTATCTGAACTGAGTTGTCTCTTGCTCCTTTGGGATACACACCCCCTCCGGATGGAAAAGTATATTTATAGCTCAGGATTGAACCATCCTTGGTGAATTCTCAGCTTGGCTCTTTTCCTGATGTTTGATGACCCGACTAGATATCACCATCCGTGCTAGAAGGGGACAGGAGGAGGACGACGACAATATTTGTAGCTCAGGTTAAACTGTGGGGGGGTCCTTGCTGTTCTGTGCACTTGGCTGCTTTCTTGCAGACGTTTTCCCTGTGCACTGATGATGTTAACTAGTTTGGTAATGAAACGTCTGCAAGAAAACAAACAAAGCACAAGGATGCTGGTCTTTCTCCTCCTCCTTCTCCTGCTGCTCCTCCTTCTCCTCCACTCCCCAAATCCCACTTTGGTCTAGCCCTGATGATGTTACCTAGTTGGATAACGAAACGTCCGTAAGGAAACAACTAAACTCAGAGAGCACCTAGGACCTACCCTCCCCTCCCTCTTGAGAATCCGGATGGCCTTCCCTCACATCTGGACGGTATCCAAGAGGGACAAATGTACCTCCCGGTGTTTGCATGAAGTCATTTTTCAAAATACGAGGGTTATCCACAAAATAGATTACGTTTTCGTCTGTAGCAAGAAGGGGCGGAGCTAGGGCGGCCATCTTTGGTCTGTGCGTCCGCCGCTCACTCTGCATCTAGTCGTGCTAGTGGGAGGTTCGTATCGTTGCCCGTTATTTCACAGCAAACATTTGAAATGTGTGCTGCCATTGAAAATCCCTCGAGTTTTCACGAATCTTGTCATCGACTTTCGCGACCAGTTCATCAGTCACAATGCTCGGATGTCCACTCCACTGTTCATCATGAACGTTAGTTCGTCCATTTTTAAACTTAATGCACCATTGGCGCACTCCACCTTCAGTGATGATGTTGTCCCCGTACACTTCACGCAGTTGCCGAAAAATTTCAATCGGTTTATGGTTTTTTGCCAACAAAAACCTTATCACTGATCGCACCTCACAACTTGAGGGATTTTCAATGGCAGCACACATTTCAAACGTTTGCTGTGAAATAACGGGCAACGATACGAACCTCCCACTAGCACGACTAGATGCAGACTGAGCGGCGGACGCACAGACCAAAGATGG
The DNA here is from genome assembly GCF_049901735.1 of Notechis scutatus. NCBI lineage: Eukaryota > Metazoa > Chordata > Lepidosauria > Squamata > Elapidae > Notechis > Notechis scutatus. Next base: position 336,543,174 of record NC_142009.1, on the reverse strand, counting down.
CCGTGCTAGCTCCGCCCCTTCTTGCTACAGACGAAAACGTAATCTATTTTGTGGATAGCCCTCGTAGTTATCTTTTCCTTGAGCCGAAGGGTGTCCGTCGGCTCCTCACCTTCTCCGTAGAACTTGTTGTAGATTCCCACTTTTGGGGAAATCCCCCATCTCGTCTTCTCTTTGTGCAGTACGAGAAGGAAAATACCAGTTATGATGTTGAAACCCTGCAGGATGAAGAGGGAGAACTGCTGGAGTTCCCAGGTAAGGCTGGGTCTTAAATCTGTCGGCAGGTAGTCCTCGACTTCACAACAGCTCATTCAGTGACCGTTTGAAGTTACAAGGAGAAAAAAAAGTGACCTATGACCGTTTTTCACACAACCATGGCGGCATCACCATGGTCATGTGAACAAAATACAGACACTTGGAAACCGACTCATATTTATGATGGTTTGCAGCATCCCGGTTTGATCCCCTTTTGCGACCTTCTGACAAGCGAAGTCAATGGGAAAAGTCAGATTCACTTAACAACCGTGTGACAAATTTAACAACGGCAGCGGTTCAGTGAACAACGGGGCAAGAAAGGTCACAAAATGGGTTAAATTGCACTTAACAAATATTAGTTACTTATTGTTACTTAGCAAGATACATTTTTTTGGCTCGATTGTGGTCGTAAGTCCGGGACTACCTGTGTAATATGTTCAGAACTTGACAAATCTATAGGTGAGATCCCCTCTAAATACAGGTCGTCCTTGACTGTCATCCATTCATTTAGTGACCGTTTGAAATTTCAACAGCATTGAAAAAAAAGTGACTTCGTACGAACGATTCTCACACTCACAACTATTGCAATGTAACACAAAATGCAGGCACTTGAACATCAGTATGTATTTATAGTGGTTGCAAGATTCTGGGGTTGTGTGATCTCCGTTTGTGACCATCCCGGCCAGCTTCTGACCAGCAACGTCCATGGAGGATGCTAGATTCACTTAACGACCTTGCAATTCACTTAACAACTGCAGTGATTAACTTAAGAACCATAGCAAAAAAAGTCAGGAAATCAGGTGCGATTCAGTTAACAGCCAGCTCGCTTGGCAATGGAAATTCAGGCCCCCAATGGTGGTCATAAGATGAGGATGACCTGTATTAGTGACTGCCACCGCTATTGGCCATCTCGAGGGCGTATCTGAGGAGAACACAGGTAGTCCTCGACTTACAACGGCTCATTAAGCAACCATTCAAAGTTACAATGGCACTAACACCAGGGACTTATGACCGTTTTTCACACTTTTATGATTGTTGTGGCATTCCTGTAGTCACATAATTAAAGTTCAGACTCGTATTTATGACGGTTGCAAGGTCCTGGAGTCATGTGATCTCCTTTTGGGACCCTCTGACCAGCAAATTTCATGGGGAAGCCGGATTTGCTTAACAACTGGCTCACTAACTTATATCAACTGCAATGTTTCGCTTAACGACCGTGGCAAGAAAGGTGGCAAAACAGGGCGAAACTCAGTGAACAAACATCTGACTTAGCAACAGAAGACATGTTGGGCTCCATGGGGGTTGTAAGTCGAGGACTAACTGCATTTTTGTAACTTTAGCCTGGGGCGAGGCTTTCCCTTCTCCACCAGGTTTAATCTATTTTTTTTTGCACGTTTTCACTTTTTTTCCATTTCTTCTTCTTTTCTTTCTAGCAACCGCTGAGCTTCTCTCCAAGAAAACTTTAAATGCCTCCACGGAAGAACTCTTAGCAACCCTGCAGGGCCAGATCGAGTCCCTAACCCAGAAGAACAAAAAGCTAATGGAAAAAATACAGGTAAATCCTAGCTTTGACCACCTGGGCATTCACTCACCTGCTGTGGAGAAATAGAGAAAGTCCTTGACTTACAACAGTTCATTTAGTGACCATTCAAAGTTACAACGGCACTGAAAAATAGTGACATGAGACTGTTTTTCATGCTTATGATCGTCGCGGCGTCTCCATGGTCATGTGATCAGAATTCAAATGCTTGGCAATGACTCATAGTTACGACGGTTGCAGTATCCCGCGGTCATGAGATCCCCTTTTGCAACCTTCCGACAAGCGAAGTCCACGGGGAAGCCAGATTCACTTAACAACCGGGTAACTAACTTAAGAACTGCAGCGATTCACTTCACGATGGTGGCCTGAAAGGTCATAACATGGGGCACAGCTCACTTAACCACTCTTTCACTTAGCGACAGAAATTTTGGGCTCAATGGTGATTGTAAGCCGAGGACTACCTGCATTACTTGAGTTTACCAACTCTAAACTACAGGGAGTCCTTGACCTACAGCAGTTCATTTAGTGACCGTTTCAAAAGTATGATGGCACTGGAAAAAGTGTCTTACGACTGTTTTTCACACATAATGACCCTGGCAGCCTCTCCGTGGTCAGGTGATCCAAATTCAATCCATTGGCAACTGACTTGTACTTATGACAGTTTCAGGGTCCCGGAAGTGATGTCATCTTTGCAACCTTCTGGTGAAGCCAAATTCACTTAAGAATTACTGATTCACTTAACAACTGTGGCAGGAGAGGTCCTAAAATGGGGCAAAACTCACTTAACAACAGTCTCGCTGTAGCTATGGAAATTTGCGGCTCAATTGAGGTCATTAAGTCGAGGAATAACAATAGTTATATTTCGTTGTTATTGTAAATGACAATAAATTTCCTCTTGGGGTTAGCCACGGAAGGCAAAATGCAGCAGAAGAACGAAAAGTATCGGTCAAAAGCCGAAGAAAGTCACCACGGCTATGCATTAAACCAGAGGTCTCCAAACTTGGCCACTTTAAGACTTGTGGACTTCAACTCCCAGAATTCCTCAACCAGCTACGCTATGCTGGCTGAGGAATTCTGGGAGTTGAAGTCCACAAGTCTTAAAATGGCCACGTTTGAGGACTCCTGCATTAAACTCTCTCCTGAACACATTTGTGGTTTTTCTTCCTTTCTCTCTGTGTGTATCCCATAAATCAAATTTTTTGTTTTGTGCAGGTTCTGGAGAAAGATGAGAAGGAGCAGAGCGAGGCTGACACTTCCGGGGATTTCATCCCTGTCATTTTGTATGACTCGCTCAGATCTGAGTTCGAGAAGCTGAAAGGACAGCAGCTGGAGGCCCAAGAGCTTCTGAAGTCCCTGGAAAGCAACGGAACAGATGGAAGCCCTCGTAAGCTCATTTCTGCAGAGGCTTACGAGCAGCTGAAGGACGATTACGAGAAGCAAATCGCGGCCCTTAAAGAAGCTTTGGAGAAGATCAGCCTCCCGGACGATCAGATCGGAGAGAACCGAGCGATGGAGAGGAAAGCAGAGTCGGAACCGGAAGGGAAAAGCAAATTCAACCCGGTAACCCGAGAACAGATGGAGCAGCTGATGAACGAGCTGAACGAGACCCAGGAGAAATATCAGGCAGCTTTGGCTGAAGTCAAGATCCTTGAAGATCAGATCGAGCTGGGCATCTTGTCCATGGAGGAGAAAGAGATGGAGGAGAGTTCCAGAATTGAACTCGAGACAGTGAAGGCTACTCTCCACCAGACTCGGGAGGAGCTGAAGGAGCGAGATCGGAAGATGAAGGATTTGGAGGGGCTGCTGAGGGTCCAAGAAGAAAGAGAGGCCCAAAACTGCTCCGTTGAGGCATACGAGGAGGTGAAAGCCACCCTGGGTGCCTCCTTGGATGCAATGTCTCGGGAGAAAGAGGCCCTTCTTAAGAGATGCACCTCTGTGGAAACAGAACTAAGAGAACTGAGGGCCTCCTTGGAGGAGGAGAGACACAAGGTGCTTGAAGGAAGGTCTTCAGTCAGCCAGGCTCTTCAGGAGGAGGCTACCAAGTTGCGAGAGCAGCTGAAGGCCGTGACGAAGCAACACGAAGAAGTGAAGGCTCACGTTGAGGAGCTCCGAGAAGGCCGGGAGAAGCTGGAAGAGGAGCTTCAAGGGACTAAGGAGAGGCTGGCTTCTCAGTTCGTCCCCAGAGTGGACCACGAAGATGTAGTGGAGAAGTTGAAGGCCGCCCTCTCCGAGGCTGAGAAGAAGCTGCTGGAGATGAAAGAGAAGTACACCTCCACCCAGACGGAGCTGGCAGAACTTCAGAAGACCACCGAGACGTACAGGCGAGAGTCGGTGCCCCTGGCCGAGCATGCTCGGGCCAAGGAGGCCTTGGAGGGCACCTTGTGGGAGTTGAAGGCCAAAACAAAGCAGTTGGAGCAGGAGCTGAAAGCCAAAGCCCACGAGGCATCCCATCTCCAGGCCCAGCTGGACGAGGCCTGTCAAGGTGCCGTCTCCGCGGAGGCCCAAGAGCAGCTGAGGGCCACCTTGCAGGCCGAAATCGAGGCCCTGAAGGCGAAGCTGAGCGACCTGGGCAGCAAGCATGAACGGACCTGCACCGAAGTCTTCCAGGTGCAGCGGGAGGCCCTCTTCATGAAGAGTGAGAAGCACGCGGCTGAGGCGCAGTTAGCCGCCGCCGAAAAGCAGCTGCAGAGCCTGCGGGCAGAGTCCGAACGTCTCCAGGAGCTGCACAGCCACATCGAGGACTCTGCCAAGCTGGTTAAAGAGAAAGACAAGAAGGTGAGTCCTGTTTGGTTCGTCCGAAAAAATTACTCTCGGACGGTGTCCTATTGCATCCAGTTTGGGTCACAATAAGATGTTGAGACTCTAGAAAGAGTGCAGTGAAAAGAAAGATGATTAGGGGACTGGAGACTAAAACATAGAAAGAATGGTTGCAGGAATCAAGATCTTGTTGATGATCCAAGCTCTGTAAAAAGGACCTTGGAATACTCACCTCTAATGATCTAAGTGCTAGAGCCCACTGCAACTACAGAGCCAAAAAGGCATTAAGAGTTGTTAACCTAATCCTACGTAGCTTTTTCTCTGGTAATATCACACTACTAACTAGAGCATACAAGACATTTGCTAGACCAATACTCGAATACAGCTCATCAGTCTGGAACCCACATTACGTATCTGATATTAGCACAATTGAGAAAGTCCAGAAATATTTCACAAGAAGAGTTCTCCACTCCTCTACTCTACTCCACCGGACTTGAAATTCTAGAACTAGAAAACCTTGAATTACGCCGTCTTCGGTCTGACTTAAGCATGGTATACAAAATCATACATTGCAATGTCCTACCTGTCAATGAATACTTCAGCTTCAATCGTAACAACACAAGAGCACACAATAGATACAAACTCAAGGTTAACCGCACCAAACTTGATTGCAGGAAATACGACTTCAGCAACAGAGTGGCCAATGCCTGGAATACTCTACCCGACTCTGTGGTTTCTTCCCCAAACCCCAAAAACTTTAACCTTAGACTGTCTACTATTGACCTCACCCCTTTCCTAAGAGGTCTCTAGGGGGCGTGCATAAGCGCACCAACGTGCCTACCGTCCCTGTCCTATTGTTCCTTTTATTTTTCTTTTATTTTTCTTATATGTACCCATTTCGTATATTCATAACTATGTATACACTTATACTTATTATCTTGTAAACAATTGACAAATCAAATAAATAAATAAATAAATAAAAATAAATAAATAAATAAATAAATTGTCTATAGTATAGGCTATCTAGGGAATTCTGGGAATTGAAGTCCACAGGTCTTAAAATGGCCAAGTTTGGATAGCCTGATGTAAACGGAAATTGCCTCTGGGATGAACTGAAATTAGCTGAAATTCCACCTCGTTTTCTTATCTCAGGCCTTAATTCCTTTGATTTACTCTTTCTCACTCCTCCTGGTGCTTTGCCTACTGTGACCTATGCAGATGAACTGGGCATCCAGTAGAAGAATCCAGACGTGTTGCTTACCGCCTGTGTCATTTTCCCCCCCCTTCCTTCCTTGGCAGATCACAGATCTCTCCAAGGAGGTCTTCAAACTGAAAGAAGCTCTGAAGGATCTTTCCGAGCTGTCTAGTGGTGCTTCCCCTAAAGGGATCTTTTTACCAAAGGTAGAGAGCGAGCTGGACGTAGCTGCCTTCCAGAGGACAATTAAAGATCTGGAGCAGCAGTTGATTGTGAGTATCATACAAAAGAAAGAGAGGGGAATTAAGGAGAGTTGTTTTAGAACAGGGGTGTCCAACCTTGGCAACTTTAAGACTTGTGGACTTCAACTCCCAGAGTTCCTCAGCCAGCTTTGCTGGCTGAGGAACTCTGGGAGTTGAAGTCCACAAGTCTTAAAGTTGCCAAGGTTGGACACCCCTGTTTTAGGAGGTCCATCAAACTCAATTGTCTGGTTCCTTCCATTTGAGATGGGTCAGGTGTTCCTCGGAAAATGAACCAGGAGTAATGTATTTGGTAAGACCACATTGGGAAGAACACTTAGACTTATATACCACTTCACAGTGCTTTACAGCCCTAAGCGGTTTACAGAGTCAGCATATTGTCCCCCAACCATCTGGCTCCTCATTTTACGGACCTTGAAAGGATGGAAAGCCGAGTCAACATTGAACTGGTCAGGATCAAACTGCTGGCAGTGAGCAGAGTCGGCCTGCAATACTGCATTCTAACCATGGCCCCACCACGGCGCTTACATCCAGTTTTGGTCCACCATGATACAAAAAAAAAGAGGTTAAGACCCTAGAAAGGATGCAGAGAATAGCATTCTTTCTAAGGATGATGATTAGAGGCTAAAACCTATGAAGAACAGCTACAGAAATTGGGTCTAGTCTAGAGAAAAGAAGGACTTGGGGTGTGTGTGTGTGACAAGATTGCAGCGTTCCAATATCTCAGGGGTTGCCCCAAAGAAGAGGGAGTCAAGCTATTTTCCAAAGCACCTGAAGGCAGGACAAGGAGCAACGGATAGAAACTAACTGAGGAGAGAAGCAACCTAGAAATGAGGAGAAATTTTCTGAGGACAATTAATCAGGGGGACGATTTGCCTCAAGTTGTGAGTGTTCCATCACTGGGGGGGTTTTAAGAAGAAATTGGACAACCATTTTTCTGAAATGGTATAAAGCCTATGTGTGAGCCGCAGGTGGAACTAGAAGACCTCAAAGGTCCCTTCCAATTGTGTTATTCTGTTAAAATCCCACTTCCAGGTGAGATGGAGATGACCTGTGTTTCATGTCTAGAACACAGTTCTTTTAACAACTTAATGGCGCGTATAGTAATCAACCAACCAGCCAATAAAAAAGCTCTTGGCCATTGTTAAGCCTGGATTCCCCAACGGGTGTTAAGGAAAACAAACTAAACAGAATGTGCAGCGAAGTCAGATAGGAAGACAGGTAAATGTGTGAGATAAGTTTTCTAGTTAACACGCAGTAAAAATACAGATACGCTTGTGCTATCAAAAATGATAATTTATTCCATTTAAGAATTATAGCATAGTCATATAAACGGTCCATTAGTCATATATCATTTTCAGTCAAGTCTTGTCGAGGATACTCTATTTGCAAAGTCCGTGTTGAATAGCCAATGTCAGTTCACTTACAATAAATCTGTCCAATCTTTATCTTCTCTCCGTTGAGTTCTCAACACTCCTTCTTCGGCAAGAACGCAGTCATCAATCCATTCAGTAATTAGGGATCAGTAAGCCAGAGAGAGCGAGCTGAAATTGCCTCGCTTCTTATATAGTGCTTTTACAACCACACCCTTAATTACATTCTTGCAGTTAAAGTTACACACACTTTAACTAACAAACCATGATACCATATTTATTATTTTTATCCAAACCAGTTAGGGTAAACAATGTTATCCCTAACAGCCATGACTATACCTTACTTGAATAAAAGGTAGAAGTTTGCATGAGATGGGACCAACTCTCGAAGCTGTGGTGGTTAGCTAAACATCTCTGGAAAAAACAACAACAATGTTCTGTAAGAAATTTTAAAATTAACCCCCAGAATTTTAATAGGATCGAGAATAGCTCATTGGGAATCCCATAAAAAATAAACCAAACAAACTCACCTGGTAAATTCAGAGTGAGGGCCGTAAACAGGCAAGCTCTCCTCAGGCAAGGAAAAAATTTGGAGATGCTTGTGACCGCAGTGAATCCCCCCCTCCCCCCGAAATAGTCTTAGCTGAGCCACTTCGGTTATTTTATTCTATTTGAAACGATTTCTAATTTCTTTTCATTCTCTTTTTTGCACTAGGAATCTGAGCGACGGCATAGCAATATCATCTCTTTGTACAGAGGACACCTTCTCTACGCTATCCAGGTGGGTTGGCCCAGGTCTTCCTTCCTGACACTGAGTTAGAAATACTGCATTTCATAGTGTGGGTGAGCAAAGAAGAATCTGGAATATGTTTTCGGGGACCCTAAGTTGAGAGGAGGCGGGAGGGGGCTAGAAGACTGAACTGCCATTTGAGTGTGGGGACACCGATGGTGGGTTTGAATGTGAACGTGAGAGAGTGCACGGGGGTTGCCTGAACATCTAAAATAGAATGAGCTGGAAGGGAAAACCATTTCAGATAAAGTGATTATCTAGATTATCTTCTTCAAAACCTCCAGGGATGCAGCACCCATGACTTTTGGAGGGAAAGCTGTTCCGCTGGTTATTTGTCCTCCCTGTTAAAAAGCTTCTCCTTAATTCCAGGTTGCTTCTCTCCTTGGTTAGTTTCCAACCATGGTTTCTCGTCCTGCCTCCTATTTATGTGTGTTTATGTGGATACGTGCGCACACGTACATCCAGGCTTGCTCCAAAGCTGCTTTTGGCTTTGGAGTGGGAATAGCTGTCCATCCCTTAAAAACTAACATGTCCAAGTTAGCTTAAAAGTCCTGTTCAAGCAATTAAACTTTGCCTCGGGAACGAGATACTCTTCACGCTTGAACATAAAGGTCGTCCTCAAGCTACGACCACATTTGAGCCCAAAATGTACATATCGAGTGAGTTTGGCCACCTTTTCTCACCATATTTCTTAAGTGAATCACCCGCGGTTGTTAAGTGAGTAACACAGTTGTGAAGCGGAATCTGGCTCTCCCGTTGCCTTGGCTTGTCAGAAGGTCACAAAAGGGGGATCCCTGTAACTCTGGGATGCTGCAACCGTCATAAATGTGAGTCAGTTGTCAAGCACCCAAGTGTAAATCACCTGACCACAGGGAATGCGGCAACGGTCATAAATGGGAAAAACTGGCCATGTCACTTTTTTTCACTGCCGTTGTAACTTCAAACTGTCACTACATGAACTGTTGTAAGTCAAGGACTACCTGGATGACAGTGTTTCCATTTATGTTGACTCTTCCATAGAGCCCCTTGAGGAACAAACTATGCAGGCTGATGTCTAATTGGTCAGCATCCAGAGCCTCTGAACAAGATAGTGGATTCCAGGCTCAATTCCCCACCGAGTTCTAACTAAAGTCTTTCCTGGACCAAATTCTTATCTTTCCAGCCAGAGTTAAAGTATGGAAAGGAAAAAAAAAAAGAAATGTGTTTCCCATCATCTGTTAGAACCACGTTTCTCAACCTTGGCAACTTTGAAGGTGTGCAGACTTCAGTTGCCAAAATTCCCCAGCCTGCAAAAACAACCATGACAAAAATGGTTGAAAAGAAGTTAAAATCAATTAGCATGGGTGGGGGTGGTTGGACTAGATGACCTACCAGGTCCCTTCCAACTCTCTTGATCTGTTAAAATAATCAGGAAAAACGTGGAAAGTGCTAACCTGTAAGTTACGAAACGTCCAGCCATCTCACAGGTCTTCTTGCAGACATTTCATGACCCAACTAGGTAACATTATCAGTGGCAGCGTGACTAGTCCCGTGATTGGCACTGATGTTACCTAGTCGGGTTATGAAACATCTGCAAGAAAACCACAAAGACTCGGAGACCACCAAGGACCCCTCATGTGATTCATCTGACAGTGAGAACCATCAACCCATGGAACAGAAGTTGCCCTCAGAAGTTGTGGGAGCGCCATCGCTTGAGACTTTCAAGAAGAGATTGGACTGCCATCTGTCAGAAATGGTGTAGGGTCTCCCGCTTGGGCGGGGGGTTGGATTAGATGACCTACAAGGTCCCTTCCAACTCTGTTATGTCAACCCTGAGCTACAAATATTCTCCTTTATCAGGGAAATCGTGGCTGTTGTTCCTGTAGTGATTCCCTCAAGCAAAAACAATCTCCTTGAAAAGTGAGATTACATATTTGGCTCTGTCCTCTTGTAAGGACAAAGGCAGAAGTCCTCCTACCAGCCATGATTTAACCATCTTGGTTAAATGCTGAGGAACACCTCCAGATGTTCATGATCTCATCTTATTTCTTTCCCCCTCTCTGCTCCTCACAGGGCCACATGGATGAAGACGTCCAAAGAATCCTCTTCCAGATTTTGAAGATGCAAAGGCTCCAGGAACAAAGCAGATGAGACAAGGCGACGGGTTGCAAACTCGAACCTGGGGTGGGGTGGGCAGGCTGGGACATTTCCTTGGGGGAAGAAGGACATCAAGGTCACACCAACTAACCAGTCCAACGGTGAGCCAGGGAGGGAGTAGAGCAGCTGGAACCCAAATGCCTTTGAATTGCTTCACAGCAGGCAGGAAATCCTTGGCGCCTTCACTTTTCCATGTTCACGGCGGCCAAAGCTCTCCCGGATGAATTTCTCACAATGTTAAAGGCTACAGGGTCATTGCAAGGGGGTAGAGTAGAGAGATGAAAGGTCTAGGGTGGGTCAGGGGCGTGACCAGGGGTGGGATTCTACCAGTTCGCACCTATTCGCTAGAACCGGTTGTTAACATTCTAAGCAGTTTGGAGAACCGGTTGTTAGAAGAAATTACTGGCCTAATCCTGTAAGGAAGGCAGGAAGGAAACATTCTGGGGTTGCTTACAGAAACTGCCTCTCCGTTAACCCTTATTACATTCTTGGCAGGACGAGACTTCCTGTCTCAGGAACGTCTCTTGAGTTTTTCCCCCCCTCCTTTGCTGGTACTTTGCTTGGGTGGAGTGACCATTCAAAGTTACAATGGCACTGAAGAAAGTGACTTACGACCATTTTTCACACTTACGACTGTTGCAGCATCCCCACAGTCGTGAGGCCAGGCGAGGAGATGCGTGCCTCGATGTGATATTGAGTTGGCCACGCCCAGCCAATAACATGACCACCAAGCCACGCCCACCAACTAAGCCATGCCCACAGAACCGGTTGTTAAAAAATTTGAATCCCACCCCGGGCGTGACCCCTAGTGGTCAGCCGTTTATTTCCACTGCATCTAATGGCAAAAAAAGAAAAAGAAAAAATGAGTCCCGATGCTTCCTTACTGGAGAATCTTAGGCCAGTTGGTCTCTCTGATCACAGACTACCTGCATGGTTGTTGTTTTGGTAAAGCGGGGGAAACTATGTAGCTTTTGAGTTCTATACCAGGGTGTGTGTGTGTGTGTGTGTGTGTGTGTGTGTGTCAAATGGGTAAGTTGGGGGGGGGAGTGTCACATCTGCATAATTGAAGCCACATCTCTTTTTAATGTGTTTTGTAACATGTGCAGAAAAAGAACAGGGCTGCCATCTTGACTTTTTTGCCTCTCCCCAACTTGGGCAGAAAAGCAGTGGGATACAAATGTAGTAATTTTTTTTTTAACACGGACAAAGGACAAAGTTACAGGTAGTCCTCAACTTATACCTGCTCATTTAATGACCAGAGTTAATAACAGCACTGGAAAAAATGATTTTTTTTCACACTTACGACTGTTGCAGTCTCCCCATAGCCATGTGATCAAAATTCAGGGGCTTGGCAACTGACTCGTATTTATGACCAGTATTGCAGTGTCCCGGGGTCACATGATCTCCTTTTGCGACCTTCTGACAAGTCAAGTCAATGAGGAATCCAGATTTGCTTCACAAACTCTGTGATTCATTTAACTGTGTCAAGAACGGTCGTAAAATGAGGCAAAATTCACTTAACAACTGTCTCGCTAAGCAACAGAAATGTTGGGCTCCATTGTGGTCGTAAGTCAAGGACTACCTGTTTGGGAGGTCTGGGAGTCTGAAAGCAAGTCATTGTATCTGCTGAAATTTTAGAGTGTGGGAAAGCAACTCTGCCGAGATGTTACATTAGGCGAATGGGCAAATTAGTTTAAATTCTTAACTTTTCATCACTCTTTAACCGTTTAACGGTTTAATCGTCTTAAAATTGAAATGGCTGGGATGAAACGCCCAAAGCCAGGAAAACTTTTAGTAGCTAGGAAAAAAATATATGCAATTGTAGTCTTCCATCATTTTAGCATGCATTTGAGAACGAGTCTCAGTGGCTTAACTTCTGGATAAGGGTGCAAAGGTTTCAAATAAGATTTCCAGTGAAATTATGCAACACCTTAGCCTTTCCTGGGGACTGCCGATGAATTATAGTAATTTGTGCTAAAAAGTAAAAACAGAATTTCTTCCTGCACTGAGCAGAAAGAATTGAATGTTGTCCAGAGTTCCTTTCATTCTAGGTCTGTTTTTCACAAAAATCAAGATGGCAGCCATAATACAGGTAGTCCTTAACTTACGACGGTCCATTTAGTGACCGTTTGAAGTTACAACAGCACTGTAAAATGTGACTTAGGGCTGTTTCTCACACTTACGGCCATTGCAGCACCCCTCTTGGTCATGTGATTTACATTCGGTTGCTGGACCACTGACTCACGTTTATGACGGTCGCCGTGTCCTGGGGTCACGTGATCCCCTTTGGTGACCTTCTCACAAGCAGTCTAGGTGGAAACTGCACTCACTTAACTGTGTTATTAACCAATTTGCAGTGATTCACTTAACAACTGCGACGAGAAAGGTTGTAAAATGGGACAAAACTCACTTAACAAACGTCTCACTTAGCGGCATAAACGATAGGCTGAATTGTGATCCAATACTGAGGACTCCCTGTATTGTGAAAGGAGCTCTGCTTTTGTTTAGAATGTGCCTCAAGGCTGCCATCTTGTCTTTTTTTGAGGGGGGGGAGGCTCCCCCGATTTTGTGGCCCACGGACTTGGTTCCTTGATTCTATGCTGGCTTCAAAATGACATTCTTCCAGATACAGGTTTTTTTTAACGGTGCGTTTTAAAACCTGGAATCGGTGCGCAAGGAAGCAAAGATCGTAAAGCAAGGATGTCGTGAAGCCCTTAAATTTAGGATGGGCGAGGTTTGTTTGTAGGGATGAGTGAACTTGGGTGGTGCCAATGGTCAAATTCTGCGGACCGCTTCCTGGAATTTTTAAGGAAAAGGGCCAGCCTGTGTTTATTTTTCTTCCATTAAGAGATTAGATTAGAATTAGAGATTAAGTTTTGCTGTAGAGCAGTGCTTGTTAACTTTCGCAGCATTAAGATGAGTGGACTTCAACGCCATACTGGCTAGGGAATTCTGGGAGTTGAAGTCCACCTGTCTTAAAGCTGCCACGGTTAACAAATACAACCAGACATGCTGCCCATACAACCTTGCTTGAAATCAAAAGGAAAGAAAAAAAAAATCATTGGTCTCGGCCCTGGTTGGATGACAATTCAAATGCCCCTTCCACTTCTCTTTGCTTTTTATCATCCCTAGAGGTGGGCAACCATTTTGGACTTCAACTCCCAGAATCCTTTTTATCATCCCAAAATGGTGGGCAACCATTTTGGACTTCAACTCCCAGAATCCTTTTTATCATCCCAAAATGGTGGGCAACCATTTTGGACTTCAACTCCCAGAATCCTTTTTATCATCCCAAAATGGTGGGCAACCATTTTGGACTTCAACTCCCAGAATTCCTGAGCCAGCTGGCTCAGGAATTCTGGGAGTTGAAGTCCACAAGTCATAAAAGGGCCATTGTTCCCCAAATCCTGTCTTTATAGAGACAAATGGACCAGGCCAGTGAAATCCTTGCCATAGAGTTTAGAAGCCAATCTGCCACAAGGACTCCACAATTGCACATCGTTGTTGAACGTAAAAATTCCAGAGGGTTTGGCTACTGAGTTGTGGATTTGAGGCTGTGTTTTCGTGTTGTGTATACGTGTGTGTTTCAAAAACAAGAACTGCAGTGAGATGCCAAGCTTACAGATTGATTTTGCTTCTGCACGTTCATAATGCAGTTGAACATAAACAGTCCTCGTTTAGCGACCGTCTCATTTAGCAACCACAACGACGACAAGGATGAAAATAGTAACATGTCGTAACCATCCTAGCGTGGATCTTTTCAGGTCTGGAAAGCAAAGGAAAGCCGAAGTGAAACGTTGGTTTCACTTAGCGACCGATTTACTTCACCGCTGAGGTGCCGGTCCCAATGGTGCTTGCTAAATGAGGACTAACTGTGCAGTGTTGTTAGAGAAAAAGGTTCCCTGCTCAATAAGGCAGTCCTCGAGATATGACTGTAATGGAGCCCGCCAATTACGACCCCTTCTCGAGACATTTGTTAGGTGAAACCGCCTCACCGAATGACCCCGGTATCTTGAGCTCCTTGATGCCAACGCTAAAGAACTAAAATGAACATAAATCTTTCAAACGGTGCCTTGGAGGTAGGGGTGACCCCTGGGAGGATGGCCTGCTGTAGCCCCCTCCCCCACAAGCCTGTCCCCATTTACAGTCATTCTCACGGGGGTCCCCCACAATCCTTCCTTGGCACCGGCAGTCAAAGAGATCGGGGCAGACGGAGATTGGAAGCCAAAGAAAGGAAGGAAGAAATACAATATAGAATAACAGAGTTGGAAGGGACCTTGGAGGTCTTCTAGTCCAACCCACTGCTTGAACAGGAGACCCTATATCATTTCAGACAAACAACTGTCCAGTCTCTTTTTGGAAAGCCTCCCGTGAGGCAAGCCCTTCCATTGATTAACTCTTCTTACTATTAGGAAGTTTCTCGTTAATTCCAGATTGCGTCTCTCCTCGGTTAGTTTCCATCCGTTGTTCCTCATCTTGCCTTCGGGTGCTTTGGAAAATACCATGTTTCTCATATAATAAGGCCGGGTCTTTTTGTTTTTTTTTGAGCCCCCCCAAAAATGGCTAGGCCGTCTTTTTGGGGGTGACTTAATTCCCCCCCCCTTGCATCTTCGGGCGGGTGGGCGGCGACGGCTTGGATGTTGACCTCGGCGTTGGTGGGGCACTTCGTCTCGGGGTCAACGCAGGCAGCACCATATCCGGGTGTGCAACAAAAGTACTTCCTAACGGCAAGCCCCACCACCACCATTCACCCCCCCCCCCCATTTTGCATGTTTTAATATAGGTCTTAATTTTGGGGGGAGGAGGGGCTTAATTTCATTTCATGCCTATAAAACATGCTGGGACTTCCTATTGGGGGAGGCCGTATTGTTGGAGAAACAGGGTATTTGGCAGCCCCTCAACTATTGGAAGATGCTATCATGTCACCCCTAGTCCTTCAGCTCATTAAACTAGGCACAGCCGATTCCTGTATGGAGAACTGATGAGAATGAGAATCGGTGGGCTCAGAAATTTTGTCACGGGTTCATAAACTTTGGACTCCTTACGGTTATTTTGGAACAGGGTCGTTGGGTCCATGACCCTGTTGCAAAATATTGCAGAGGTTTACCACGAGGCCGGCTGGCTGAGTAAATAAAGCTGATCCTTCAGGGCTGGTTGACTTTCTCCAAAGCTTAAAAAAAAAAAAAAAAGTCAAGTTGGTTGGGACCCCTGGTGGGATCTCCCCTTCGTTTCGGTGGCTTCTGAGCCCCGAAATTCTCAGTTCTTCTTGATTTCTTTGGCTTTCAAGCTCCAACTGATTTGGTGTCGCTGCCTGATTTCCATCGAGTGGAAAAAGGTGCCCAGCAGGATGGTGTGTGTGTGTGTGTGTGTGTGTCTTGCAACATCTCTGCAGTCAGTCGTAAGACTGAATGACGGCAGCCGTTGTATCTTTCAAAGCGAGTTGCAAGTCGCTTTTGGGTAACTTCAAATGGTCACTAAGTGACCTGTCATAGGTAGAAGACTACCTGTATTCACAATACAGAATAACAGAGTTGGAAGGGACCTCGGAGGCCATCTAGTTCAACCCCCTGCTCAACCAGGAGTCTCTATACCATTCCGAACAAATGGTTGTCGAATCTATTCTTGAAAATCTCTAGTGATGGACTTTTCTTGGTTTTATCCTTGAAGACGTTTTCGTTTCTCATCCCAGAAGCTTCTTCCGTTTTGACTGAATGGCGGAGACCGGAAGGATTTATATTCCTTGCAGTCCTTCCGTTCTCCATCATTCAGTCAGAACAGAAGAAGTTTCTGGGATGAGAAGTGAAACATCTTCAAGGAAAAAACAGAGAACCTTGGAAAAAAAGCACCTTTGGGACAATCAGGATTTGGATGACTGAGAATCTCCATAGACCCCCGCCTCCGTTGGAAGCAAGGTGCTCAAGCCTACCCCAAATAGGAAGGTAAGTCGGTTTTTGCATTTAGGCCTGTGTGTCTTGTCTGAAGGTCCAACCTGGGTCAGAACAGCCTAGGGAGACTGCATTTCAATGACAGCTGGGGAGTGAGGGCATTTCTGGAGGGGGAAACTGGCTTTTGTAAGCATCTTTAAGGCACAATGGAATTTTTAGCTCTAGCAATTCTGGGCGGGCACAGAAGGAATGTTGGCAATCTACCATTTTTTTCCTTCCTGACGTTAAAAAAAATAAAATTGGAAATTCTGGACAGGTGGGGGCATCATAAGATAAAGCAACAGGGGAAACAAGCTTGGTGAATCATTTCCTTGCATGGTTAAGCTAAGGATCTGTACGAAAATTCACTGTGTTGCTGCCTTTCTTTTCACAATTCACAGCAATAAAAACATCTGCCTTCGCTCTTGTTTATTGAACTCTTTTTCAACATCTTGAGGTCTGGCAGGCTGATGATCCTGTTTCTGACCATTCTGCGGGTGATGAAAACTTGAATTATTATTCCCCATTATTGGGGGAAAGGAAGGTCCCAGTTAGAGGGATCGAGTCAAGATCACAGGAAAGGTTAATACCACTTTATAATGCCTTGGCAAGGCCACACTTGTAACGCTGCAAATGATTATACCATGATATAAAAAAGATGTTGAGACTCTAGAAAGAATGCAAAGAGCAACAAGGACGATTAGGGGACTGGAGACTAAAACATAGAAAGAACTGTTGCTGGAATTGGGTAGGTGTAGTTTAATGAAGGAAGCACTAAGGGTGACATAACATTGATCCAATATTTGAGGGCCTTCCCCAAAGAAGAGGGGGTCAACCTATTCTCCAATGCACCAGAAGGCAGGACAAGACCCAATGGATGGAAACTAAATCAGGGAGATATCTAACCTAGAAATAAGGAGACATTTTCTGGCAGAACAATTAACCAGTGGAACTGCTTCCCTCCAGAGGTTTTGGATGCTCCAACACTGGAGGTCTTTAAGGACAGCCATTTTGTTGTGGCCCGCCAGCGACCAGCAGAGCTGATGGCAGACTCGGACAGTGAGGAGGTTGGGGAGGAACATGGGCCAGTCCTGGAGTCTGGGGGAGGCTCTGACGACGGCTCTGCGTCGGAGGCAGAGATGGGGGCCGGGGCTGTCTGACAGTTACCAGCTGCCTTCGGAGTCGGAGATCAGTGGGGCAGAAGAACAGCTGGAGCCTGTTCCCAGTGTGCGCATGCGCAGAACTGCCAGGAGAAGGGAACAGTTAAGGAACATGGTCGTCGAGCCTTCCAGTGGAGTAAATACACAGCGTGGAGGCTTAAGGGCTCTCCAATACCATGGGGAATAAAAGGGGAGGAAAGGGGAGTGGGTTTTACAGGAGACAATTAGTTCAATTCATTAGGGTGAAGATCTGACTTCTTGGCAAGTAATTGCTGCTATACCGTGGCGTTTGGAAGATATCGGCCTGGCAACTCTCCAAGTCTGATAAAGGTCCATAGTTGTAAAATCTCACGAAAGACTGTTTTCCAGGACTTTGCTGGAGAGGAATTAACTTTAACCTAAATAAAAGGTTTTTTTTTAAAATCAGGACGAGGAGCCTGCTTCATGATCTTGGGAAGCCTCGGTCAGAGCACATTTGTCTGGAACGGGTATAGGGTTTCCTGCCTGAGCAAGAAGGGGATGGACTAGAAGACCTCCAAGGTCCTTTCCAACTTTGTCGTTCTGTTATTCTGCTAGATCCCCCCATGGGGAGACCGGGGTGGAAAGATACAAACCACCACCACCACCCCCGGCATTTCTGTCTGTTTAAATCACAGCACGGCTGCTTCAAACAGCAGGAAGATTTAAGGAAACATTAAAATCCACTTCCCTGGAGCAGAGGACGATTAGCATCCAAACCAAAAACATGTCCTTGTTATTTTCTCACTTCTTCCCGCCAGCTTAGTTTTCCAAGATCCTTTTGAAGGCATGATGAAGCCACAATACATTCCATGCAGGGTGCCATTCTTGCTCTGTTCTGACTGCCTGGTTTGAAAAGGGGTTATTTTATTGGTATATTGCTGGTAAAAGCCTGAAAGATGTCAGACTAAATGACTAGGAGCCCCCCACCCCCCAAAAAAACATGTTCCCTAGGATAAAAGGCTAAAACATTTGGGATCCTTTAACTCAGTGATCCCCAACCTTTTCGATGCCGCGGCCCGGTTCCGGCATCAACTGGGCGCCGCCATCTTTTAACTCGCCGCCAAAAAAGTGCTTCCGTGACCTCACCGGAAGCACTTTTTCGTCAAAAATGGCGGCGCTTAGCGCTCGGTGAGCTTTTTCGGGTAGAAATGGCTTTCACCCGGAAAAGCTCACCGAGCGCTGGCGCGCCATCTTTTTGATGAAAAGTGCTTCGGTGAGCTTTCTACCCGGAAAAGCTCACCGGAAGCACTTTTTACCAAAAAGATGGCGGCGCCCAGCAACCAGCGGCCCGGTAAGGCTTGTTCCGCGGACCAGTACCGGTCCGCGGACCGGCGGTTGGGGACCCCTGCTTTAACTTGGAGGGGGAATGCGTGGGAGGAAAATTACAGAACAGAGCTGGAAGGGACCTTGGAGGTCTTCTAGTCCAACCCCCAATTCAAGCAGGAAACCTTACACAATTCCAGACAAATGACTGTCCAATCTCTTAAAAACTTCCAGTAACGGAGCATCCCTCCATATTCCTTTATATTCAAGTGATGGGATACAGATAGTCCTCCACTTACAACCATAATTGAGACCGTCTGTTTCTGTGGCTAAGTGAGTTAATTGAACTTTGCTCCACTTTAGGACCTTTTCTTGCCACCGTGGTTTAAGTGAATCACTAACCCGGTTGTTAAGTGAACCTGGCTTCCCCATTGACTTCGCTTGTCAGAAGGTTGCAAAGGGGGAATCACGTGACCCCGGAACCGTCATAAACACAAGTCAGTTGCCAAGCATCTGAATTTTGATCCTGTGGACCACGGGGATGCTGCAACAGTTGGTCGCGTGAAGAATGGTCAGAACTGGGATCGTGAGGGCTCCGTCACTGAAGAGTTCCAAGGAACCTCATAGAAAACAGCATCCTTGGGAATCTTATTGTTCACCTACTGTCTTCAGATGACCGGGAACCAAATGGTTTCATACAATTCAGACTCCACTATCGAATTTAAAAAAAACAAAACCAAACACTTTCCACTCTTCCTTGGTTTGCTTCAATGGACTGTCATTATTTACACCAGTGGTCTCTGATTTTTCTGGCATTGTGGACCAACGGAAGGAGGGGGGATGGTTTCACACAAACAATGGGTGAGCACGCACACGCACGTGTCGCTCCATTTGTGTCACACATGCCCATTGCGCAAAAATGGAGCTGCGTGCACACATCGCCATTTCCGCAGCCCAGTTCCAAACAAGCCACATCCCAGTACTGGGCTGTGGCCCATAGATTGGGGACTCCTGATTTACACTGTTTCTAGAAGTTTGGCTTTATGCAGGATTATGCATTTAACTTGGAAAAACATCAGGATACCTGACATCAGCGGCTCTCCGATAACGCCTGACTCCCAGTTCTCTAATTTTGCTGCACGGTAGCTGTCATTGAATAATTAGGACATTCTTCGGAATTTGGGAACTAAATTGGCCTGAGTTTTTTCAAACTGGCTTCTGTGAAGCTCTAGAACGGTGGTCTCCAAGTTATGCTGGCTGGAGAATTCTGGAAGTTGAAGTCCACAAGTCTTAAAGTTGCCAAGTTTGGTGACCTCTGGATCAACCCAGTCTATTTTGAACACAATGGACATCTCCCTCGTTGCACTCACTCATCCTATTAATTTCTGTCTCAGTCTTGACTTCCCATCTGACTCACTCTATTCTTTCCATGTGTGTGTACACAAACCCAACGTCCTGTTTGCCCTCTGATATCAACCCACATGGCCTTAACCAGCCCATGGTTTCTAAAGAGCATGTAAGGTAGTTAAAAGAGAGCCCGGTCTATAAATCGGAGGCTTTTTTCTAACCTTAATTTGCTTCACAACATAAGAGTGATTATGGTGAGTCCCTTTTCCTCTTTACTGCCTAAGATGCTTTTCCTGATTTTGGTCTGGTTATCACGGCATCCTAAATGAAGCTAAGACAGACAGAATGGTTTTTTTTAAAGTGAAAAGACCAAGAGCTGCAGAATCCTGGAAAAATGTGTCTCCTTTGGCACTGTGGACCCTAATTGTGTAAATGTATCTGCAGATCCTCACGAATCTGTTTAATCATCAGAATGGCATCCTGTTTAGGAGAAAGTCCCACCGAGTTGTTTGGGAATTAATAAAGATATTTATAACGCCTTGGTAAGGCCACACTTGGAATACTGCATCGTTTTGGTTGCCACGATGTAAAAAAATAATAATAATTGAGACTCCAGAAAGAGTGTAGAGAAGAGCAACAAGGATGATTAGGGGACTGGGCCAACCACTGGGCCAACCACCGGGCCCCGGACCGGTACCGGTCCGTGGATCATTTTGTACCGGGCCGCCTATTTTGCTTGGGCGCCGCCATCTTGTTTCAACGGCGCTTGAGAAAGTGCTTCGGGTGAGCTTGTCGGTCGCCGGTTGGATGGAAAGTGGCGTTTGGGTGCTGAAGGAATCCTCGCGCCTTCGTTTCGTCAAGAGGGGTGGGGCGGTTCGAACGGAGAGCCGTCCCGATGGCGGTGGAGTCTCACGTTACTCAGGAGGAGATTAAGAAAGAGCCCGAAAAGCCCATCGACCGCGAGAAGGTATAAAGGAGGAGTTGAAGGTGGCGGGGAGAAGCGGGGGACGGCTGGCTGGCCAGTCGCTTGGCTCGCCTTGCCTTGGTCGTGCGTTCTGATGCCGGTACTGGTCCGTGGATCATTTTGTGATGCCGGTACTGGTCCGTGGTACAAAAAAGGTTGGGGACCACTGATGTAAAGAACAGTTTTCAGGAACTGGGCTTGGCTAGTCTAGTGAAGAGAAGGACCAGGGGAGACATGAGAGCAGTCTTCCAATATATCAGGGGCTTCCACA
Source organism: Notechis scutatus (assembly GCF_049901735.1). NCBI lineage: Eukaryota > Metazoa > Chordata > Lepidosauria > Squamata > Elapidae > Notechis > Notechis scutatus. The sequence goes on along the minus strand of NC_142009.1, from coordinate 336,521,921 downwards.
AAGAAGAGGGGGTCAAGCTATTTTCCCACCTGAGGGCAGGATAAGAAGCAATGGATCAAAACTAATCAAGGAGAGAAGCAACCTAAAACTAAGGAGAAATTTCCTGACAAAACAATCAGTGGACTAGAAGACCTCCAAGGTCCCTTTCCAACTCTGTAATTCTATTTAGGATAGCCGCTTTTAGGTTGTTGTGCATGTGTGCTCTAATCTCTTTGGAGTGAGATTTCCTCTGGAGTAAACGTGTGTGAGAATTGTGTTTGCAAAGCCGGTCGGCAGGTGGAAGTTGAGATTTAAGTGGCTTCAGGTTGTGTGCATAATGCAAAATCATCCAATTTCATCCAATACAGGTAAGCCCCTCGACTTAGGATCACAATTGAGCCCAACATTTCTGTAAAGTGGGACATTTGTTAAGTGAGTTTTGTGACCTTTCTTGCCACCATTGTTAAGTGAATCAGAGCAGTTAAGTTAGTAAGACAATATTGTTGTGAAGTGAATCTGGCTTTCCCATTGATTTGCTAGCCAGGTTATGAGAAGTGATCAACATTGTAGGATGTTGCAACCGTCATAAATATGAGTCAGTTGCCAAGCATCTGAATTTCGATCACGTGACCATGGGAATGCTGCAGTGGCCCTAAGTGTGAAAAATGGTCACAACTCACGCTTTTCAATACCGTAACTTTGGTCACTAAATGAACTGTTGTAAACCAAGGACTGCTGGCATTTCTGTCTCTTATTATGTATGCTGCATGCTATATTTATGTGCAGCAATTTTGCAAAACCAGGGATTTATTTTAACATCCCAAATGGAGGTTTTCCTGCATTTTTTTTTCAGCTTCACAATATTGTATTCTCATTGTAACTGTTCTAGAATGAGAATGTTAGAATCCCTGGTATTTTATAGAGTATTGTGCTCTCATAGCCGTTTGTCACACTGGTCAGAAAGTTTGTGTTTGCTTAGTTACGGTTACGCACCATTAAACAGATAATACAGTAGAGGCAAGAAACTAAATCATGCATATTTTTTTGGAAACACAATCCCTATATTTATCTCACCATGGCTTGATCTATATCCAGCTACATTGGACACCTGTCCTGCATTCAGTCATCTGTAATTTGAGTGTTTCTGTTCCTGCAGACAGAGTTTGTATTTAATGCTGGGAGGGACCCCTTCAGCTTGGGAACGTTGCTTTGTGAGACTGCGTGCACCTTTACAAATAATTGCTGGTATAGTCCTCAACTTACAAGAGTTCATTTAGTGACTGTTCAAAGTCACAATGGCATGGAAAAAAGCGACTTTATGACCGTTATTGACACGTTTGACCATTGCACATCCCTATGGTCAGGTGATACAAATTCAGCCACTGACTCATATTTATGACAGTTGCCGTGTTCCCGGGGTCACGTGATCCCCTTTTGCGACCTTCTGACAAGCACAGTCAATGGGGAAGCCAGATTCACTTAACAACCATGTGACTAACCTAACACTTGCAGTGATTCACTGAACAGCTGTGGCAAAAACGGTTGTCAAATGGGGAAAAAGTCATTTAACGAATGTCTCAGTTAGCAACAAATGTTGGGCTCAATTGTGGCCATAAGTCGAGGACTATTTCCATTTGGAGACCAGTGTTGGTTTTATTATCTTAGATGGACTAGGTTCAACGTTTGTTGTACTACAGTTGAGAAGAGAAAGGGGAATTGTAAATTACAAGTTTGCTCTGCTGCGCAAGTACTTCTTAGTACAGTAATATATCCACGCTGTTCTTATTTTTAAAGTCCAGAACAGTGAGATAACATTTGGAAGTGGCTCAAACACACACTTTCTTCATTCATTGGAATATAAGAAGGGGGAGGAAGACAAGCGGAATAAAGAATAACAGAGATGGGAGGGAACCTTGGAGGTCTTCTAGTCCAACCCCCTGCACAATCAGACTTGCAAGATTCTGTTATTACAGCCATCTCAACAAAGGCCTCATTTTGATACTGGCCTTCCGGAACACATTTGTGTTCTCAGCAAAGGAAAATAAATGCACATCTGAGACCGATTTAAAAACATTATTAGCGTGCCTCCAAGATCTCAGAGCGGGCAATGAAACAGACGTAGCTTTTGTTATCCTCTCTGCAAATCTGAATTGCTTATTTTACTTGCCACTGGAGAATGGCGTTCTCCGTTTCCAGATATAGAAGCCTGCCCCAATGTGTTGGCAGCTGCCAAAAAAAGTCAACCCAATCCTGGACTGCATCAAGAGGGATAAGCATCAAGATCGCCAGAAGCAATAGTACTGCTCTAAGTGAGACCATATTTGGAATAGCGCATCCAGTTTTCGTCTCCCGATATATAAAAGAAAAAGATGTCGAGACCCTGGAAAGTGTGCGGAGAAGAACAAAGATGATTAGGGGATTGGAGATTGAATCATATGATGGATGGCTGAGGGAACTGGGTCTGTCTAGCTTATCGAAGGGAAGATTTAGGGGGACATGATGACTGTCTTCCAGTACTTGAAAAGTTGTCACAGAGAAGAGGGGGTTATTTTATTCTCCAAAGCATGTGAGGGCAGGACAAGAATGGGTGGGAGTTTGTCAGAGAGAAACAACCTAGAAGGAGAAATGTCCTGCACTGAGAACAATAAGTGGAATTCTCAAAAGGTGCTTTTTCAAAAGGCGACGGGACTATATGTTTTCCTTGAGGAAATGTTTCATTTCTCATTCAAGATGCTTCTTTGATTCTGACTAGATGATGGAAGGATTAGTCTCTGATTGGTTCATTAGTTCATCCATTCAGAACTCACCTTTCCATCCGTCAGAACCGAAGGAGCTTTCTTTTTTCATTTCAATTATTTCAAATATAATCCTTTAATATTTATTTTAAAAACAAAGATAAACAATATGTGTTTGCCTAATAATAATAATAATAATAATAATAATAATAATAATAATAATAATAATAATAATAATAATAATAATAATAATAATAATAATAATAATTGTTAGGGATAACATTGTTTTACCCTAACTGTTTTGGGTAAAGATAATAAAATGATGAATCATGGTTTGTCAGATAAAGTGTATGTGACTTTAAGCTAAAGGAATGTAATTAAGGGTGCAGCTGTAAAAGTACTATATAAGCAGCAAGGCACTCTCTGGCTCTTACTGGCTGGCTTATTGAAGACTGCGTTCTTGCTGGATCGGGGAGTGAAGAAGTGTGTTGATATTTCTCAACGGAGAGAAGATTGGACTGATTTATTGTAAGTGTACTGACATTGGCTATTCAACACGGACTTTGCAAATAGAGTATCCCTGACAAGACTTGACTGAAATTGATATATGACTACTGGACTGTTTACATGACTATGCTATAATTCTTAAATGGAATAAATTATAATTTTGATAGCACAAGCGTATCTGTATTTTTACTGCGTGTTAACGAGAAGGCTTATCTCACACATTTACCTGTCTTCCTATCTGACTTCGCTGCACATTCTGTTTAGTTTGTTTTCCTTAACACCCGTTGGGGAATCCAGGCTTAACAATAATAATAATAAGTTACCAATGTCTCTCCTTGCTTTTAATACTCTGTATTAACTTATTTAGTTGGTTCTTTAGTCTGTCATATTCCCTTTCCATTGCACATTCTTTTTATAAATTCTAGATTAATACAAATTTTAACACTAAAGAAAAAAAAAACAAGTATAGGTTTCCCCCCTTTTACTGCTTTGAGTGTGACGCCTCAATGATTAAAATATACCTTTATTCCCTCATCTTGATTCCCAATAAACGATTATTTTTAAGAAGTTACAATAATGATCATTACATCTCTTCATTTGGATTCCGCAGCATATTTCCCCCCCTTGATTTTTAATAAGTTATCAGTATCTATATTACCCTATTTTCTAAATATTTTTAATTGCAGAAATATTCTTATTACCCCTTGTCACCCTGCAGAATCCCCTGTTTAATTCATCAACCATTATCTCTGAAAAAACAATTTCTTTTCAACGTTTTACTATTTCCGTATTTCTTTATTTCATGCACCTGTTTCTTACTGCTTCTCCTCCCCCTCTTTTCCCCATATCTTTTCTCATTCCAGTTTATGTCCCTCTCTTTCTTAATATCTTCCTTTCCCCTTTTCTGCTGGGTCTTTCTGCCCTTCCCAACTTCACAGGTATTCCCCCTTTTGATTGCCTTCTTAAATCTCAACTTTTTAACCTTCCTTCTTTCCCCACTTCTTTGTAGTGTTCTTTGTGTTAATTGTCTATTTAAAATGTCTTCTCCTTGAATCGACTCCTCCTCCTCTGAAGCTCTTTCTTCTTGTTCTTCAACTGCCATTTCCATTTTTTCCTCACACAAAGTGATTCGCCTCTTTCCTGTAGTAATTCTCTCATATTTTTAAGTTCCATTTTTAATTCCCGAAGAGATATCATCATTACACACTCTTATATTTTATGATCGTTAAAGTCCACAAAAAAAACCACTTTTATTTTTCTTCTTTCAATTTTCTAAAGTTCTCAATTATTCCAGCCCAGGGTCTATACCAAAAACATCAATCAATCCCAGTCAGTCTTTCCTTGCTTTTTTCTTTATTCTGGTTCTGCTTTCATTTTATAAGATTCTTACTTTGTTTCAATATTTCTTTAATGTTATATCCACACAAGTTCATTCAGAAACAGGATGCTTTCCCTTTTTGTCAAAAGGTGGCACTCTCCATTATACAAAGTCTTCACCTTTTTCCCCTATTTTTTTTATTTAGGGTTTTTCGAACCTCAATATTCCAGCACAGTCCAGTCTCCAATTTGTAAACTTTATTATTATTATTTTTTGACAATCTTAAGCTTTATTTTATGCCTGTTTATTGCCAAAATATTTTAGTCCAATTTAGTTAAATCTTTAGTTCTGGCTTCTTCCTTTCCCGGTTCAAAGCCCCACTTAGCTGTCAAAAATATTTTCTTATTTTTTTCCCCTGTCCCTTTGTAATTTCATCACTCACTTTTCTTTTCTTAAAAATTCCATGTTACCTTAAGCCCGGGGTACTTTTGTTTAGTTGTATTGCCCAGTTGTCCCGGTTCAGATGTTATCCACCTCTTTCTTCCCTCCTGCACAAATCTTAATCCAGCTGAGTCCTCCTCTTCGGGGTGGCCATTTTAAACCACTGCTGCAGTCGTCTTCGGGGGGAGGGGGAAAAGACCAAGACCAGGGGGGGAGATGCAGCTCCCCTCAACCTGGCTTGCGGCTTCCCCTTACTCTGCCGCCCCTCCAAGGCAGCTTCAGCCCCTAATTGTAATGATCGGGGCTCTCCAACGAAAGAGCACGGACCATAGCCGCAGAGAGTCGCGATCTACGGTCCATCAGTGAGGAGGCTCCTGCGTTCATCCAAGTTTCTTGAGTGAGTTGAGCCATCATAGGATTGCAGAGGTTCTCTGAGGGGCTGGTGCCTGGTTTACTAATGGAAAACTATTATAAGCCAGGAGAAATTGGCAAATTTAACAATAAGATAGAAGCCAGAAAGAAAATGTATTTCTCCATGAAGCAGGTAATCAATCCGTGCAAGATAATGCCACAATATGTGGTGTTCACAGCCAGTTCCGAAGGCCTTTAAAAGTAGTTTAATGAAAAGGGGTGACATGATAGCAGTCTTCCAATATTCGAGGGGCTATCACAAAGAAGAAAGTTGCAAAGAACCTCCAAGGTTCCTTCCAACGGCTATTTCTAGTACACCAGTTCTAGAGGACAGAACTACAGATGGTACTAAGTCTTGAAAACAGGAAGGGGAGGACCGTCCACCTCTAGAAGGCAACAGAACGAGGCAACATGTACCTTAATCTCTTATTTGTGGGCTTCTGAGATGGATATGATTGACCACCATGAGAGGAAATACTGCCCAGACCTGATCCGGCAGTGATATTCCCACGAGGTCATCAGGCCTTGATCTTATCATCAGCTGTTCCATGGAATCAAAAACCTAAGCTCTGAAAAAGTGATAGCATGCTTAAAATTGGTCCAATTAATAATCATTTGGTTCTGGGAGGACTGCACTCTGAAGCTAGAATGGTGTCTTTTCCTACTTCTTCACACAATTCTCACTCCACCCCACTCCAATGCAGCCACTTGTAGCTGCTATAACTGGGCTGGCCCCTCTTTCAAAGCGAGGTCACTGAACATGAATAGGTTTGGAGGCCTGGCTAGAGAAACCACCAAATTCTCTCTGCCCAAACCGGCACTGATTAATGATCAGCCATGGAGAACACTGTTGGCTCTTATTGGCCACATGTATCAAGGGAAGATCACATGAAGTGTTAGTATCACTTGATAATGCCTTGGTAAAGACCACACTTGGCATATTGGACCCATTTTTAGTCACACCACAATATATATATAAAAAAGAGGTTGATACTCTAGAAAGAGTGCAGAGAAGAGCAACAATGATTAGGGGACTGGAGGCTAAAATATATAAAGAACAGTTGCAGGAACTGGGTAATGTCTAGTCTAATGAAAAGAAGGACTAGGGGTGACATAATAGCAGTCTTCCAATATCTCAGGGGCTGCCCCAAATAAGAGGGGGTCAAGCTATTCTCCAAAGCATTAGAAGGCAGGACAAGAAGCAATGGATGGAAACCAATCAAGGAGAGAAGCTACCTGGAATAAAGGAGAAATGATCTGACAATTAGAATTAATCAGTGGAACAGTTTGCATTCAGAAGTTGGGGTGCTCCCATCACTCAAGGTTTTTTTTAAGAAGAGACTGGACAGCCACTTTTTTCAAATGGTGTTGTCTGGTTTGAGCAGGGCATTGGGCTACAAGACCTCCAAGATCCCTTCCAACTGTTATTCTCTTCTCTCTCTTCCTCCTCCCCTCCTTTCTCTCTTTCCCTCCCTTCCTCTCTCTCTCCCACGCCCCCAGATGTGGCCTCATTCAAAAATCTGTGCTGCCTACTACCTTCCTTCAGCAGCAGCAGGAGTATTTCCTTCCATTCTTTTTCTGAACTTTCTTTTATTCATCCCTCACCGCCGTGAAGTTTATTTACTCAGGCTCTCCTTCTGTCAAACGTGCTATCTATCCTCTCGCTGGATATCTCTTGACTTCCCATCCCTCATCATGTGTTTCTTCCCCCCCTGCCAATTCTCCTGGCTGCAGTTTCTGTCTGAGAGAAACCCACAACTCACAGGAGTAGAGCAGGGGAAGAAAAGATTGCTGGCCAGTCCATTCCTTTTTGTGATGGGAACAAGGAGACGGCAGGGAAAGCTGTGTTCCCTCCTCCCCTCCCAAATTCCAACAAATATCCCAGCACAACAGGATTTTCAGCTGGCTAACGAAGACAACAATTGGCTGTTCTCACACACGCCTCCTGATGTTCCCATCCTCAGAAGCAGGATTGAAGCTGGTGAAACAGCCACAAACAGGGCATGCAACACAGCCCTAAAAATTGCATGTGCTTCATCCTGACCGATAGGTTGAACCAGGGCACTGTAAAGGGTCCCGAGAACTCTTCAGAGATTCATCAAGATAGCCCTTTCAAACGCAAGAGCAACAGTTCAAGGTTAGAAGGCAGACTTCACAACTCAAAGTCCTTTTGTGTGGATGCAGTTACAGCAACGGGGCTGAAGGATAAAGCTAAATACTTGTTTGTCCAGGAAACTAGAAAGGGTTTGGAAAAGGACTGTATGACGAGGAGAAAGGTGCCCACCATGATAGTTTCATGGCAGGGATTTTACCTGGTGATATTGGGGAATTTGGCTGATTTGAAATAGGTAACGAAGAGCTTCTTTTTGCCTTTCTAGACGAAGACAATGCTCTCAAGCTGGGTGATGTTGCTTACTTGGCTGGTTTCCTTGAAAGCGTTTTCCGTAGCACAGGATTCGGCTCTAGAAGAATCCTGGAGAGACTGGAAGATGACGCACGGGAAAGTATATCCTGAAGTGAGTTTGCTTTGGTCTCAAAGAGATGAATGCCTAATTCATGTTTCAGTAATTTATTTGTTTTTATTTATTTATCTCATTTGTCAATCGCTTACAAGAGAATAGGTCTAAGTATAAACATGAGTAAGGATACAGGAAAAAAGGTACGAATAAATGGGGACAATAGGACAGGGACGGTAGGCACGATTGTGCACTTATGCACGGCCCTTACAGACCTTAGGAATGGAGTGAGGTCAAGTTCTAAGACATCGGTTTTAATGCTTCTAAGATTCTTCTCTTCTTCTTCCCTCTTTCTTTCTGCTTCTCCTCCTCCTTTTATGAAAGCAAATTCCAACAGCACCCAAAGGGATGAGCTGCAAATTTGCTTTTGGAAGGTGCAACCTTTTTGAAGGGCTGTCTTCCATTTTGCTACATTCTTTTCAAGATTATTGTGGGCTTTGCTCAGGGTCCTACAATTTTATTTTAATACATGCTGCAACCTAGAGAATAAATAGGAGTTGGAGCTCATCTTACACCCAGATGAGTAGAGCAGGGAGAAATACTCAGTGTATACCCAGAGGTCTTCTACTTTTCTGAGTACCAATCTCACCACCATTGGGAGAAAGGAGTATTACGTATGTTCACTGCTTTGAGTTACTTCTAAAATAAAAGGCGGGATAAAAATCAAATAAATTGGATCCATTTTGAGAACCTAAAATTTAAACTGTTCTTCATCCCACAAATGATGCTTTGAGATAGAAGAGAATATAGCACCATCTATTCTTGGTTTCCTTAGGGCGAAGAGGCCTCCCGGAGAGCTACATGGGAGAAGAATCTGCAGATGGTTGAGCAGCACAACCGTGAGGCCGATGAGGGGAAACATACCTATTGGATGAAGATGAACCAATTTAGTGATTTGGTAAGTGTAGAGTTGTAATTGCAGGAATGTTCTTATCTTGGATGGCAAACCTCAGATAAGGAATGTTTACAAGCAATTACAACTCAGGCAAACAAAGTCACTAATGTAAAGGAGGATTAGAGAGAGGAAGTAATTAATTGTGTTAATTACTATTAACACAATAATAATAATTAATTGTGTTAATTACTATTATGCTAAACAGTAACGAAAGTTAAGCAGTAACCAAAGTTAACCAATGTTGGAGGATTACTAAAAATGTGTATAAATGCAAGACTAGACTCCAATAAAGTTCATCATAATTCAGTTGATCATGATCAAACACCTCGACTGCCTCGTCATTACAACAGGTAAGCAAACTCAGGAGTATATCACAGATTCAGAGCTCATGCACGTTGGAGAAAAATCTTCATACAATCAGAATAGAGCTGGAAGGGACTTTGGAGGTCTTCTAGTCCAACCCTCTGTTCCAACAGGTGACCCTATCTCATTTTGACAGGTGACTGTTGACAGTCTCTTCTTAAAAACCTCCAGTGATGAAGCATCCACAACTTCTGGAGGCAAGCTGTTCCACTGGTTCACTGTCTTTACTGTTAGGCAGTTTCTCCTTAATTCCAGATTGCTTCTTTCCTTGATTAGTTTCCATCCATTGTTTCTTGTCCTGCCTTTTGGTGCTTTGGAAAATAACTTGACCGCTTCCACTTTCTGGCAACCTTTCAAATAGTGGAATACTGCTATTATATTTCCCCCTTGTCCTTCTTTTCTCTAGACTAGCCAAATCCAAATCCTCCAACCATTCTTGTTTTTGTCTCCAGGCCCTTAACCATCTAAGTTGTTCTTCTTTGCACTTTTTCCAAAGTCTCAACATCTTTTGTGTGATGTGGTGACCTGTGGTGGATGCAGTACTCCAAGTGTGGCCTTACTAAGGCTTTATAATTGGTACCAATACTTCATATTAGCACGCATCCATTGCTATTTAGAAACAGGTTTTCCCACCCACGGAATGTTTGAGTTGGCAGGTTAAGTAGCAGCATAAAGGTTACAGGTCCTTAACAGAATAACAGAAGTTGGAGGTCCTCTGATCCAGCCCCGTTCAGGCAGGAAATCCTATACCATTTCAGACATATGGTTGTCCAATCTCTTCTTGAAAACTTCCTGTGTTGGAGCATTCACAACTTATGGAGGCAAGTTGTTCCACTAATAAATGGTGCTTACTGTCTGGAAATTCCTCCTTAGTTCTAGGTTGCTTCTCTCCTTGATTAGTTTCCACTCATTGCTTCTTGTCCTGTCTTCAGGTGCTTTGGAGGACAGATTAACCCCATCTTCTTTGTGACAGCCCCTCTAGACCTACCTAATTCCAGCAATATTTTTTGTGTTTTAGCCTCCAGTCCCTTAATCATCTATTGCTCTTTTCTGTCCTCTATCCTTGTCCTACTCTTTTGACTGTTCTGTGCTGAATAGTGTTTTGTAATTTGTCTGATGTGACAAGCAAGATGATTAGAAGCTTCTGGCTTTGATGGTCTCCCCACTCTGCAGGTCACCAGCCAGAAAGGAAAACATCTGTCTTACTTCAGCAAGGACAGCTTGGCTGGCTCTTTTCTTTGTTCCTTCTCTTACACTTACACGCATACAGTTATAACTCAAGCGGAGTTTCTTTTTAAACGAACAGGAGTCACAAAGGGATCTGAATGCCAAGTTTTATTTAGGATTTCCTTTCCTTCCTTGTTCATTAAAATCCTGTCATTTATCTGGAGCTCAAAGCTGCGTCTGCAGCTCTCCATCTTCCTGTTTCCCCCCACAAAAATCACATGATATAGGTCAGGTTCATCCAGGGAGACCCGAGTGCTGATTTCCAGATTCCCCTATGCAATTTTGGAGATGCAAATGACAGGGATGTACTTGTGTCTAGTGTTTATTTCAGCCATGTACTCCCATTCTATTACCTTTAATCACTTTAGTGGCTCTTTTTTTGCACTTTTCCCAGTCTTGTTGTCTTTTTGTTAATGTGAGCCAAACTGGAAGCGAAAGGAAATGTAACTTCATTTTTCTCTCAGACTGATGAAGAATTTAATCGCATGATGGGAGGTCTCCTTCCTGAGTCAGCTGATCCTGAAAATACTTCTCAAGGCTTTCCCCAAACGCCAGATGTTCAACAGAAACCCAAGCCCAAGAAGTGTCACCAGAGACATTATGGCACGACAAGAAAAAAACAGGTGAGTCCTTGAAGCCAAAGAGCCTTCCATTCATGCAGAGAATTCCACTCCGTTTTGAACAGGGTCCACTCCTGCAGACTCGTTTCCCCTCAATTGCTTTCGGTCCAGCCTTAAACACAAATCACTTGTCTGCTTTGGTCCTGATTTTGGAGCAATCCATTCTGATTATTGCATGATCCATGGTCATGTGATTAGAATTCAGACGCTTGGCAACTGGCATGGACTTATGACGGTTGAAGTGTCCCCGGGATCACGTGACCACTTTTTGCAACCTTCTGATAAACAAAGTTAATGGGGAAGCCAGATTCACTTAAGAACCATGGTACTAACTTAAGAACTGTAGTGATTCAATTAACTATGTAAGTCAAAAAAAATGGACTAAAGTTCACTTAACAACGTCTTGCTTAGCAACATAAACACAATTGGTTTCAATTGTGGTTGTATGTCGAGGACTACCTGTACTAGTTTTGTTTACAATCTACTCGAGGCTCTGCCCTCAAAGCCATACATTTTCAGCTCAGCTAACTTCATGTCACATTTTTAAAAACTTAGTTGATGAAACAAAGTCCTATTTATTTCTAAGGGGTCTTTTTAGTTTCTCAAATCTGCACCAGAGAAAAAGGCAGAGCTTTCTGGTATACCTGCTCCCCCTCTTACCTCAGGAAAGAAAATGTTCAAACTCTGTTTTTCAGCTAAGCTTATCATGTTTTCAAGCAATTAAATCCTATTTTCCAGGATTCTTTTGTAAGTTGGCAGGGATGCCTGGATTTGGGTGCCAGACCAGGATAATCCTGCCAAACCAAGGCAATAAGCCTGTTTAAGCCTTTATACCTACTTTAGACCTACTTTTCTATCTGTATCTCAATTTATTGCCTTCCCTTTAACCGCACAGCTCCATTGTCAAGGCTGAATCACTACAAGACTATTATTATTTTAACAGCTGGCTTTCGCCTACAGAAGAAAACTGGGCAAGCATCATTCTGAAAATTTGGGAAAGCTTTGTCTAATATCCAGCAACGGAACGAAGAAACTGTTAGGAAGGAGGTGTGGGTGTATAAGCCGTTATCGTCGTCGCTGCCAGAAATGTTGTAAGCTGGCTTTGTAGTCAAGACAAGGCTGTGACTCAAGATCGCTTACGATAATGTGCACAGGATTACAAGGAATCTAGCAGATTTCCCATCTGTCAGGCAAAACAGATTCCACCAAGGTAGAGCTCTCTCTCGCTTTTTGCTCTAATACTTAAGTTTCCTAGTATTGTGGGGTTTTCTCCCCTGTCCTGCAACATGACATCTGGGTCCAATATATTGTTTCATCTTTTTAAAAATATAGCAATAAGCCCATTAGAAAAATAAAAACAGAACCAAATGTTTAGAGAAACAAGGAGAAAATAGCCTGAAAGCAAGACATTTGGAAGTGTCTGTAGATTCTCCCTTTTAATATTTTTGTTTGATCTTTGCGGTTCATAACTTTGTTTAAAAAAAAAAAGAGCATTCTGAATCGCAGCTTTCTTTTGCCTTCTCTGAGAAAGCAGGCAACATATCATTCTTTTGACTATGTCCTGTTTGCAGAATTCAGGCCAGTCAGTCTAGACTTAACCTCCAATTGTAAGTAATCCTTGATTTACAAACGTTTGTAAGTCAACATGGATATTAAGTAGGTCAACATGTAAAGTTGTGATTGGACACCACTTTACATAGTTGACAGCAGCTGTTAAGCAAATGCTGTGCTTAAGCAAATGCAGCTGTCATTAACCAAATCCATTATATCCAATGGGCATTTTTATTGGAAACTGGAAATAAACACCGGAAAATTGCAAAATGTCGAAAATTGTGATGGTGTGGCCATGGGACACTGCAAACAGCAGTAAATATGAGCTGGTTTGCTAAACACCCAAAGTAAAATCACATGACTGCATGTGTTGAGACTGTTGTAAATTCAAAATTAGGTGGTGAGAACCTTATGGCCATCTTTCATAAGTAGAGGGCTAGCTGTGAGTTTTCAGTTCAGCTCAGCCTATTTGGTCCCTAAACAGTGAATATTAGGGTTTATTGTTTTTTTAAAAGCTTTAGTTCACTGTTTGTATTATACAATATTTTCTAATGGAGATTTTATTTCAGCTCTATTTTGTATTAACTTTATCTGGATCTTCCTAGATATTTCTTGACTGACTTTTCCAATGTCCATCCCCATCAAATTTCTCCAAATCTGTTAAGAATTAGCAAATTTAAAATTTAACAAAATGGCTAATTGTGCCTGTTATAACTATTATATATCGCCACTTTGTTTCATTTCATCATTACGACCTTTTTTCTTATACAAATTAAGTTTTTTTTGGATCTGTGAAGCAATATGAATTTGGTAAAAGGCAAAAGTACAATTTGGGAAGTGCATGGGTGCATGCATATATAGCATATTTTAAAAAAAGATTTTATCCTGCTTTTATTATTCTACTTTAAAAGTAACTTAAGGTAATGAACATACACAATGTTCTTTCCTCCTCCTATTTCCCTACAGAAAGCAACTCTGTGAGGTGGGTTGGACTGTGAGGGACGGACTGACCCAAAGCAACCCAGTTGATTTTTCATGCCTCAGGCAGAACTAGAATTCAGTTTCCTGGTTTCTAAGCCAATACCCTAACCACTGCATCAAACTGGTACTCATATTGGGAATATTTTATCAAACACATCTTTTCCTGAATTGTGTGGGTAATTGCACAAGCCCAGAAAAGGACAGTTACATTAGGGTAATTCACATACCTATTCATACACTAAATCACACTTTGCCTTTTGAATCTGGAGTATTACACAATTCTATAATTTATCAAAATATTGTAATTTGTGCAGGGTAACACCTGACTTTGAATTATGCTTTTGCTTTTCCTCCACCTGAATTTCACTTATGCACAATTGTATTGGGCAGATTTTAATGAAAAAATATTTCTATGATCAATAGTCAACACCAACTGGATGGTACATAGCTAATCAGTTAAGTTTCATCTGTAATATTTTTGTGCCACTTGTTTTTTATAAATGGGATTGTGTTTTTTTGCTTTGAATTTTGAAATAAATTTTTGAAATTGTATATTTGTGTGTTTATTCCAAAAGCCATTTTGTTTTGCACTCATATTATCTTGGTTACAGGAAGAATTAGAAAGCTAATTTTCAAACTACCAGAGATCCACTTACTTATTCATTGCATTTATGAATAAATAAAATGGCTTTATCAAGGCAAATTACTGTACATGGGAGATTTCCCAGGGTTTTTTCTCTCTCTCATAAAAGCAGTCCTGTGAGATAGCTGGACCGAAACTCCCCAAAGACCATTCATTGAGCTCTTCAGTCAGCTGTGGCTGTGACATTAAATCTAACTGAAAGCCAACTCTGAAGGAACTTGCTTTTCCTCTTTGCAAATTCTTGCTTTCCATAGACAAGACAGGACTCTAGTTGCTCCGCTCAAACAATTAAGAAGCAGAGATTGAACAGTCTTACCTTTTACTGAAAGTTGGAAAGTTCTTCTCATAAAAGAACAAGTTGACCAAGACTTGATGGCATGTAATCAATTAAAAAAAATCATTAGTTAAGAATTAAGTCATTAGATCTAGTTTTATACGTTTCTTGGATAAGTGAGGCTAATTCATACTTATATTTTCAGTCTTGTAGGTAATCACTTTAATTGTGAACATGTCATTAAATGTACCAATATTCAGACAAAGATAAGGTACTTGTATCCATTTCCTAAGTTGACGTTTGGACAAAAGCCAGAGTGGAAAAGCTGTGGTGGTGCAGTGGTTAGAATGCAGGATTGCAGGCTAACTCTGCCCACTGCCAGCAGTCCGATCCAGACCCGGCTCAAGGTTAGCTCAGCCTTCCATCCTTCCGAGGTCGGTAAAATGAGGAACCCAGACTGTTGGGGGCAAGAGGCTGATACTGTAAACTGCTTAGAGAGGGCTGTAAAGCATTGTGGAGCATATCTAAGTGTTATTGCTTGCTGAACCCATTTTGTATTGTGCCAAGAAAACAGCACGGACGTCTCTGCTAGTCAACAGGAATCAAGCTTAACCTCAAGATTTATACAGTACAGCTCAATTCAATTAATTTAGTTTGAAATGTTTGTTCTTCAGCATCTGTTTAGTCCCTGTATTGAACTTCCTCTCCAGGAAGTTTTCTGTTTTCAATTCATTTGTTTTTTTCATTGAGGTCTTGATGTTACGACGGTAATGATATTCTCAGTTTTTCTCCACACCACAATCTATGGTTTATTTGGAAAATAGTGTTTACTTAGGCAGTACTCCAACATCTGAAAAAAACCATTGTGGTTGTAAATCGAGGACTACCTGCATTTACTTTTGCTTGTGATACTTTAGATTAAGTACCTTTCCTGTTCCACTTTCTGAGATTTTACTATTGTTTCTATTTATTCCTTTGAGTTTGTTTTTATAGTCATAGAATGAAAAAAAAATATGTGGAATTGGAAGGGATCGGAAAGACCATCAACCTTATGAGGTCATTGGGATGAAAGAGATCCACCAGTCTAAAGTTAATAAGCAACTTTTAAGAAATAAAGACTCAAACTCAGATCTTCCTGCATCTAGCCAAGAACCTTAAACTCCATAGCTGCTCATTTAATTGCTTACCACTGTCCTACGGTACAGCTCCTAATAGAGCCATTTCTTTTTAATCTTAACAAAATGATTTGAAAATAATACATTGCATATTTAAGAGGAAAGGGCACTCTAGCAATCTATCGCATGTCTAGTAAAACACCTTCTCTAATGCACAATACCTTTTCCACTGAACCGTAGAAGAAAAGCATTTCATTGTCCCAAAGATGCTTTATCCAAGATGCATTTGGACTTCCTTGTTTTTTTTGTTTTTGTTTGAAAACCTTTTGCTTCCCAGGGTTACAACGGATCCTCAGACTGCTTACGACAAAACGATTGCAAAGAATATAAATCCATTCCCCAGCAGTCAGTTTGAACTAAAGAAGCTTGTTAGATGAGAAGTGAAACATTTTCAAGAAAAAAAGAAAGAAAGAAAGTCCAATTGCCTTTTGGAAGTGATCCAACTGAAGATCCCAAGACCTGTTCCTTTCATACTCCAAAATGGTGGGCATCTTTGGGACCACCATGACCTGGATGATTCAGAATCTCTACAGACATTCTTTCTCTTGGTTTTCTTCTCTGGGGCTTTAAGACCATCCGAAAAGAATTGCACCATATCTGGATTTCAATTATAAAAGGAGTGGGTAGGTTGGAAGTAAGATTTGTACAAAAACAAGAATTTGCGGTTGAGAAAGAGGAGTGATTATCAGCTCAACCAGCAACTAATGCTGAGGAGCAGAGAAACTAAAAACAGCCCAGCAGCTTCACTCAGAAGTTCCAGTCAAATTCCTTCCTTTTCTACCCCAGCAGAGACGGAGAGACGGACAGCCAAGTCAACGCTTGGCGTCAATGTGGACAGTAGTTGAGAAAGCAACCGATGATGAGTTGTAGTCTCAACTTAAGACATGCAAATCAGCTGGATGACTTTGGGCCAATCACCAGGAGACCGTGAGTTCCAGTTCTACCTTAAGTATGGAAGCCAACTAGCTGTTTTGAGGCTATTCCAAAGGTGCTTTTTATTTAAGAGGCAAATGGACCCTTTTTTTTCTTTGAATATGTTTAGCTTCTCATCCAAGAAGCTTCTTCGGCTCTGACTGGATGGTGGGGAATGGAAGGATTTATACTCCTTGCAGACAGCTGGTCATTTGCATCCTTTTTAGAGAATCATTAAGGCCACTTGGAGGTTTATCTGTGTCCTCAGGGTCACCTCAATGTAAATGGGTGTGCAGCCTTTTTGGAACTGTTTAAAGGACTGTGTTGTAGATTGGAGATAGATGATGTATCCCCTCCCCCTCTGTTGAGGGTTCTCCAAGTAGCCTCAATAACTCCCTAAAAGGATGCAAATGACCAGCTGTCCTCAAGGAGTATAAATCCTTCCATTGCCCTCTAGTCCAAGGGTCTTTAAATCTGGCAACTTTAAGACTTGTGGACTTCAAGTCCCAGAATTCCTGAGCTAACATGACTGGAGGAGGAATTCTGGGAGTTGAAGTCTACAAGTCTTAAAGCTGTCAAGTTTGAAGGCCCCTGATCTAGTCAGAGTTGAAGAAGCTTCTTGGATGAAAAGCGAAACATCTTCAGAGAAAAACCAGAAAGTCCAGTTGCCTCTTGAAAAAAAGCATCTTTGGGACAACCATCACCTGGATGACTGAGAATCTCCACAGACATTTTGGACCTATCCCTCTCTCTCTCTCAGCCTAAACTGCCTCAGAGGGTTGTTGTGTAGAAAATAGGAGGAAGAAAGTTATGGTTGCTGCCCTGAGTTACTTGAGGCAGGATAGAAATCAAATACTGTATATAAATAAAGAATGGATTCTTTAGGCATTAGATAATCATGGACATAAATACTGGTATGACTTTAGGGTAAAATGACATAGGGTTAGTAAACAGTTAGGGTAGGAAATCAGATTGTTAATTTTTACATAATAAAAGCCTCACTGGAAACACAGGGGAAATAAAGAGTCCCCCCACTCACATAAATGACTCAACTGAAGGTCCCAGGACCTGGTCCAAAACGGTAGGAAAGTTGAATTCTCCAGAAAGCGACTCATTTCCACACCGAAACGAAAGCAATGGCGGCATTTTTCTGAGGTAAGCAACCCCGCTAATGCCTTGAGGACATTATTCTGAGGGAATCATGATACTTCCTCGGCCTCTGAGGAGAGCTTTTCCCGGACTCCCTGCGTTTCTCTCAAGAGCTTATCCCCCACAGTGCCAAGGCCAACGAAGGACACCAGACACGAGGTATAGATTTTGATTGCTTTTTATTGGCGTGTCCCAAGGAAAAGGGCTCCTGACCAAGAAAAAGGGATTAAGAAAGCTTTATACGTTTTCACTAAAGAAGAAGGTGGGATAATAAGAAGTATCGTCTAATAATAAACATTTTAGTAATAATTATACAATTTGTTTCTATTGGTCTCTAGCTGTCCCCGTTCCTAAGCCTTGGCTAATGAATGCCCCAGGAGTTATCTAATTATACATTTTATTTGCCGCAGGCCATCTCTATTCCTAACTTTTAACTGAGGTCTGCAAATTACCTAACTCTTTGCTACTTTTATCAGCTTTCTAACTACCTAGAATTGTTACCAGCTTTACACATGCATATTTCCTGTGAATAAGCATTCTTTGTTTTTTGTCAGACTCCACAATTACAGGCTTCCTGATTTACTTTCAAGCGTGTGTGTGACCTTGCTTTATTTTAGCCCATCACCCTCTCTTCTTAGTCTCTTTTCAAACTGAATGCTGTCCCTGGAGGTACCCTATTTTTCCATGTCTTTTAAAAAAAAAAATATTGTCCCCAGATGGCATGCCTACATTCTTCTGATATTTTAATTAAAATGGTCTGTATTTCTCCTCCCAAAATCTTTATTCCTTTTATGCCTTCCTTTTTGTCGTGCCACCAGGCCTGACTCAGTAGCAATGTATGCTGTTCCAGGAACTCGCTTGCCCCCCTACACCTCCCAGCAATTCCTCCTGGGATCTTTGCACTAAAGCATGCCACTCATGAGCAAGCAGCAAGACACTGAATTCATCAGCAAGGTTTGACTACAGCTGTGTGCATGCTCAACGGAAAGAATATTTAAATTCCCATAGGAGCAATTTGCTTTTTGTTAGAAATAACATCAGCACCGGCTTGCATATTGTGACACTTGGAAGCTAATTATTTGCAACCCTGGCTTGTTGACTAACCATCTCTCTCCCTTCATCTGGCATTTGTAAACCTTTAATTTTATTTGGATTCCTTGGCTTGGAAACTTTGGCTTGCTCAGCTATGTTTTATCTACAATTAATTGCTCTTTTCTTCCGCCTTGCTGTTGGGGTTTGCAGAAGCAAGCCTTTTCCTTAACGCTCTATGTGCCCAGGTTTGCATCTAACAAGTAGGCTAACTTGGTCACTCAATAGAATAGAATAGAATTCTTTATTGTGTGATTGGGCACACAAAGGGATTTGTCTTTGGTGCGTATGCTCTCAGTGTACATAAAAAGAAAAAAAAATACATTCATCAAGAATCATAAGATACAACACTTCGTGATAGTCGTAGGTTACTAATAAGCAACCAAATCATACTAGGAAACTAAATAAACCAATATAAATAGTAAAGATACAAGGTTATAGTCATAAGCAGAAAAGGAGATAGGTAATAGGGAGGAGAAGAAAATAGTAATATGATCTTAGTAAATAGTTTGACAGTGTTGTGGGAATTCATTGTTTAGCAGAGGGATGGCATGCAGGGGGAAAACTGTCCTTGTGTCGAGCTGTTCTGGTGTGCAATGCCCTACGGCATCGTTTGGAGGATAGGAGTTGAAACTATTTATGTCCAGGATGTGAGGGGCCTATAGATATTGAAGTAGGCATTGCTGTGCCCACTTTAACAGTGAGACCCTGGTGAAGTGGGCACAGCAGTGCCTCCATTTTGGGCATCACATGACAAAAGTACATCTTCCCTGTAGTAGATCACATCATCAATGCATTTTCATAGGGAATCTTCCCCGGCAATGAGAGAAAGCATTTAGGAGTGACCTATAATAGTAATTGTGCCTTCATATGAAGTCCTTCTGCAAGAAAACAAGCAAGCTCAGAGAGCACCAAGGACCTTCAGTTATTTGATTGAATCGTATCCTCAGTGAGATTACAGAGGCCATTCAGCTATGGAGTCCTGAGGCGAGAGGACTACAAAGACCAGGATTTTGAAAGAACAGAGGGACACTATTCCATGAGCAGAATTTCTTTCATAGCTTCTAACTCTAGGGAATGTGTTTATTCATAAATAAAATATCAATATGTACAATACATAAACTACTTTCTTTTGCTTTCCCAGAGATTACTCATCTCCCAGGTCTTTCTCAGCATATCAAGTTTCCTTGGCATTCTAAATATTTTAGGACAGTTTTAGTGTCCTTGGCTCAGTGTATTTGAGTTTCAGGCCTGCCTTAGCCATAAAAACTGAGTGACTTTGGGCCAGTCACTCACTCTGACCCAAACCCACCTCACAGGGTTGTTTTTGTGAGGAAAATAGGAAGTGTGTATGTGCTTGTTGTCTTGAGTTCTATAATAACAACGGGATGAAAACCTAATATAGTAATAATAATAGCTGCCTAGTAATTGTACTTGGGGGGGGGGGGGGGGGAGGTGGGGAATATGGCCCTTCTGATTGGGTGATGGTTTCTTCCTCTGCAGCCAATCACAGGCTCCAGCAATTTCTGCCCACGGTTGCCCTTGGAGACTCCCTCCAATTTCTGAGGGTTTTCGAAGGCGAAGGTGGCAGAAGAGCTCTGAGGCCTGGAGGGACAGGCTGCTCCTCTTGAGGCTGAGAGGCAAAGGAGTAAGGCTCAGACAATAACAGAATAGCGGAAATGGAAGGACCTTGGAGGTCTTCTTGTCCAACCCCCTCCCCAAAGCAGGAGACCCTATACCATTTCAGAGAAATGGTTGTCCAATCTCTTCTTAAAACCCCCCAGTGGTGGAGCACTCACAACTTCTGAGGGAAAGTCATTCCACTGATTAATTATTCTCCCTGTCAGGAAATTCCACCTTAATTCTATGTTGGATCGCTCCTTGATTAGTTTCCATCTACTGCTCCTTATCCTGCCTTCAGGTACTTCAGTGCTCAATGAATTGAGTGCCCTTCTCTTTGTGACCCTCAAATATTGGAAGACTACTATCATGTCACCCCAGTCCTTTTTTTGTTGTAAGACTAGATATACCCAGTTCCTGCAAAAAAGTGGGAGCATACTGGATCTTAAGGGGAAAGGACTCCCCAGGACAGAGGCCCTCATGGAAAAGGCATGCTTCCCAAGTCTTCCTAGGGAGCAGTGTTGAAGGGAATTGGGCCTACTCTAGCTAACAGAATAACTGAGTTGGAAGGGACCTTGGAGGTCTTCTAGTCCAACCCCCTGCTCAAGCAGGAAACCCTGTACCATTTCAGACAAATGACTCTTCAATCTCTTCTTAAAAACCTCCAGATTAGATAGGAAGATGTCCTTATGTAGGATTGGTACAGGTAACCCTCGACTTATGACCACAGTTGAGACCAGAATTTCTGTTGTTAAGCAATAAAAATGTAAAAACCAGGTGCTGTAATAAAACTGAGGGGAGCTGCAGTAAACTTATGCTACTGGGCTGGCAGCCTAGAGTGCTTTCTGTTATTTAAGCAAGACAGTTGTTAAGTGAATCGTGTCCAATTTTACAACCTTGTTTTGCTGGGGTTGTTAAATGAATCACTAGTTGTTAAGCAAATCAAGCTATCATTAAGCAAATCCAGCTTCCCTCATTGACCTTCCTTGCCAGAAGCCAGCTGGGAAGGTTGCAAATGGTGATCACATAACCCTGAGATGCTGCAACCGTCTTCATATGAGCTTGTTACTAAGTTCTCGAACCATTTTCACATGAGCTTGTTACCACAGTCTCGTTCTTGACTGTGAGGGTGTTGCTACAGTCATCATTACGAGAACTAGTTGTAAGTCACTTTTTTCAGTAGTGTAATAACTTTGAATGGTCATTAAGCAAATGGTTCTATGTCAAGGACTGCCTGTATAGCTAGTTTTAGTCAGAAAGACCCCATTTGTTGAAAGATATTCATTTGAACATCTCACTTCTTTTTCTTAGATGTTTTTGTCTTGCGGCCTCTCATTCTTGGGCCTTACATCCAGGCCCTAAAATTCTTAGAAGTCTATATGACAGCAAAGAACACGTATCATCCTGAAGGAAAGCAGCAGTGGAAACAAGGCTGAGCCTCTTGTTGCAAACCATAACTTAGAACGTGTCCCATTTTTTTATCCATTCACTGGAGAAAGAAATTATGTTTGAAAGAATTGGCACTAAAAGGAAACCAGGCCACCAAAGAATAGGGTGGTTGGACACCATCACACCTGACACCCGCCAAAGCATAGAACAACTCAAAGAAATAGCACATGATTGAAATATGCGGAGAGACCTGATGGATAGAATTGCCAAGATCTGGACACGACTGAATGAATATAATCATCGTCGTCGTCATCTCCCAGGTTCATGTTGGAGATGAATTATCTTGAAAGCTTTGCACACTTAACTATTAGCCTTATTGATTAGGGACAGAGGGGTGAGGGCTGTAATATTGTAGGAATGAACCCACCTTCTGGAAGTAGCATCCTTTATCATGGGTGTGAATACATTGTTGCTTTTTACCTATTACTATTGATTATGTGATTGGTTTTCCAAAAGTGTGTAATAGGCATGCCAATTTGAGAACTGAGGGCTGTCAATAGGTGATGTGGTATGATGCAGTCCTGAGATCACATTTCTATGCACTGCACCGAATAAAAAGTGTCATCTCAACGTATCTCAAACCAGATGTGTATGAAATTAATACATGTTTATAATGCATATTTTCTGTGCTTTTTTTACAGTGCTAGATGCATCAGGAATTCTGACATTCCCTGGGGAAATAGGCCACATTTATACCAATACTAATGTCTCTAACAAACACATGTGCATAATAGAACAGAGTGTGCTAGGTAAGATCTGAGTAGCATTGCCCCAAAGCATTTATTAGCATTTTTTTTTTCTTCCAGAAGCTTCAGAAGCAGCAGGTCATTCATTGGTAACTATTAGCTCGGCATTTCAAATAATCCTTATGCTGAAAGAAGATATTACATTCCCTTCTTTGGATCTGGGAGAGGAAAGACGGCGTCATCGGCGATGTTGCATTCATTTGATCCTTTGGCTAGGCGCATGTAACCTTTCTCACCCCAAAGATTGGACCAGCTGTGAAGGTAAGAATACAGAACATTTAATCTAGAGTTCTAGACAGTCACTTATTTGAAATAGTATAGGTTCTCCTGCTTGAGCAGTGGGCTGGACTAGAAGACCTCCAAGATCCCTTCCAGCTCATTCATTCTGTCCATTCTCTGCAATCCTGCAGCACAGGGGATCATTCATGATTCTAGCTGAAGTTTCGCCATCTCCAAAATCATGATGCAAAAGGAGGCTTTTTGCCATGTGTTAACAGGAGGCAGCCATCTTTAAAAGAGGAGCTATATGGCAACATTAGACTAACTTCCTGGTCCATGGCTTCACAGAGGATATACAACCTGACTTCCAGAAACTAAAGCAAAAGAAGATCTGGGTATGTTCATCCTGCAGACCTCACACAGCATCTGCTGGGTCTCACTGCATAAATGGGGCATAGTATCCTCCCCTCAGTGTGACTATGGGTTTATATCACATCATGACCAACTGTAAACTGAAGGCATATACTGCTCTAATATTTGGTTTTAGTTTTCTTTTATATCAATGATGCTGGGCTTTAAAGGTTATTTGGCTTAGACATTGGTATTTGAATATAGAATTTTTTAGCATTGACATTTTATATGTTTTTTTTTTTAAATCTAGGTAAAATGTTAATATAAATTGCAAGCCCGTGTATTATATGCCATGTGCTAAATGTGCTAAACAAATACATTTCCTGCAGAAAGGACAGCTGAGTGGGACGGACATCTGAAGGGGGTTGTAACATGGAAGAGGGAATGGCCTTATTCCATATTGCCCCAGAAGACAGGACCAGAAAAGGAGCATTGGGCAAGGAAGACAACACAAGCTAAAATTCAGAAGGACTTTCCAGGTAACTTGGATACATGTTTGGCCCCAATGAGAATTCATTTGCAATTTCCCACAGCGCAACATAATATCTTCACATGGAATAGTAAGAGAAGATAGGGGTTATAAGGCAGATACACTCTTGAGAATATTGTGGGTGCCTTGTCCATCTTTACAGAAAGCTAAGGCACAGAGTGCAAATATCCACTTACTCCAGGTAAGAAAGAGCTTCCCATTCTATTTTCAGGTGATGCTACTTGGAGATCACCTTTCTCAGCTAACATCCTTGGTATGAGTTGGACAACAACACCCACCATCTTCAAGTACTTCAGGAACATTGAATTGCAACCCAGCTAAAGGACATTCTTGGGAAAGGCAAAATTTTAACATGGTAAGCTGGCCAGAGTTATCCTGTCGGTGCCCAGAGTTACCTGGTCGGTGGCCAATAAATTTAATAAATAAACAAATCCAACAAATAATTATATCTCAATCCTCATCAAAGAAGCTATCAAGCACGAATGGAAGCGTCCAAATGCCATCATATTTGGTCTAGAGGACAACAATGACAATGATAACATCACAATTATCCGCAACATCATCAGTGACTACCAAACATCAACCATCTCCCCTGATGAAATACTTGACATTTCCCGCATCGGCCCAGAGTTCAAAAACAGTGACGGCTCAGTGGCCCCACGCTTCTGCAGGGTCATTTGCAAAAATGAATCAAGCAAACATAAATTCATTTACACTATAAATTCACTTGCCAAAAGCAACACCAACCATAAGAAACTCCGTTCTCGCCCTGACCTAACCTTACAGCAATGTGTACGATCCCGTGAACTACGCTCTGAGCCCAAAAGACTCCATGAACAAGCAAATACTAACCTATACATTGACTATCACACAGAATATATCAAAAGCAAGACCTTCAACATACATCCCAATAACCATCACCCCAACATCCAACATTAGGCATGCATGCCCCTTACTTTCTCCAGACCCACTACTACCTATCTAAAATGCAAACTACTCAGTGCAAGAAGCCTCGCAAACAAAATGCTTGAATTCCTCATCTTATTAGGTACGACCACATTTGACATTATATTTGTCTATGAGACATGGTTAATGCATCTTTTCCAGACTCTATTACCACAAACAGCAAATATCACATTTATTGGTCAGATCACGAAATCCGTAGAGGAAGTGGAGTTGCTATCATCTACAAAAAAATCCCTAAATCTAAAAAAGATTCAAATTACACAGGAACTGCTCTTCCAGAGACCATCGTTTGTGAACTGTCCTTAAATACCTCAATCCGCTTCTTACTATACTATAGAGCCTCTGATTATGACATAGTTCATGCAAACAAGCTAACTTGACTGCTAACGTGGGCTGCCTCTTGCCCTCGCCCTCTTATTTTTCTTGGTGACCTCAATCTACCTCTTATAAATTGGACCCTAAATGAATGTACATCCGAACCCATACATGCAACCCTGTACAATGCTGTTACTACACTGGGACTGCATCAATTAGTAACTAACAACACTAGACTCAATAACTGCCTCGACCTTATCTTCTGCAACAGCTGAAACTCAATATATAGCATACAAATACAAGAACCCTTTTCAAACAGTGACCACAGTATGATCAACTTTTGTCTCAATTTACGCCCTCACAAAGAGGATCATAATGATGAAAAAGCCAACTATGATCTCATAGATGCTGACCTATCATCTCTAGATTGGCACATTCTGTTCTCTAGCTGTAATATTACAGAAGACCATTATAATGCATTCTTGTTTGAAGTTGAAAGAGTCATTAAACTATATATACCATTAGTAACCCCCCCAAATTAAAAACAAAAACAAATTACCCATAACAATAAGGAAACTTCAATAAAAAAAGAGATCACTATGGTGTAAAAACAAAACTAGCTACGTAGCAAACTTTAAAAAGCAATACAACACCCTATGCTGACAGATAAAGGCAGAACGCACAAATTACCACTGCAAGCAAGAGGAAAACCACCTACATAGAAAATCCACCTGCGCCTTCTACAATTTTGTTAACACTAAACTTAAAGACTCAAGAACCATCCCACCCCTAAAAGGACCAAATGGGAAAGACTGCAATGATGAAGCTGTTAAGGCCAATCTCTTCAACACATTCTTTAGTCCAGTCTTTGTAAAAAGCAATGGTTCATGCCCCACATTTCCTAGTTGTACTACAACTAACTGTAATGACCTACTACATATTGACTTTACAGAAGATAATGTAGATAAGGCATTACGTAACCTAAAACCATCCCTATCTATTGGCCTGATGGATTACGTTAATACTTCTTAAAAAAAAGCTCCCCTCTGCCATAGCGGAACCCTAAGCATTATATATGAGATATCATTCAGAACCAACTCCTTACCAAACCTATGGTCCTTAGCTACGGTCATCCCTATCTTCAAAAAAGGTGACCCCAGCCTGGTTGAAAACTCCTGACCAATCTCACTGTGTTGTGTCACGTGCAAAGTCATGGAATCAATCATTAACCAATTCATCACTCTCCACTTAGAGTCAAACAACCTACTCTCCAAAAATCTATTTGGTTTCAGGAAAAAATTGTCCTGCAATCTTCGACTCCTACTGCAAAAACATATGGACTACTCTACTTGTCCAGGGTAAAGCTATAGATGTAATTTACATAGACTTCTGCAAAGCCTTTGATTCAGTGGTCCATGACAAAATACTGTTAAAACTAAACTCTTACAGCATTTCTGGATCCCTTCATAAGTGGATTACTGTGTTCCTGTCAAACAGGCAACAAATAGTAAAAATAGGGAGTGCTATATCAACCCTGCTCCAGTTAACAGCAGTGTCCCACAAGGCAGCGTTCTAGAACCCACCCTCTTTATACTCTATATAAATGACCTTTGCGATCACCTTATAAGCAACTGTGTCCTCTTTGCGGATGATGTAAAACTATTCAACACCACCGACAATGCTACTATCCTTCAAAGCGACCTTGATTATGTATCAGAATGGTCAAACATCTGGCAACTCCAAATCTCAACCAACAAATGCTCTGTCCTACACATTGGTAAAAAGAATCAGTACACCAAATACAAACTAGGTGGATATGACCTCATTGATGATCCTCACTCTGTCAAGGACCTTGGAGTTCTCATATGAAATGACCTAAGCACCAGAGCTCACTGTAACAGCATTGCCAAAAAGGCATTAAGAGTTGTAAATCTAATCTTACCAAACTTCTCCTCCAGAAATATCAAATTGCTAACTAGAGCATACAAAACTTTTGCAAGACCAATACTCGAATACAGCTCATCAGTCTGAAATCCACACTGCATATCGGACATTAATACAATCAAGCAGTCCAGAAGTATTTCACAAGAAGAGTTCTACACTCCTCTGCTCGCAACAGAATACCCTATATCGCCAGGCTTGAGATTTTGGGCTTGGACAACCTTGAATTACACCGCCTATGGTTAGAATTAAGCATAGCACACAAAATTACCTGCTACAATGTCCTACCAGTCAATGACTACTTCAGCTTCAACCACAACAATACAAGAGCACACAACAGATACAAACTCAATGTAAACCACTTCAAACTCGATTGCAGAAAGTACGACTTCAGCAACAGAGTGGTCAATGCTGAAATGCATTACCTGGCTCTGTTGTTACATCCTCTAAACCCCCACTCCTTTAACCTCAAACTATCCACAATTGACTTCACCCCATTCCTAAGAGGTCTGTAAGGGGCGTGCATAAGTGAACCATCGTGCCTACCGTCCCTGTCCTATTGTCCCCATTTATTCGTACCTATTTCCTGTATTTTTACTTATGTTTATACTTATACCGATTATCTTGTAAGCGATTGACAAATCAAATAGATAAAAACAAATAATAAATAAAATAAAGTAAAATAAAATTGTTCTGTGGCGAAAATCCCATGGGAAAAACAATTAAGTTATACAGTAAGTAAAATTCCCATTTCTTACACTTCTGCAGATTATGTCTGTTTACTCACCTGTTCTTTACAATCCAATAGCCATTGCCCTTGCTGGAATTGTTATAACCCACAACCAGCACACCATGATTTAAGTGCTTTTCTCCATCATAGTGTTCTTTATATATTCCTGGATAAAGAGAATAAGAAATGACCTAGTGAATAACCCATCCTTGCTGGCAGCCAGTTAACCCTCTTCATTATATCATCACCCAGCAAGATTCAACCAAGACTGAGACTCAAGACAACCTACAAGTTACCTCTGTATGGTCCCATAGGAGTCTGACAACCAATCAGAATACCTGGTCTTACGCAGGAACAGGAAGCTCCGAGGCGGGGCCCAAGAAAGCCCCCCCCCCCCTTCTCTCTCTCTCTCCCTCCCCCCCCTCCCCCCAGGACTATGTTAATCAGATTTCTTATTTTTCATTGGTGTCTTTTAGGTTTTCTTTTTTTGTCCGTTTAACTACATATTTTATCCTGTGCTGGAGAAGAAAGTCACTCTGAAAATAAGATATATTGAGAAAGGGTCCTTGGTGCTTTCTGAGCTTGGTTGTTTTCTAGCAGACATTTCATAACCCAACTAGGTAACATCTCCCCTGATGAAACGTCTGCAAGAAAACAACCAAACTCGGCACCAAAGCCCCCTCATTTCAACCCTACAAACATTCTCCTCTTATCCATTGAGAAGGGTTTATGTACTTGTGGTGTAGCTCAAGGAAAATTCTGAGCTTTACTTCTACGTACTAGTAGTTGATTGATTAGTCTTGCAATCTTATCAATAAAATAAAACAAATTACATAGTTGATAGGGGGAAATAAAGCGATAAGATACAAGTGTTGCAGGATCCAATCTGGATTGGTCACCGGGACCAGAAGTTTTGTCTTCCAGGCTTTTGGACTCGCACTGGAGCCCATCTTCAGGGAACTCCTCTCCAGCATGAGTCTTGGAAGATGAGAATCTCTGGTCATGGTGACCGACCCAGATTGAATCCAGCAGCGTTATCCTGGGATACGTGTATTCGCCTTCATTTGTGAGATAAAAATGTGTAAATACAAAGAGACAATCATTAAATGTATCCCCCTTGCATGTTGCCCCAATTGTTCAATGTATTGGGTTCATAGGACCAGTGTCTTAGTTATAAACTTAGCCGTCCTATGTTCAATATATACATTTGAAGCCAGGAGGAAACATGTCAACCTCTGGTTGAGATCTCAGTGGCCTGAGCAAATAGAGATTTTTCTGAAGCCCCCAGTCACCTCTTTTGTATTTCAAAGAAGAACCTTAAAAATTTATCCAACCGTCTGAAGGGACCCCAGTCAAACTAGCTTTATTAAATCAACCTGAGAGTAAGAATAATCAATCAATGGAAAAACTTGCTTTTAAAAGTTGTGTGTGGTTCAACACTGGAGGCCTTTAAGAAGGGATTGGATAACCATTTGTCAAAAATGGTCTCCTGCTTGAGCAGGGGGTTGGACTAGAAGACCTCCAAGGTCCCTTCCGACTGTATTATTCTGTTTTCTATTAACTCAAGGGGACCAAAGGTGCACAGTCCTATATAGGCATGTCAGCCACTGATGTTAAAGGAGACAGAATAACAGAAACGGAAGGCACCTGGGAGATCTTCTAGTCCAACCTCTGCTCAAGCAGGAGAGCCAACATCATACTGGTCAAACAACTGTCCAATCTCTTCTTGAAAACCTCCAGTGTTGGAGCACCCACAACTTCTGAAGCTGTTCCACTGATGAACTGTTCTTATTGTCAGGAAATCTGTTCTGAGCAACATTGCCCCTAGCCACCATTATAGTTTGCCCACAGGCTTTGGCTCAGGTTCACCAACCTTCGGACCTCAGAGACCACGAAGGCATATTTAAAATCCCATGGAGGACTAGGATATGATCTGCCCAAATACTGGCAGCTGGAAGTGGCTAGGGGACATGACTTGTGGCAACGGCCAAGGTGCTGTCACATGGAGGCTCAGCTGGCTGAGATGCCCCAACCCAGACCTCCTTGCCTGCCACCTGGGATGCTTAGGCCCCAACTGGAAGCAGGTGGCCTAAGCAGCCGCCAGAGAAAAGTGCAAAACCTGGCTCAGTTCAGCCTGGATCTAACGAAGACCCCTCAGCAGATGAACCTTACTGAGGACTATAAGCATAGGTTTCCAAGGAGAGGGAAGACATGCAGGAGTGCAAGGCCAGGTACCAGCACCTGGAGATGATGCAAGGAGCTGGCTTGGGATAAGGTAGAACAGTTGCAGCCCATCCTCCAGCAGCAGAACAAACTGCAAGGGAGCTCAGGGCCTGGTCGCAAGAAGTCCCATTCTCCTGGGAAGACGGGGAAGAAGCTCTCTGGTTCGCTGGCCTCCCACTCTGGCATACCTTGGAAACTGGACTCTTTATCTCCGCTCCCCTTTCCTGTTTTGTCTGCTTCACAGTGTTTACAGCCCTTCTAAGTGCTTTACCGAGTCAGCTTATTTCCCCCAACAATCTGGGTCCTCATTTTACCGACTCAGAAGGATGGAAGGCTGAGTCAACTTTGATTCCAGTGAGAATCAATCTTCTGGCAGTCGCCAGAGTCAGCCTGCATTCCAATCATTGTGCCACCATGTTAACCTATCAAAGCAAAGTCTTCAAAACAAATCAGCAAACCTAACAGAAAAAGCTCCATAAGCTGACCTGAAATAAATGAAAAGCTCTCCTTGTTCTCACCATTTTGAAAACAACAACATAACCCCTTAATACTTAGATGCAGTATAGCCTCATCAGTGTTGAAGATTAGTTGACAAAGGAGATAGCAAGAACCACAAGGTCAACTGTGAGAGCTCTCGGGAAACGTACCTGACTTATAGAAGCGGAACTTGCTATTCCCAGCATCTATTCCAACAGAAACTGGACCAATTTTGGCCACAGCCTCCTGAAGTCCTTTTTCATCCCCCTCCATGATCTTTCCGTATGAATTACATCTGGTGATAGATTCCTCGGGATCATAGCGGCAAGTCTCCCCTTTCTGCAGAAGAAAACAGTGATCCTAAGAAAATGTTGTGGTTGATGGGCTTTAATAGTAATTGTCTCCACCCATGACTCAAGCCTTTTCCATCCTATTGCTGGAGGCGTTATCAGCTAGAGACATAGAGCAGAACAATTCAGCTTGAAGCATGCAGAAGGAATGGACCGGGAGATACACAGATTCAACTATTTATTACCTGTCTGTCATAAGGGTAGCTTTTCTCTGAATTGATCCCACCTTCCTTCCGCACAGTGTCAAAAGCTAGCGCATAAATCCACCGCTACACCCATAATTCTCCTCAGAACAGTCCAGAAGATTTTGTTCACTCAGTGAGACCAGCTTCCCCGTCTTCTTGAAATGCATGCCTTCCAAAGCACCAGTGGCACTGAAGGCCCAGCAAGAGCCACAATCACCCTGGGTTTAATAAAAAAAAAAAAGGTGGAGTGATTCACTGAGCATCTGAAAACTCAGAATACAGAATAAGAGAGTTGGAAGGGAACTCAGAGGTCTTCAAGTCCAGGCCTCTACTTGAGATCCTATACCATTGCGGACAAATGGCTATCCAATCTCTTCTTTAAAACTTCCAGTGATACAATACATACAACCTCTGGAGGAAGCCACTCCACTGATTAAATGTTCTCAATTTCTATTCCTTTAACAAGTTACTTGCTCTCAGTACTTGGCAGTAAGCAGCTGGGCCAAAATTAGTTCAGACAGAATTAAAGTTTTGGGGATGAAGTTAAGAGTGAAAAGAAATTAGCTTTATCTGCAAGTCTTTGTGAATCTGTCAAATTCTGACTTGCAGCCCAATGGGCTGATCATAACACTCTTCCTTAAAAATACCTCTACATAAATACCCAGAACCATCCACCACAACCCACCTGATCCTTGACTATGGTGACAGCACCTTTGATTCTCCAGTCCACCTGGTCAGGAATATCTGGATCCTCCGAGGATTTGAATGTGATCCCGTTGCCTTTAGTTACATTCTCAGAGCCAGAGAGCAGGCAATGCAGCCTCTTCTGAAGCTCTTCATTGGTCTGAGGAGGAGAAGAACAATCTCAACCGATCTCCATTTCCACTTCTCATCTTTCCCCTTAATAAGTTTTATCCCATGATCAAATGCAAAGAATATATGTTATGAAGAAACCTATGCCCTTGTCACCAACCTGGTTGTCTTAGGGAAGTTTGTATAATTGCAGCATTTCTCAATCTTGGCAACTCTTAAGATGTCAAGACATCAGTTCCCAGAATTCCTCAGCCTCTAGGAATCAGCTCAAATGCCTGGCAGATAAAATTCTAACATTCCCATTCTGGATAATAGACTGGGAGAGATGCTAAAGATGAATTCATGGAGATGGCTAAACCCATCCATTGTTTAAAATTATCTGTTTGTATGTGCTGGAATATTAGCACTCCATACTCAAACCTTTGGCTGGGTCTGCTTGATGTGCCCTTGGCATTTGGAAGCTGCAATATGACATAAATGAGAGAGGCAGGTGGCAGAATTGGAATCATGCAGTCACCAATACAACACTGATATATATATATATACTGATACTTGATGAATGTATTGTTTTTCCTTTATGTACACTGAGAGCATATGCACCAAATACAAATTCCTTGTGTGTCCAATCACACTTGGCCAATACAGAATTCTATTCTATTCTATCAATATAACGTTGTTATTGGATTCAAGTTCTGCCTTATAGTACGATTGTAAAAGCCATGGACTGGAAAGAGACAAGTTCATCATCACTTCAGTCATGGAAGCTCACTGGGTGCCTTTGGGCTGAGAAAGAACAAGCACCCCAATCTCTCTCCTGAGGTTTTTCATATGGGAAGTGGAGATACTAGATTCGGCATCTGGAACTTCTAGGAAAAGAGATGTCTATGCCTCATCAATAAGAGTTGGGTGACTAAAGAAATACGAGATAGATAGACAGAGAGTCAGTCAGTAAGTCAGTTAGTTAGTTCCAGGCTTACCAAATCACCAAAGTGGTTCATGCCAAGCCAGTAGGTGTATTTCCCCAGGTCAGCCTGCTTGTTATGGTCTTGAATCATCTTCAAATTCTCCTCCCACACAGCTCTTCGAAAGGATTCTTCCTCCTCCTAGGAAGCCAAGATCAGGAAGATCCCTTAGTCCCATCTCCCCAAACAGGCACCTACAAGATCTAGAACTCATATTCTTCTCTTCCATCAAAGCTTTCTCAGACTAGAATTCAATCACCCAGGAATGGACAAAACTCCTTCCATTTTCATTTCGTACACAGGACATTATATCTTGCAAAACATGTCTGAAGACGGATAGCAGAAAGTAAGTTTATCAAGATTGCTATTCTAAGTTGCAATCAAGGTACGAAACTAGAACACTTGAAATGAAAGTAGGATTTTTGTTCCTGTAGGGCACAACCTGCAGAAGGCTCTGAGAACATCAGGAGTGACAGCCAACTCAGCCCCTAGTGTATCGGAACTGTTAAACCGGAATATAGCAATTTCATTTGAGTATCACTGGAGCAAACTCACCTGAACGTATTCTTTACTGTGAGTGGCCTTCCAGTCTCTCCATGTCCCCTCCAGGGTTGGATCCAAAGCTGTAGCCAAGGTCCTCAAGGAGACCAACCAGATCAGAGCCACCACCGAGATGGACAACATTGTCTTTCTCTAGGAGAAGTAAAAGAAGAGAATTGAAGAACTCAGCAGGGTCAATGTGGCAGCGTGAATAAGAGTTACAGGCCAGAAACATCTGGTTGACTGCAGGTTCCAAAGGCTGACTTACAGTGCTAAAAAATAGAGGATTAAAACTATTCAATTACTGTTAATAAATGCATAAATCAAATGGCATGGAAATCACTGGAAAGTTTGAGGGAAGGGTAACCAGCTGGAACCTCACCTCAAACAGGTTTTTACGGAAGGCAAAGAGGCAGCTGTTAAACAAAACTCAGCAGCCCCTTTTATAAGCGAACATATCACTGCCACCTCCCACTGCCTTTAATTGACATTTTACAAGGAAATTGAATATCTCTGGATATCCTTGGAAAGCAATGTTTTTTCAATTCAGTAAGATAATGTTCTTTTAACCCTCTCATTCTTGGAGATTTTATTTGGGGGAGAAGGTAATCCTATAACGCAAAATAGCTGCAAAAAAGCCACTGATCAAACTGCTGATTTGATTTGTATCTCCTACCTCTGGAAAATTTAACTGACTTTGTGTGGTTGCAGCCGTTTTAATGTCCTATGAAGATAAATTTCATGTTTGATTTCTATCTAGCTCCTCTGTCTATCTTGATTCTTCGCGCATGAGCTCCACCATGCTCCTTCCCCCACGCAGGAGATTCAAAGTGTGCATAAGGGCACCTACGTGCCTACCGTCCCTGTCCTAATGTTCCCTTTTATTCGTATCCATTTCATGTACTAATGATCATCTTTATACTTATACCTGTTATCTAATATATGCTCAACAAATAAATAAATAAAATTAACTACATTTATTACTAATTGTGGGGGAAGATGCTAATTGTGAGTCCATCTTTATTTGGGCAAACGCCACATTGGTTTCTTCAACCTTGAGAACTGTTTATTAATGCTCTCACTAAAATAGTTATGATTTGATATTTGTTTTGTAGACATGGGTTCTACATGCAATTCAGACACACCTAATATAGATACTCCTCAACTTACGACCATAATTGAGCCCAAAATTTATGTTGCTGAGAAATTTATTAAGTGAGTTTTGCCCAATTTTACGACTTTTCTTGTCACATTTGTTAAGTGAAACACTGCAGTTGTTAAGTGAATCTGGATTCCCCATTGACTTTGCTTGTCAGAAGGTCGCAAAAAGGGATTGCGTGACCTTGGAACGGTCATAAATATGAACCAGTTGCCAATGAATTTTGATCACATGTCCCCGAGACATTGCAACTGTCATAAACGTGAGTCAGATTTCAAGCGTCCAAATGTAAATCATGTGACCATGGGGATCTGAAATTGTCATAAGTGGGAAAAATGGTCATAACTCACTTTTTGCAGTGTTGTTACAACTTTGAACGGTCCCTGAGCAAACTGTTGTAAGTCGAGGACTATCTGTAAAAGTTTGGCAATAAACGCTAAACTGTCTTGCGTTCTTGAATGTCAGCGTCCTGAAAAGGTGCTTTTTGGCACAGCCTTTTGTCTAATGTATTTGTATGGCAAAATCTGGACATATTTTCTTTTTGGCTTAATTTAGACTGGATGAGCCATATAGTTGCAGGAACCTCATATGTCTAGTCTAACAAAGAGAAGAACTAGGGGGTGACATCAATGCAGTCTTCCAATATTTGAGGGGCTGTCACAGAGAAGAGGGGGACAATCTATTCTCCAAAGCATCAGAGGGCAAGACAAGGAGTAACGGCTGGAAACTTATAAAAAGGGAATCAACTTAGACCTAAGGAGAAATTTCTCATCAGTGAGAGTAATCAACCTGTGAAAGGGCTTGAAGCCTTCAGTGATTATGGAAGTTTTCAACCGAGGAGATTGGACAACCATTTGTCTGGAATGGTCAGGGTCTCCTGCTTGAGCAGAGGGTTGGACTAGAAGACCTCCAAGGTCCCTTTCAAATCGGTTATGCTGTTACTGCTATTCTAATCTTTTAATTACCGTATTGTTGGTGATGATACGTGTGTCCGCAGGCAAACCGTTGGCCTTGTGCTTCTCAGCTGATACTTAGGCTTAACTAAAAGATGGCATGTGGTAAGAAAGAGATTAAAAACTTGCAATTGACAATGGATAGCAATTAAGTAGTCACAATTGTCACAACAGCTGGTATCTGATTCCTTTTCAGTGTCCCTCTTTGGGCTGTCAGTGGAAGAAAATAGTTGTAACTGTAGCTGAAGATTGGGTTGTGGGACCCTCGCTCTTCTCTGAGCTTGGTTGTTTTCTTGCAGACATTTCATAACCCAACTAGATAACATCATCAATATTAGAAAGAAGATTGCAGATTGCTCTCTGTTTATATACAAGTGCTTGCCCTGTTAGTGTTGGTGGCAGTGTTGTTTTCTTCATGGTAGTTCATTAATTAGGCTGTTGTTTACTGTCAGCTTCTTCGTCTGAGTTGATAGCTCCTTTGTTGGGGTGTCATTTACTTCTCGAGGAAATGTTTTTTTACCTGACTAGGGAACATCATCCCTGTTGGTGAATGTGGGATTTTCTCCCTGTTAATATATAGTCATTTGCTCTGCCAGTATTGGTTTTCTCTTTGGTAGTGCCTTGACTGTTTTTGCTGGACTGTTTGTGTGAATCGCTGCCTATCTGGATGTTAACACTAGTTCTGCTTGCCTGCAGGCATCCTTTAATTTGGGTTTTAAGATGTAGATGGACTCCACCATTGTGGCTTTTCAAAAATGGATTAGCGGTATAATTCTCTAAATAAAATAATAGTTACTTTCCATCCACTTGCTTGAGTTGCCTTTCAGCCTCATGAAGACATATGATTCTTTATGCAGGTAGTCACCGACTTATTTCCACAGTTGAGCCCAAAATTTCTGTTGTTAAGTGAGACATTTGTTAAGTTAGTTTTGCCCCATTTTACGACTTTTCTAACTACAGTTGTTAAGTGAATCACTGCAGTTGATAAGTTAGTAACACGTTGTTAAGTGAATCTGACTTCTCGATTCTGACTTTGCTTGTCAGAAGGTCATAAAAGGTGATCACATGACCCTGGGACACAGCAATGGTCATTAATATGAGCCAGTTGCCAAACTTCTGGATTTTGATCACATGAGCATGCCGATAAAATCCTATCAATTCTACACACTTCTTTGGGAATGTATCTTCACAGTGTCTATCAGTTTCTTTAATAATTGACATACAAATCAAGTTCAGTTAACAATTGTCATGCCTTGCAAAGGTTTAAAATCTGTGCTTAAAAAAAAGACACATTTTAAATAGCCCATAAACTGCTGGTTTGAACATCTCCAAGAGTCGGCCCAGACTCTTGAAATTCTTTATAAATTTCTGGAAATTCTGTATACATTTCTCTTAACTCTTCTTGTATAGGAGTCAATTGCCAATGCATCATCTTGAGCTTTCCATTTATTTGCTACCCTTTCAAAATTGTTGAGAATACTATAGGGGTTTTGTGAAGATTTTGGTACCCTAAGTTTGGTTGTTTTCTTGCAGACGTTACCCAACTAGGTAACATCTTCAATGAGTCTTCTTAGGGAGTCTTCCCTAAACTATATGTGAGAGAGAGAGCATTTAGGAGTGACTTGTAATTGTAACAGCAATTGTGCTTCGATATGAAGCACCTCTTCATGTTTTCTTTGATCTTCCTCCAACATTTAAGTCTCTACCTTCAACTTTATATAAATTTAATAAATTATTTTTATTTCATATTTTTTAACCTCCCATTTCCCTCAGAGAGGGGCTCTGGGCAAAATCTATCTATCTATCTTCTTCCATCTTCTTTCTTCTTTCTTCTTTTCTTCTTTCTTCTTTCTTCTTCTTCTTCTTCTTCTTCTTCTTATTATTATTATTATTATTATTATTATTATTATTATTATTATTCTATCTTCTTTCTTATTATTATATTTTTTATAAAAGGCTGTATGTATGTATGTTCCAGCATAACTCTGGAACGCCTTAAGCAATTTCAACCAAACTTGGTACACAGATGACTTACCCTCTGGAAACAAATACTGTGGGGGTAAGACTCCCCTAACACCCCACGGTGTGTGTGCGCGCGTGCCTTAATATGACTTCTGCCATGGTGACGGCTTCACAGGGCTTCCTCTTGTCGAGGAATAGAAGAATTGCGACACTGCACGACAGTACAACAGCGTGAGCCTTGACTACAGGATTTTCTAGTATAGGATTGGGATAAATAAATACTGGGGCAATGCAGGATTATCAGCTAGTAATTAATTAAGTAAACCTTTCCATCGTTCAATCTCTCTTGAACAGGTAGCTCTTCTTTCAGATATGCTCAAAGGTAGTTTATCTGTTTTCCTGCTTTTTTCATTGTGAGAAGATTAACATCAGTTTTTTGTGATTAACTGAATAGATTGGTTTATTTGAAATGACTTAAAATGTAATTGAAAGGGAAAATACCATGCGGAATCTTGCCTAAAATGCATATGTGTTATGTAGTTGTTCAGAGACTATTGTTATTAACTTTTAACATAATAATTAAAAAGTGATAAATCCCTATTGTGAATTAAAGAGGGGTTAACTAAATGATGTATAAGAAAAAGGGGCGGTACACTCAAATTAGTAATTAAAGGGGAATTTTTTTGAATTATTAGAATTAAGATGGAACTTTTGGAATAATGAAATAAAAGTATGCGATGAAATGGCAAATGTGACAGACAAAACATAAAGTACAATGAATATGAAGCTATGAGAATTATTTAAAGTAAAGAAAACCTGAAGCTATGAAGAGAAAATATATAAAATAAGTTTGAAGAATACAAGAATATTTGAAAAAAATTACAGAAAATATGAAATGTAATGATGATATGAAATCAAATTTGAAAGATTAATATGTAACCAAAGTCATGATTGTATGGAAATCTGAAAACCTGGAATCATGCTGTTCACTAAAAGAGATGTTTTTGTAATATAAAAATAGAAAACTTTTTACAAAGAAAATTGGAATTCTGACATGCCATGGGGAAATAGGCCACATTTATACCAATACCAATGTCCCTAACAAACAAATACACATAACAGAATAGTGTGTGCTGGGTCAGATTCATAGAGCCGTCATTGGTTGCGAGCTGCCGACCCGGCGCAGGCATACCAGCAGCTGCCAGTTGACACCGAGACTGCAGAGGCGCAAACCATCGTGACCCACCGGGGAGCGTTTCGCTGCAAGAGATTCCAATTTGGAGTCAGCGTGGCACTAGGGATGTTCCAGAGTCTAATGGAATGGCTATTGCAGGGAATAAAAGGGGTGGTGCCGTACTTCGATGATGTGTTGGTGTCAGCGAAAAACAAAAGCCAATTGGGGAGCCGCCTAAGGGAAGTCCTAAAAAAATTCAAAGACGCAGGACTCAAAGTAAAAAAGGAAAAGTGCCAACTATGCACTGAAAAAGTAGAGTTCCTGGGGTACCTGGTCGACAAAAACGGAATCCACCCAACAGAGAAAAAAATTAAAGCTATCGAGGAAGCCCCCAGACCACAAAATAAAGCGGAGTTACAGGCTTTCCTAGGACTGATTAACTTTTACAATGTTTTTCTGCCCCAGAAAGCAACAACGGCGGAACCACTTCATAGGCTACTGGACAAGACAGCCACCTGGTCCTGGGGAAAGTGGGAAGAAACCGCGTTCCAGAAAATAAAAGACTTCCTCACATCAGAATCAGTCCTCATTCAGTATAGTGAAACCCTACCACTGACGGTGACCTGCGACGCCTCACCATTCGGTGTCAGAGCCATACTGAGCCACACTCTGCCGGTCGGGAGAGAAGCACCCATTGCATACTTCTCCAAGACACTGTCCAAGGCAGAAAGGAACTATAGCCAGCTCGACAAAGAAGCGCTAGCAACGATCACCGGCGTGAAGTGGTTCCACGAGTACCTATACGGTAGGAACTTTTCACTTATCACTGACCACAAACCGCTCCTGGGGATCCTGGCAGGGAACAAGGCCACCCCTAACATCTTGTCACCATGGATAACGAGGTGGTCCGAGTTCCTTGCCGCCTACAGCTATCAATTAATACACCGCCCCGGGAAAAGCATCTCCCACGCAGACGCACTAAGCCGCGCCCCCCTGCCGGACCTGGAAGACAACCCGGCACCCACCACAGCCACCCTGCAAATAGAGACACTGCCCAACCCACCAATGACCGCGTCGGACATTGCCAGAGAGACTATCAAAGACAGGAAACTGGCACGAGTCTTGAGCTGGGTAGAAAAAGGGTGGCCGGAAACCGAGAGGGGCGATCAGTTTAAACCGTTCCGGAACTGGCAGACTGAACTATTTATGCAAAAGGGGTGTATTTTATTGGGGGACAGAGTGGTGGTTCTGGAAGCGTTACAAAAAACGGTATTGGGCATGCTGCACGCATGCACGCACGCATGCACGCACACACACACAGGGGAGGGAGGGAGGAGAGAGGGAGAGAGAGAGAGATCCTTGGAAGTTGGAAGAAGTTGGATGTTTTTGGCTTAGCATCTTGGCTGAATTCAATTTCTGTAGTTTATAATAGCTTATAGCTAATGTGTCCCATAAACCAATAGGCTTATTTGAGTTGAGAAATTAGAAATCATATCCAAATCAGACTAGCACTGATGATGTTACTTACTGCAGTTGGGTAAGGTAATGTCCACAAGAAAATAACCAACCATCAAGGGCTCTACAAATCCTATCCTGTCTGATATGTGCCACAGGGACACATATGCCATCACACAGGATGAAAACGGTATCTGGACGCAGAGGTTGATACTTGTATGTTACAGGTAGCTTTTGCAGATGACAAATGAGAATCAGAAGTCTCTTAACAACTGGCTTGTTAGAAGTTATCTGAAACTGGATTTGTATGAAACCTCTACACAAAGGATATCTAACTGTAGCAACTTTAAGACCTGTGGACTCTGGACGGTTTAGGTCCGTTGGGACCGTCCAGAGGCAAAGATATCGGCTGCAATCTCAGACCTCCGAGATTGCATGCCGTATTGTCGCGACGTCAGCTCCGCCCACCAGGAAAGCAGAAACCAGGAGAGCTTGTCAATCAGAAAGATTGGCGGTTCAAATCCCCAGCACCACGTCACGGAGTGAGCTCCCATTACTTGTCCCAGCTTCTGCCAATCTAGCGGTTTGAAAGCACATAAAAACGCATGTAGAAAAATTGGGACCCCTTTGGTGGGAAGGGAACAGCGTTCCATGCGCCTTTGGCGTTTAGTCATGCCAGCCACATGACCACAGAGACGTCTTTGGACAGCGCTGGCTCTTCGGCTTTGTAACGGAGATGAGCACCACCCCCTGGAGCTGGAAACGACTAGCACGTTATGTGTGAGGGGAACCTTTACTTTTACCTTATACCTTTAAAGCCATACAGTGAATTGTTAGATCTTTCCATTTTTAGGTGCTTGTTAAAAGACTAGATGTCTCAGACATTCTGAATTCCATGAGAAGAGGTGCCAGCATTGATAATACCGTGGTGTGCATTCAAACTCAGACACATCATAAAACAGTCAGGTGCCAGATTGGATCATAGGAAGCATTGCGTCAAAGCATTTATTGATTTTAGCGTATGTATGTATGTATATATTCTGGTTCTCCAGAAGCTTCAGAAACTGCAGATTATTCCTGGGGGAATTTTTCGTCCCGCTTCTCAAATGGTCCACTTGGCTGGTTAGGGAATGGGGTAGCAAGCCTTGTTGGCAATGCCTAATTGATTTGATCCTTGTTCCAAGAGCATGTATCCGTCGTCTCCCCAAACATGAGACCAACTGTGAAGAAACGCATGCAAGACATTTATTTCAAAAATGTGTACGGCAGGGGTCCCCAACCTCCAGGCCGTGGACTGGAACCGGTCTGTGGCCCAGAGGTGGTATTCAGTGGGTTCTGACCAGTTCTGGAGAACTGATAGTGGAAATTTTGAGTAGTTCGGAAACCGGCAAATCCCGCCTCTGACTGGCCCCGCCCCCATCTATTCTCCGCCTCCCATTGAGTCCCAGCTGATTGGCTGGGTCTCCTTTGGTTGCCCTGCACAGGAGAACAGAGCTGGAAAGCAGGTTAGTGGGGGTGAGGAGGGAATGGGGATTTTGCACAGGATCCTTCCCCTGCATGCCCACCAAGCCACACCCACCAAGCCATGCCACACCCATCAAGCAATGCCCGCAGAACCGGTAGTAAACATTTTTGAATCCCACCACTGCCGTGGCCCATTGGAAATTGGGCCGCACAAGCGGTGGGCGAATAGGTAAAGGTTCATTTGCGCATGTGCGGGAACTAGACCGCACATATGAAACCATTCGCCCCACCCACTCCACCCCCGTTGCTGCTGCTGGTCCATGGAGCTAGAATTGTTGGGGAGTGCTGGTATAGGGAATCATGCCGACTGGGGAACTCTGGGGGTTGCAGTCCCTGCATCTTCAAGCAGCTAAGGTTGAGACAATCTGCAATAGTAGAAGCTCCCCTCTAGTGACCTCCCCTGCCAGCGTCCCCTTCCCTTCACTGACCTGTTCTTCACAATCCAATGCTTGGTGCTGTTATAACCAACCACTAGCATGGCATGAGTTAAGCGTGAGTCTCCAACCCAGGGATTTTTAAAGATACCTAGAGAAAGAGGAACAAGAAAACATTTAACAGATTAACAGAGTGGGAAGGGACCTTGTAGGTCATCTAGTTCTAATCCAACCCCCTGCCCAAGCAGGAGACGCTACACCATTATCTGACAGAGGGCAGACCAGTCTCTTCTCGAAAGCCTCCAGTGATGAAGCTCCCACAATTTCCGAAGGCAATTTCTGTTCCATGGGTGGATTGTCCTCATGGTCAGGAAATTCCTCCTTATTTCTAGGTAGAATCTCTCCTTGCTCAGTTTCCATCCATTATTCTTTGTCTGGCCTTCAGGTGCTTTGGAAAACAGCTTGAGCCCCTCAAATAGCAATAGCACTCAGACTTATATACTGCTTCATAGTGCTTTTACAGCCCCTTACAGAGTCAGCCTATTGCCCCCAACAATTTTGGGTCCTCAAATCACTCAACTGAGAAGGACAAAAGGCTGAGTCAACCTTGAGCCTGGTGAGATTTGAACTGGCCAAACTGCAGTCAGCTGGCAGTCAGCAGAAATAGCCTGCAGTACTGCATTATCACCACTGTACCGCCGTGGCTCAGCATTGGAACATTTGGTTAAATGAAACATCCATGCTTCTTTGAGAGATCATCTGGATTTCCAAAAAGGACAGCCAGGAATGTCACCACCATAGAATTTACTCTTTTTAATGGGAGCACCTCTCATGTAAAACAGGCACTCCTGAAGAGGCTTTTACCTAAAGCTCTTCAGATATTTTTCAAGGAAAGTATGTCTTCCTACCTGGGCTAATAATATTCACCCTCATACACAAGTTGAAGATTGCCCATCTATGGTGTTGGATAAAGGAACATTCAAAGGAACCTTCAAAGTTCAAATGTTCTGACCTCGGCTTCCCCAAAAAGCATTAAGCCAATTCTTTGTCCCGGCAAAACCCCTTTTATTAAATGAAGGTGAATTTCTTGCATTCACATTCAGCCAAAGGCTTGGCAAACAGTCTTTCAAGGGTCTAATTAGGAGCACAGACCTTATCTAGCCTGGAGAGCTGCCAAGTAAATATTTCCAAACGCAGTGCTGACAAGGAAGGATTTGGCAGAGAGTCACAGGCAGATCTTCACACTGCTGCAACGAAGGAATTGTTTCCTGCAAAAGCCCCCTCCCCTTTTGCTTCTCTTTTAATCCCTATGGGAGGGGCCATTCACCGTCCACCTGTGGCCTTACTCCCATGTCGACCCTGAGTTCGTAATTGTTCTTTCCTTTTGGCACATGCGCAGGCTGGGAAACGGCTCCTGCTGCTCCCCCGCCTCACTGCTGTCTGAGCCCGAAGGCAGCTGATGACTGCCAGCCTGCCCTGGCCCCATCTCTGCACCTGACGCAGAGCCCTTGTCTGAGCCTTCCTCAGCCTCCAGGACTGGCCCAGGTTCCGCCCCAACCTCCTCACTACTGTCCGACTCTGCTGCCAGCTCCTCAGCCCGGCCACAACAGAGCCCGCCCCCTTCCTATTCTGCAGAAACCTTACCCGACTTGTAAAAGTGAAACTCAGAGCTCCGAGCATCCACTCCGACAGCAATTGGGCCAACCGTGGCCACCGCCTCCAGGAGGGCCTTTTCATCTCCTGTCAGGATGAGCCCCATTGTGGAACACTTCGTGATAGAATTCTCAGCTTCATAACGACATTTATAATCGTCCTGCAGAAAAATAAAGAGCGACCGGAGTTAGTCCCAAAGAGAATACAGAATAAG
Organism: Notechis scutatus; assembly: GCF_049901735.1. Lineage (NCBI taxonomy): Eukaryota > Metazoa > Chordata > Lepidosauria > Squamata > Elapidae > Notechis > Notechis scutatus. The sequence continues at coordinate 336,478,230 of NC_142009.1, read as the reverse complement.
AGAGTTAGAAGGTCCTCTTGTCCACTTGCATTAACAGAGGGATCTAATCAAGATCAAGGGAGGTACTAATACCACTCTCTTAAAGCCTTAGTAAGACCACACCTGGAGTCCTGCATCCAGTTTTGGTCACCACAGTATAAAAAAAGAGGTTGAGACTCTAGGAAAAAGTGCAGAGAAGAGCAACCAGGATGATTAGGGGAATGGAGACTAAGGCATATGAAGAACGGTTGCAGTAACTGGGCCTGGCTAGTCTAGCAAAGAGAAGGACCAGGGGAGACATGAGAGCAGTCTTCCAATATTTGAGGGGCTGCCCCAGAGAGGAGGGAAGGGGGTCAAGCTATTTTCTAAGGCACCCAAAGGCCAGAGAAGGAATAATGGATGGAAACTGAACACGGAGAGATTCAACCTAGAAATAAGGAGACATAGTTTGAAGCACACACAGGAAGACATAGTGAATTACCTTTCCATCATATGGGTAGTTTTCCTCTGAATTGATCCCTCCTGTCTCCTGCACGTATTCAAAAGCTTGGGGCATAAGTCCACCATTGCACCCACCACTCCCCTGCTCCTTAGAACAGTCGATCAGATTTTGTTCGCTCAGCGAGACCAGCTTCCCCGTCTTCTTGAAATGCATGCCTTCCAGAGCACCAGTGGCACTGAAGGCCCAGCAAGAGCCACAAGAACCCTGTGCAAAAACAAAGCTGCAATGACGTACGGAGCAACCCGACTTGATGTTACTTGTTTGCAGTTCTTGGTAGTAGGCAGCTGGACAAGATATGAGTTCCGATAGGGGAGAGAATATATGCATCTCGGGGTTGTAAGGAAGTCTCCTTGGTGCTCTCTGAACTTGACTGATTTTTTTGCAGACCTTTCATGACCCAACTAGGTAACACCATCAGTTCTAGACTAGAGTGGGGTTTGGGAGTAGAGGAGGAGGAGGAGGAGGGGGGAGGGGAGGGGAGGGGGAGGGAGGAGGAGGGGAGGAGGGGGAGGGGAGGGAGGAGGAGGAGGAGGAGGGGCAGGGGAGGGGAGGAGGAGGGGAGGGGAGGAGGGGAGGAGGAGGGAAGGAGGAGGGGAGGAGGAGGGGCAGGAGGGGGGGGAGGAGGAGGGGAGGGGAGGAGGAGGAGAGGGGAAGGAGGAGGGGGAGGAGGAGGGGAGGAGGGGAGGAGCAGGAGGAGGAGGGGGAGGAGGAGGGGGCAGGAGGAGGGGGGAGCAGGAGGAGGGGAGGGGGAGCAGGAGGAGGGGGGAAGGAGGAGGGGGAGGAGGAGTGCTATTTTCTGAGCTTGGGCATTTTCTTGCAGACGTTACATTACCCAACCAGGTAACATTATCAGTGCTAGAGAAGTTTTCTTTTTCTATATGAGTTCCAGCGTCATTGAAGCTTCCAAGGTGCAGTTTAGAGAGGAAAGAATTTAGTTTCATCTCCAAGTTTTCATGAATCCACTAAATGCTGACTTGGGTCTAAATAGGCAAATCACAACACCCTTCTTTTCCTTAAAAGCATCTCTACATCACTCCTCAATTTATGCTTTATCCACCCAGGCTATTCAGCACTCACCTGATCTTTGACCTCAGTCACTGCACCTTTGGCTCGCCAGTCCACCCCAGTGGGAATCTGCGGGTTTTTTGAGGATTTGAACACGACTACGTTCTTTAGAGTAGCAAGATCCATGTCAGGAAGCAAGCAATCCAGCCTCTCGTTAATCTCTTCATTAGTCTGAGGATTGCAAAGAGTATCAAATTCAAACATCAGTTACCGGAGCCAGTTTGGTCTTGTAGTTTAGGCGCCAGGCTAGAAGCAAGAAAACTTGTGAGTTCTAGTCGCATCTTAGGTATGAAAGCTAGCTGTGTGACTTTGGGCCAATCACCAGGAGTCTGTGAGTTCTAGTCCCGCCTTAGGCATGAAAACTGGCTGGCTGACTTTGAGCCAAACACCAGGAGAAGGTGAGTTGTAGTCCCACCTTAGGTATGAAAGCTGGCTGGCTGACTTTGGGACAATCACGAGGTGAGTTCTAGTCCTGCCTTAGACACGAAAGTTGGCTGGGTGACTTTGTCCCTTTCTCTCTCTCTCAGCACAATCCACCTCACAGGATTGTTGTCGGGAAAATAGGAGGAGGAAGGTATCTTGGAAACTGCCTTGAATTATTTGTAAACAAAAACCAAAAAAAATGAGGAAGGCAGGATATAAATTAATTGAATTAAATGGACTAAAAACTGCTCCGGTTCATTGACTGAGATGGGCACCTATAGAAACTGAACGTACAAACATCTCTGCCTAGTAAATAAATAAAAACTAGCCTTGATCCAGACTTACCAAATCACCAAAGTGATTCATCCCAAGCTTGTAGGTGTGTTTTCCCCGGTCAGCCTGGCTGTTATGGTCTTGGATCATTTGCAAATTCTCCTCCCACACGGCTCTTCGAAAAGATTCTTCGTCCTGCTGGGAAGCCAAACCAGGAAAACCTCTTAGTCCCACCTGCCTAAAAAAGTGGCCCTTGAAAGGCTACAACGAGTGCCCTTTTCTTCCATAAAATGGTTGCCAGGCTAGAATTTAATCGTCCAGGAGTGGACCAAAAAAACTCTTTCCATTTCCAGTTAATATACAGCACAGTATTCCTCACCAAACCCTCTGAAGACAGATAGTGGAAAATAACATTGCCAGAAGAAGACCAGGGGGAGACATGATAGCAGTCTTCCAATATTTGAGGGGCTGCCACAGAGAATAACAGAAGAACAGAGTTGGAAGGGACCTTGGAGGTCTTCTAGTCCAACCCCCTGCTCCAGCAGAAGACCCTCTGCCATCCTGGTCCAATGATTGTCCGATCCTTTCTCTTTTTTTTGTAAAAAAAATAAATTGTTATTTTTATATTTCAAAAGCATCTCTTTGGGTGAACAGCGTGATTCCAGGTTTTTACGTTTCCATACAAACCTTAGTTACATATTCATCTTTCCCACTCAATTTTGTATCGTATCATTTACATTTCATATTTTTCTGTAAATTTCCTCAAATATTCTTATATTCTTCACATTGATTTTATATATTTTCTATTCATATCTTAACTTATTTCTTTTTTATTTAAGTAATTCTCCTGTCTTCATATTCATTATACTTTTATCTGTCATATTTACAATTTCATCGCACTTTTATTTCATTATTTAAAAAGTTCTGTCTTAATTCTAATAATTCAAAAAATTCCCCCTTTAATTGCTAACTAATTTGAGTGTACCACCCCTTTACCTTATACATCATATAATTAACTCCTATTTGATTCATAACAATGATTTATCATAATATAGTCACTTTTTAGTTATCGCTTTATAAGTTGTCCAATCCTTTCTTGAGAATCTCCAGTGATGAAGCAGCCACAACTTCTGGAATCAAACCCTTCCACTGGTTCATTGATCTGGGAATTACTGAATAGCAGGGTTATTAGGGACCTTGGAGGTCATCTAGTCCAACCCCCTGCTTGAGCAGACCTTATCCCCAATTCTGAGTGATTTGCAAGGATGCCACGTGCCAGACAGGAGGGGGGGGGTCACACTATTTTCCAAAGCACCTGAAGACAGGACAAGAAACAACGGATGGCAACTAACCAAGGAGAGAAGCAACCTAGAACTAAAGAGAAACTATCTAACAATGAGGAGAATTAACCAGTGCAACGGTTTACTTCCAGAAATTGTGGGTGCTCCATCACTGGAGGTTTTCAAGAAGAGATTAGATAGCCATTTGTCTGGAATGGAATACTTGAGCAGGGGGGGTGGACTAGACGATCTCTAAGGTTTCCTCCAACTCTGTTATTTTGTTATTCTATTAAAACATTATGGAGTGGTATATGTCTAAATGCTATTGCTATTATGAGTGCAGAGAAGAGCAACCAGGATGATGAGGGGACTGGAGGCTAAAACATATGATGAACAGTTGCAGGAACCGGGCCTGGCTGGTCTAGTGAAGAGAAGGATCAGGGGAGACAGGAGAGCAATATTCCAGTATTTGAAGGGTAACCACAAAGAAGAGGGGTGGGCGTGTCAATTTATTTTCTAAAGTACCAGAAGTCAAGACAAGAAACAACAGATGGAAATGGATCAAGGAGAGGAGCAACTTGGAATGAAGGCAAAACTTTCTAACAGTGAGGACAATTAACCAGTGGGACTGCTTTGCCTTCAGAAATTGTAGGTGCTTCATCACTGGAGGTTTTTAAGAAGAGACTGGACAGCCACTTGTCTGGAATGGTATGGAGTCTCCTGCTTGAGCAGGGGGTTGGACTAGAAGACCTCCAAGGTCCCTTCCCACTCTATTCAGCTTGATTCTTTTGACTTCTAGTGGAGCAAACTCACCAAGGCGTATTCTTTATTGTGAGTGGCCTTCCAGTCTTTCCATGTTCCCTCCAGGGTCGGATCCAGAGCTGTGGACAAGGTTTGCAAGAAGACCAACCAGGCCAGGGCCACCACCGAGATGGACAACATTGTCTCTTTCTAGAAGAAGAAAAAGAATCGAAGAACTCAGAGAACAGGATCAACGGGGCAGGCATGCTAAAATTGGCAAGCCAGCAAGATTATTTCAACGAGAAATAAAAGTATTTCAGGAGCAGAGTCTTCCCCTCCTCAGAATACCTTATGCCACACCAGGCTTGAAATTTGGGGACCTAGACAACTTAGAACTACGCCGCCTACGGTCTGACCTAAGCTTAGTACACAAAATTGTCCGCTACAACGTTCTACCTGTCAACAACTACCGTACTTCAGCTTCAACCACAATAATACACAATGGGCAAACAAATAGATACAAACTCAAGGTAAACCGCTCCAAACTGGATTGCAGAAAATACGACTTCAGCAACAGAGTGGGTCAATGCTTGCAACTCACTATCTGACTCGGTTGTTACATCCTCAAACCCCCAAAACGTTAACCTTAAACTGTCTACCATGGACCTCGCTCCATTCCTAAAAGGTCTGTAACGGGCCATGCGTAAGTGCACCAGTATGCCTACCATCCCTGTCCTACTGTTCCCATTTATCCGTACTCATTCATTATGGATCTACTTAGACCCATTTATACTTATATGTTTATATGTTATGTTCATACTTATACTTGTTTTCTCATACACGCTTGACAAACTAAACTAAAAAATAAATTACCGGTGGGCTACTGATTCCTCCATCCCTGATATTGAATAATAAAACAATTCTATATAAATTGCATAGTATATACTGTAGACCTGTATACTGCCAGAGTTAAAAAGTGGGCTGTGAAAATATCTACAGACCCCTCACATCCTGGACATAAACGGTTTCAACTCCTTCCCTCAAAACGAGGCTATAGAGCCCTGAACACCAGAACAACTAGACACAACGACCATTTTTCCCCCCGAGCCATCACTCTGCTAAACAAATAATTCCCTCAACACTGTCCAACTATTCACAAAATCTGCACTACTATTACTATTAACCTTCTCATCACTCCTTATCACCCATCCCCTCCCACTTGTGACTGTATGACTGTAACTTTGTCACTTGTATCCTTACGATTTATATTGACTGTTTCCTAATATGATTTGATTGCTTATTTGTACCCTATGACAATTATTAATGATCCTTGACTCTTGACGAATGTATTTTTTCTTTTATGTACACTGAGAGCATTTGCACCGAAGACAAATTCCTTGTGTGTCCAATCACACTTGGCCAATAAGGAATTCTATTCTTTTCCATTCTATTCCATTCTTTTACGTTCTATTCCACTATACTCTATTCCTGTTCTATTGTATTCCTGTTCTAGTCTATTTTATTTTCTATTCTACTTTTCCTTTTCCTTTTCCTATTCCTAATTCCATTCCATTCCATTCCATTCCATTCCATTCCCATTCCATTCTATTCTATTCTATTCTATTCTATTCTATTCTATTCTATTGCTGCCAATAAATACATGGACCAGATAAGTTAAGTTACCTTGGAAATATTTGGAGAATCTAATCCAAAGGTCTCCAAACTTGGCAACTTTAAGACTTGTGCTATGCTGGCTGGACAATTCTGGGAATTGAAGTCCACAAGTCTTAAAGTTGCCAAGTTTAGGGACCCCTAATCTAGTCTAATGGCAGCTGGAAAAATAAAGTGTGGCTTTGTAAGAACGACATAGAGAGGATGTTAGCAAGAAAACGGAGACCTCACCTCAAGCAGGCGTCCTACGGAAGGCGAAAAGGCAGTTGTTCAAACTTCAGCAGCCCCCTTTTTATATAAAAGCAGATTGTATAAAATAAAAGTCACTGCCCACTGCCTTTAACGGATTCCTGCAAGGGAATGCCAATCATGTCTCTGGATATCTTCAGAGAGCCGTGTTTTTTGTCTAAATAAGATAATTTAATCTCAATCTTTTCAATCTCTCTTGTGAGGGGCCTCTTGTGTTGGAAAGAGACCCTCTACAGCTAAAAATAGCTGCAAAAAACCCACTGTTCAAATTGCTGATCTGATGTGTATCTCCTATCTCTGGAAACTTCCCTGGTTTTCTGCGGTTGCAACAGTTTTAATGTCCTAAAAAGATAATTGCTATCTAGCTTCTGGGTCTATCTTGATTCTTCCAAGAAGCATGTACTGCTCCACTCTGCTCCTTCCCCCTCCACAAGCAGGAGATTCAAAATCAACTGCAGTTATTATTAACTGTGGGGGAATATGTCAATTGTGAGTCCATCTTAATTTGGGCAACTGAGGGTTGGGTTCTTCAACCATGAGCCATGTTACAACGAATGATATTATTAAGCCTCTTGGTTTACCTTTTCCAGACCTGTGTTCTACGGGTTTTACCTAGCATGTAAAGATTTTGCAAACATCTACGTAAGGGATCTTCAAACTTGACTGCTTTAAGACTTATGGACTTCAACTCCCAGAATTCCTCCTCCAGTCATGTTAGCTCAGGAATTCTTGGAGTTGAAGCCCACAAGTCTTAAACTTGCCATGTTTGAAGACCCTTGATCTACCTGTTAGCATTTATTTGATAAAGTAGACCGTAATCTACTATTTGATAAAATAGAAAAATGTGGGTTGACAGCATGGATTCGCAATAGGCTGACCAACTGTACTCAACGTGTAGTTCTCAATGGAACTGCATCTACAGGGAGAGGAGTATGCAGTGGGGCACCCCAAAGCTCTGTTTTAGGCCCCGTACTCTTTAACATCTACATCAGTGATGTGGATGAGGGGATCAAATTTGCAGGCGACACCAAACTGGCAGGACTAGCCAATGCTGTAGAAGATAGGCTTAAGATCCAGAAGGATCTTGGCCGACTTGAACACTGGGCGCTATCTAACAAAATCAAATTCAACGGTGAAAAAAGTAAGGTTCCACATTGAGCCAAGAAAACCCAAATGCACAGGTATGGCATAGGTCAAGGGTCTTCAAACTTGGCAAGTGTAAGACTTGTGGACTTCAGCTCCCAGAATTCCTGAGCTAACCTGACTGGAGGAGGAATTCTGGGAGTTGAAGTCCACAAGTCTTAAAGCTGTCAAGTTTGAAGACCCCAGGCATAGGTGGTACCTGGCTCAACAGTAGTAACTGTGAGAGGGATCTTGGAGTCCTAGTGGACAACCACTTCAATATGAACCAGCCATGTGCTGCAGCTGCCAAAAAAGCCAACACAGTTCTAGGCTGCATCAACAGAGGGGCAGAATCAAGATTACATAAAGTGTTGATACCACTTTATCAACACTTTTTTATATTCCAAGTGTGGCCTCACCAAGGCATTATTTATAAGGAGTGCAGAGAAGAGCAACTGAGATGATTAGGGGACTGGAAGCTAAAACATATAAAGAATGATTGCTGGAATTGGGTATGTCTAGTCTGATGAAAAGAAGGATTGGGGGGGACGAGGACATGATAGCAGTCTTCCAATATCTCAGGGGTTGCCCCAAAGGAGAGGGTGCTCCAAAGCACCTGAAGGCAGGACAAGAAGCAATGGATGGAAATTAATCAAGGAGAGAAGCAACTTAAAACCATAGGATCAAAGAACCATAGAAATAGAGAATCATAGAATCACAAAACATAGAATCATCATAGTATAAAATTACAGAACCATAGAACACAGAATCGTAGAACCATAGAGCTATGGAAAAACAGAATATAGAATCACAAAACTATAGAACAGGGGTCCCCAAACTTGGCAACTTTAAGACTTGTGGACTTCAACTCCCAGAATTCCCGAGCTAACATGACTGGAGAAGAAATTTTGGGAGCTGAAGTCCACAAGTCTTAAAGCTGTCAAATTTGTTTTTTTTTTTTTCTAAATTTTTTATTGATTTTTAAAGACAGACATAAACAAACAAAACATAAAAACATTAACCTTTCTTCCATGAGTATACAAGCAGTGTGCCAGTTGGTTTACAATTTTTGTGTGCATCCATTTCATAGTCATCAATTACAGTTACATTGCATAATAACTCATATTCTCAATCAGAAATTAAGTACCCTAGTATCATTATTAATCAATCACTTGACAATAATTTTATTATTCATATTTTTCAAGATAATTATAATTTACTTAGTATCATTTTGTAACAATTCATGTAATCTTCCCGAATCTATCCTAAAAGTTTTTTATAGTAAAAGAAAAGAAAAAAACATCTTTATATATTTATTATTTTCTAAAATTCTACATATTTCATTATTGTATTTTATTATCTAACAATTGATAGAAAAGATCCCAAAATTTATAAAATTGTTTATCCTCTTGCTCTCTAATTTCAAATGTCAATCTACTCATTTCAGCACATTCCAATATTTTCTTTAATGATTTCCTCCTGTGATGGTATTTTCTCATTTTTCCAGTTTTTAGCAAATACAATCCTAGCCGCTGTTAATACATTTACAATTGGGTATTTCAAATCTTTGCTATATGTATCAGGTAAAATTCCCAATAAAAATATCTCTGGTTTCAAATCTATATGTTTTTTTGTCATTTTTCCCAACCATATGTGGATTTTAGTCCAGTATTTTCTAGCATCCGCACAAGTCCACCACATATGGTAATATGAGCCAGGTATCTGATGACATTTCAACATTTTTCGGATTTGTACTAGAACATTCTTGCTATTCTTGTTGGGGGAAAGTACCACCTGTAAAACATCTTATACAAATTTTCTTTATATGCTGTTGACATTGTCATTTTATAATTTTGAGACCACAATTTTTGCCATTTCTCTAAATCAATCCAATATCCAAAATTCTTCCCCCAAGCAATCATAGTTTCTTTGACTTGTTCTTCTTCTAGTTTAATTTCTAGTAAATAACCATACAGTTTTTTAATCACCTTTTCATCAGTACCTGTCAAAATCTTATCTAAATCAGTCAATTTGTCTTGGAATCCTTTAAAGCTGTCAAATTTGAAGACCCCTGGTATAGGAGGAAATTCTTCGATTTGAGATTTCATCATTGGAGAATAAGTTCTGCCCTGTCTAAGGGCAAACACTACTGGTTGGTTATTGTTTTGTTTTACTTTTTGACGAAATGTTTTTACTGTTTCAAATGTTTTCAGAATTTTAATTGTAATCGGGGTTTTGAATTGTGAGCTGCCCAGAGTCGTTTGCTAAGATGGGCAGGTAGAGAAATAAGAAAGAAAGACGGGCTGTCCAGACTATCTTAAAAACCTCCAGTGTTGGAGCATTTGCAAGTTCTGGAGGCAAGTTGTTCCACAGATTAATAGTTCTAACTGTCAGGTAATTCTTCCTTAGTTCTAGATTACTTCTCTCCTCATTAGTTTCCATCCTGATTGCTTCTTGTCCTGCCTTTTTTTTTTTTTTTGAAAACAATTTTATTAGTTTTTAAAAACAAACAAACAAACAAAACATAAAAACATCCAGCTTTCTTTCATAAATATACAAACAGTGTGTCGGTTGGTTTACCAGTTTTTGTGCATTCATTTCGTAGTCTAATATTAACTCATATTATCAATCAAAAATTATATACCCTAGTATCACTATCAAACAATCATTTGACTATGATTTTATTCATTCATACTTTACGAGATAACTATAATTTACTTAATTTATTTTATAACAAATCATATAATCATACCAAATCTATCCTAAAGACATTTTATAAATGTGATATTAAATAAGAAAAAAAATATCTCTTTATATATTCATTATTATCTAAAATTCTAAATATTCTATTATTGTATTTTTATCATCCAACCATTGATAGAAAAGGTCCCAGATTTTATAAAATTGTTTATCCTCTTGTTCTCTAATTTCAAATGTCAATCTACTCATTTCAGCACATTCCAATATTTTCTTAATGATTTCCTCCTGCGATGGTATTTTCTCATTTTTCCAGTTTTTAGCAAATACAATGCTAGCCGCTGTTAATACATTTACAATTGGGTATTTCAAATCTTTGCTATATGTATCAGGTAAAATTCCCAATAAAAATATCTCTGGTTTCAAATCTATATGTTTTTTTGTCATTTTTTCCAACCACATGTGGATTTTAGTCCAGTATTTTCTAGCATCCGCACAAGTCCACCACATATGGTATTATGAGCCAGGTATCTGATGACATTTCCAACATTTTTCGGATTTGTTTTAGAACATTCTTCCTATTCTTGTTGGGGGAAAATGCCACCTGTAAAACATCTTATACAAATTTTCTTTATATGCTGTTGACATTGTCATTTTATAATTTTGAGACCACAATTTTTGCTATTTCTCTAAATCGATCCCATATCCAAAATTCTTCCCACAAGCAATCATAGTTTCTTTAACTTGTTCTTCTTCTAGTTTAATTTCTAATAAATAACCATACAGTTTTTTAATCACCTTTTCATCAGTACCTGTCAAAATCTTATCTAAATCAGTCAATTTGTCATAGAATCCTTTAAAGCTGTCAAATTTGAAGACCCCTGGTATAGGAGGAAATTCTTTGATTTGAGATCTCATCATTGGAGAATGCTGGTTGGTTATTGTTTTGTTTTATTTTTTGACAATATATTTTTACTGTTTCGAATGTTTTCAGAATTTTAATTGTAATAGGTGTTTTGAATTGTGAGCTGCCCAGAGTCGTTTGCTAAGATGGGCAGCTAGAGAAATAAGAAAGAAAGACGGGCTGTCCAGACTATCTTAAAAACCTCCAGTGTTGGAGCATTTGCAAGTTCTGGAGGCAAGTTGTTCCACAGATTAATAGTTCTAACTGTCAGGAAATTCTTCCTTAGTTCTAGATTGCTTCTCTCCTTCATTAGTTTCCATCCTGATTGCTTCTTGTCCTGCCTTGAGGTGCTTTGGAGAATAGCTTGACTCCCTCTTCTTTGGGGCAGCCCCTGAGATATCGGAAGACTGCTATCCTGTCTCCCCTAGTCCTTCTTTTCATTAGACATACCCAGTTCCAGCCCCTGTTCTTTATATGGTTTAGAATCCAGTCCAGGGGTGGGATTCTACCAGTTGGGATGAACCGGATGTTAAGTTTTCATCTGATTCCCCAAACCGGTATTTCAACCGACCACGTGAGTATGAGAGCCCGGGCGGGCAGGTGGGCCCAACAGTAGAGCGGTGGAGAGAACCGGTTTGGTCTTTGGTGCTCATCACTGCTACCGTCTCGGCAGAATTGGGCCAAATCGGTAGAATGCCACCCACTGGTTCTCCCCCTGAAGTCCATCCTCTGAACATCTGGTTTGATTTTACACTGAGCTCTCTTTGTCTCTTAACAGATAACAGATAATCAGAGTTGGAAGGGATCTTGGAGGTCATCTAGTCCAACCCGCCCCCCGCCCAAGCGGGAGACCCTACAGCATTTCTGACAAATGGTAGTCCAATCTCTTGAAAGTCTCAACTGATGGCGCTCCCATAACTTTTGAAGGCAACTTCTGTTCCATTGGTTGATTGTTCTCACTGTCAGAAAGTTTCCCCTTATTTCTGGGTTGAATCTCTCCTTGTTCTTCCATCCATTATTCCTTGTCTGGCCTTCGGGTGCTTTAGAAAATAGCTTGACCCCCTCCTCCTCTCTGTGGCAGCCCCTCAAATATTGGAAGACTGCTATCCTGTCTCTCCTGGTCCTTTTTCCCCTAGACTAGGCAGGCCCAGTTCCTGCAACTGTTCTTCATATGTTTTAGTCTCTAGTCCCCTAATCATCCTGGTTGCTCTTCTCTGCACTTTTTTTAGAGCCTCAACATCTTTTTTATAGTGTGGTGACCAAAACTGGATGCAGTACTCTAGGTGTGGTCTTACTAAGGCTTTACAGAGCGGCATTAGTATCTCTCTTGATCTCGATTGTATCCCTCTGTTAGTGCAACTTAGGATTGCATTAGCTTTTTTGGCTGCTGCTGCACACGGCTGGCTCCTATTTAGCTGGTTGTCCACTAAGACTCCAAGATCCCCCTCACAGTTCCTGCTATTGAGCCTGGTTTCATCCAGTCTATATGTGTCCTTTGGGTTTTTCTTGCTTCTATGGTTATAAATGTGCTTCAACTACTTTGCTGCTGCTTATATAACTTATACCAGAGTACTTGACTTAAAGGGCCCATTTCACGTCTAAAATGGTGACTATCCATTCCGGTAGTCCTCAACTTAACTATGGTTTGTCTGAAGTTACAACAGCACCGTGACCGTTTTTCACACACTTCTGACTGTTGCAGCAACCCCACGATCACGTGATCAAAACTCAGACCCATGGGAACTTAACTCATGTTTTAATCAGGGTTTGCAGTGTCCCGGGGTCATTTTTTTTTTGCGGATCTTCTGACAAGCAGAGTCCACGGGGAAGCCAAATTGAGCGGGGGTGGGGGGGGTTGGACTAGATGACCTCCAAGATCCCTTCCCGCGCTATTCTGAATTGAATCGATTCCCTTTGCAGCCACAAGCGCGCTACTAACTTAACAACTGTGGCGAGACTGGTTGTAAAATGGGTTAAAATTCACTGAAGAGACGTTTCGCTTCACCACAGAAATGTTGGTCGTAAGTCGAAGACGACCTGTCATCAACCGAGAGAACCTTCATCAGAGGTCCCACTTAGTGACTCAAGGAAGATAGAACATCTGGCGGTTCTATTCCCTTTCTTGGCCAACCCAATCTTAACTGCTCGATGCTTAACTCTCATTCCATCCTTATCTGCTTCTTTTGTGCTCAGCTTCTGACCGTTTTTGTGGTATTGTGTCCTCCTCATGATCAGAGAACATTAATGGAAAGAGATAAAAATCTGATTAGAGGCCTGTCAAGCCCAGTTTAGCAATCAGAATAAGAAAACAGAATCACAGAGTTGGAAGGGACCTTGGAGGTCTTCTAGTCCAACCCCGTGCTCAGGTAGGAAACCCTATATCATTCCAGACGAACGGTTATCCACTCTCTCCCTTCTTAAAAACCTCCAGTGTTGGAGCATTTACAACTTCTGCATCCGTTTGTTGTCCTACTCCTGGTTAGAAAGCTTAGTCTACTCTTGGTTCAACCCCTGACCTTCCGCCCTAAACCCTAAACCACTACAAAAAAATGGCTGTCCAATCGCTTCTTAAAAACCTCCAGTGTTGGAGCATTCACAACTTCTGGTGGCAAGCTGTTCCCCTGGCTGATTGTCCTCACTGTTCGGTAGTTTCTCCTTTATTCCAGCTTGCTTCTCTCCTGGATGAGTTTCCATCCGTTGCTTCTTATCTCGCTTTTTTGTGCTTTGGAGAATAATTTGATCCCCCCTCTTTTTCGTGACAGCCCCTCAAATATTGGAAGGCTGCTATCATGCCACCCCCCTCCCTAGTCCTTCTTTTCTCTAGACCGGCCACCATACCCAGTTCCTGCAACTGTTTTTTTTCCCTATGTTTTAGTCTCCGGGCCTTTAATCATCTCAGTTGCTCTTCTTTGCATTTTGTTGTTGTTGTCCCGATTAGCAACCTATCAGGTCTACTGGTCCATGACTTGGTCATAGGAAAGGGACAATGGGAACAATCGCAAAAGAGTCATGTCACCAGCCAGAAGGAGAAACCTCCCGCCATTGCTCTCCTTGACCTGTTGTGGGGCACAGTTGCAGGATAGCCATGTGAAGACCAACCGGTTGCAGGAATTGAGCATGTCTCGTTTAACGAGAAGAAGGACTAGGGGTGAAATGTTAGCAGTCTTCCAATATTTGAGGGGCTGCCCCAGGGATGGGATACGACCGGTAGAACTACCGGTTCTGTTGCTCTGCGTCGGGCGCGCCTGCATGGCGAGTCACGCGAGTGTAATTTACGACTTGCTGAGCTGGCTGGGCACTGAGCAGCGCTGCGTGCAAGTGCGCAGCGGTTGGAAAAGCCCCTTCCCCCCCCCCTGCTTTTTCAACCGGATCTGTGTCGTGCAAAACAGCTGGGGTTAAAACTGCAGGAAATAAAGGTCAGGTAAGAGCCCGGGAGGGCGGGTGGGCCAAAACAGCAGCAAACGTAGAACCGGTTCTATGTATGTTCTCTGTTTGTTGCTCTTCAGAGCAACCGGTTCTACAGAAGTGGACAGAACCGGTAGAATCCCACCCGTGGACTGCCCCAAAGAAGAGGGAGTCAAGCTATGCTCCAAAGCATTTGAAGGCAGGAAAAGAAGCAATGGATGGAAAGTAACGAAGGAGAGAAATAATCTAGAACTAAGGAGGAATTACCTGACAGTTAGAACTATTAATCTGTGGAACAACTTGCCTCCAGAACTTGCAAATGCTCCAACACTGGAGGTTTTTAAGATAGTCTGAACAGCCATTTGTCTGAAATGGTATAGGGCCGTGATTTCTGTTTTTTCTTTCGTTCCTGCTGCCAAACAGCTGATATGATTACTATCAAGTTTGTTTTATGTAAGTTGGCTTCCAAACTGCTATATTTAGTTGGAAGTGTAATTTGTGGGTGCAGAAACACCCAGAAGTTACACGCTGGGTAGGTTTTTCCTCTGAAGGGATGTTATATAAACGGCTTTAAAACATTACATAATATATAAATACACAATTCCTGCCTTTTTCCTCCAGGTGCTTCATAAAGCTTGATAAAGCTTTAGTAAAAGACCACACTGAGAACACCATCTCCAGTTTTGGTCACAGTGTTATCAAAAAAGATGTTGAGAGTCTGCAAAGAGTGCGGAGAAGAGCAAGAAAGATGATTAGGGGACTGGAAGCTAAAACATATGAACGACGGTTGCAGAAACTGGATATGTCTAGTCTAGAGAAAAGAAGGAGAGCTGGAAGGGACCCTGGAGGTCTTCTAGTCCAACCCCCGTTCAAGCAGGAGATTCTATACCCATAATGGTGAACCTATGGCACACGTGCCACATGTGACACGCAGAGCCATTTGTGTGGGCACGTGAGCCCCAGCCAAACGTATCCGCACTGCGCATGCGCGCGCCTTCCAGCTGATTTTTGGGCCCGTTTCAGGCCTTTTTTGCCCTCACGGAGGCGCGAAGAAAGCCTCTGCAGCCTCGGGCGGCCTCAAATGGGCCCAAAATCATCTGGGCGTTGTGCGTATGCACAGTGCAGGTAAGGGGGCGGGGGGGTTGCGTGCGCATGCAGAGGGGGGCCCGCATTGCATTGTGGGTGCCGGCACACGCGCACTTTGGGCACACCACAACAAAAAGGTTCGCTATCACTGGGATAGGGTTTCCTGCCTGAGCAAGGGGTTGGACTAGAAGACCTTCAAGGTCCCTTCCAATTCTTGTTACTCTGTTAATGCACGTAATTGCTTTTCACTGAATTGGACAGGTAGTCCTCAACCTACGACCACAATTGGGCCCAAATTTTCTGCTGCTAAGTGAAAATTCGTGAAGTGAATTTTTGTCCCGTTTTACAACCTCCCTTGCCAGTTAGTAACCTGGTTGTTAAGTGAATCAGGCTTCCCACTCCCACCCCCACCCCCCGCCATTGGTTTTGCTTGTCAGAAGGTCACAAAAGGGGATCGCAGGACCCTGGGACACTGCAACCGTCATAAATACGAATCTGTTGTCAAGCGACTGAATTTTGATCACAGGACCCTGGAGAATGCTGTAACGGTCATTAAGTGTGAACAGTGGTCCTAAGTCATTTTTCAGTGTCGTCGTAACTTTGAACGGTTGCTAAATGAACTGTTGTAAGTCCAGAACTACCCCTAAAGCATTCGTTTTGGCTGCTTTCCTTTGAAAACCAATCCAGTCAGATCTAAAATATTGTTTCTATCCCCCTCAGCCAATTTCCTATTCTATCCCTCCACAAAATGTTCTTCAGAAGTTCGGTGTCAGTTCTTTTCCTTCTCTATGATTGATCTTTAAGGCAGAAGCTCGTCACCTCTTTAATACCGTTTCCCCGAAAAAAAACCCACCTACCCTGAAAATAAGTCCTAGCTTGATTTTGACATGTGCGCCCAATATAAACCCTACCCCAAAATAAGCCCTAATTGAGATCCCACCCACTCCAGAGTAGACGGGTAAAACTTAAGCTAGGGTGGGGATGAGGAGGTGGAGCTGCCCTACTACTTACCTTTGGACAGTTGTAGCCTGGCCTCGCACACCCCGACACCTGCCTTGCCGGCTCATTTCTTCTGCAGCCAACATGGCTGGCAAGGCTTTCCTGAAGGCCTGTGGAGCTGATAACAAAGCTCTGGATCGATCCAAAGCTCCATTATTGGCTTCAGGGGCCTTCCAGAAAGCCTTGGTGGCCTCAGAAGTTGTTCCTGAAGGCCTCTGACCACAAAAAGGAGGCCGGGAGCGACGCACGCAAGTGAGGTTAGTCAGTGGAGGACATCCCCCGAAAATAAGACCTGGTGCCTTTTTTGGTGGATATATATATATGTATGTATGTATGTATGTATGTATGTATGTATGTATGTATGTATGTGGATCTTTGGTTATTCGGGTTTACTCCCGCGTAAGATTGGAAGTATCTAGGCAACGCGTTTCGATGAAGTCTCATTCATCATCTTCAGGCTTGTGTCTTCCGCTCTGTGCTTCTCAGAGTGATGTGAGCTTGCAGCTGCTTCTTCCTTTTAACTGCTAGTGGGGGACCAATCAAGTCACACCCCCACTAGCAGTTAAAAGGAAGAAGCAGCTCTAAGCTCACATCACTCTGAAGCACAGAGCGGAAGGCAAGCCTGAAGATGATGAATGAGACTCATTGAACGTTGCCAGATACTTCAATCTTGCGAGACCGAATAACAAGATCCACACACAAACTCTCCGCAGAACCTCAGAAAACATATATATATATAACACTATACAGAAGCCTGATGATGGCAGATGAGATTCTGCTGAAACGTTGCTACAACTTTAAAAGCACAACTACTATGGCGTGGGAAAATACCGAACAAAGCTGAATGCCATACATGTAAGTACCCTGAAAACTTAAGAATATATATATATATATATATATATATATATATATATATATATGTATGTATGTATGTATGTATGTATGTATGTATGTATGTATGTATGACATTATTTTCAGGGAAACACAGTATTATTTTGTAGCATGGTCTACACCGAGATAATTTTAATGGATTAGAAGAACATAGAATAACAGAGTTAGAAGGGACTTGGGAGATCATCTAGTCCAGGGGTAGGGAAACTTGGCTCTTTTATCCCCTATGGACTTCAACTCCCAGAATTCCCGAGGGAGCCATAAAAGGTTCCCCATGCCTGGCCTACTGGTTTTTCAGTTGTGAGGGAAATCAATGTTTGACTTGAATGGGACTGTTTAATATACAAATGTAGGACATATTCTTTGTATATTCTTTATTTGCATATTAAACAGTCCCATTCATGTCAAAAATAATTTCCCCCACAACTGGAAAACCAGTAGGCCACGGATGGGGAACCTTTTATGTCTCCCTCAGGAATTCTGGGAGTTGAAGTCCATAAGTGATAAAAGAGCCAAGTTTCCCTACCGCTGCTCTAGTCCAACTGCCCCCACAAGTACCATGTCAGACAAGTGGCTGTCCAGTCTCTTCTCGTGTTCATTTTATTTTATATTATTTTATTTTACCTTTTATGTTATTATTATTTTAATTTAATTTAATTTCTTCTTCCAAAACTCCTTTTCGGAGGTCCTGGCTTTGGAGAAAAAGGTTCCACGGAAGGGTTAGCCAGCTGGTTCATTTGATTTGAATAACAGAATATAGGTAGCCCACGACTTAAAAGAACCATGGTGGTGCAGTGGTTAGCGCGCAGCACTCTAGGATCTTATTTTCGGGGAAACACCGATGATCAAACACGATGATCTCTCTTGTCCGTTCTACAGCTGGTAGACATACTTACGACCGTTAGTTTGGTTTTCTTTATATTTCACTCCCACTTTTCGCTATCTGCCTTGACTGTCGTCATCAGAGCTGCCAGATAACATAATTTGTATGCTGAATATCTCTTGAGGGAAGTTTGAATTTACTTAGAGAGACATTTTTGAGGCCTTGATCAGATCCGGAACAATTTTGACAGCTGACACTTTTTTTAAAAAAAGCAATAAAAGAGCACCGTGTTGCCCAGAGGGATTGTTAAGAAAATGAGTGCGGTTATTAAAATTGATGAAGAAAACCCTCAGGAGCCCTGTGCTTTGCTGTTGATAACAGGGGGTAAATAAGGAACAAGAAGAGAAAGACACGGTCGATGGATTCATTTATTTATAACGGTAATAAATAAATCTATAATTCATTTCTGGATTCATAAATGCATGATTGAGAGACCTTAAGGGCAGGCTGAGCAAAAATCATTTGGGAGAAAGTCTATTTATGTGGTCATTAAGAGTCAATCAATCAATCAGAATAGAGCTGGAAAGGGAGCTTGGAGGTCTTCTAGTCCAGCCCCCTGATGAAACAGGAAAACCTATACCATTTCAGACAAGTGGCTTTCAGTATCTTCTTACAAACCTTCAGTGATGAAGCACCTACAACTTCTGGAGGCAAGATGTTCCACTGGTTAATTGCCCTCACTGTTAAGAAGTTTCTCCTTAATTCCAGAACTCACTGTCTCCTGTTGACTGGCCCAAAGTCACCCAGGGGGCTTCCATGGCTAAGGTGGGACTAGAACTCACCATCTCCTGGTGATTAGCCCAAAGGAACCTGCCCCAGTTTACATCGAGGGAGCTGTGTGGAGAGGGTTTCCTCCTTTAAATTCCTGGGAGTCTAACAGATAATCAGAGTTGGAAGGGACCTTATAGGTCATCTAGTCCAACCCCCTGCCCAAGCGGGAGACCCTACACCATTTCTGACAGATGGCAGTCCAGTCTCTTCTTGAAAGTTTCCAGTGATGAAACTCCCACAACTTCTGAGGGAAACTTCTGTTCCATGGGTGGATTGTTCTCACTGTCAGAAAGTTTCTCCTTTATTTCCAGGTTAAATCTCTCCTTGTTCAGTTTCCATCCATTATTCCTTGTCTGGCCTACAGGCACTTTGGAAAATATATTGACCCTCCCTCTTCTCTATGGCAGCCCCTCAAATATTGGAAGACTGCTATCCTGTCTCCCCTGGTCCTTCTCTTCCCTAGACTAGCCAGGCCCAGTTCCTGCAACCGTTCATCGTATATTTTAGTCTCCAGTCCCCTCATCATCCTGGTTGCTCTTCTCTGCACTTTTTTTAGAGTCTCAACATCTTTTTTATAGTGTGGTGACCAAAACTGGATGCAGGACTCTAGGTGTGGTCTTACTAAGTCTACCTCAGTGAAGATCTCACCTGGAAAATCAACACAACCCAGGTGGCCAGAAAGGCCCAACAGAGACTCCATTTCCTCAGGGTCTTGCGAAAGAATAAAGTGGAACAATGACCTCCTTTTACCGTTTCACAATAGAAAGCGTCCTCTCATATTGCATGACAGTGTGGTATGCTGGCTTGACAGCCACGCCCGGCTCCAAGACATTGTGGGCTGTTTCCTGATACCACTAGATGACCTCGCTAGGGCCTTAGAAGAGCAAAGAAAATCCTCAGGGATGACTCATATCCCGGTCAGCCCTTCTTCACTCTCTTACCATCCGGATAGGAGATGGAGAAGCAGAGCCAGCCGCACCAACAGGCTGAAGAACAGTTTCTACCCGTGGGCTGTCAGACTCCTGAACGGAAAATAACTTCATGTCAAGATAGTATGATAGACTCTGTGAGTTGTGTGTGTGTGTTGGGGGGGGGGGGGGTTGCATGAAGGGAGGCTCAGCCAATCTCATTATACACATGTTGTACTCTGACAATAAAGTTAATAATAATAAGTCACCCAGGGGACTTTCATGGCTAAGGCAGGACTAGAACTCACCATCTCCTGGTGATTGGCCCAGAGTCACCCAGTTGGCTTTCATAGCTAAGGCAGGACTAGAATTCTCAGTCTCCTGGTGACTGGCCCAAAGTCACCCAGGCAGGGACTTTCATGGCTAAGGCAGGACTAGAACTCGCCATCTCCTAGTGATCAGCCCAAAGTCACCCAGCTGGCTTTCATGACTAAGGAGGAACTAGAAGTCACTGTTCTCCTGGCAATTGGCCCAAAAGTCACCCAGCTGGTTTTTATGGTTAAGCCAGAACCAGAGCTCATAGTCTTCTGGTGATTGGCCCAAAGTCACCCAAGGGGCTTTCATGACTAAGGTGGGACTAGAACTCACCAGCTCCTAGTGTTTGGCCCAAAGTCACCCAGCCAGTTTTCATGGCTAAAAAAGTACTAGAACTCACAAGTCTCCTGGTTTTCGTCCCTATAGACCAAATTGGCTCTTTGCTCCTCCTTTCCTCAACTTCTGAATTTTCTACCTTTTGTAGCTGTTTCATTGGGTCCTAAATAGTAATGCAACTACTTCTTATTTATTTTAAAATCTTTTATTAAATTTAGCTACTGCCTCATCTCCCTCCTTCCTGCTCATGTTGTATGGGAGGACCATGCAATACCGGTTGCCTACACAGAGATACGGTGTAGGTCAGTGCAACGATTACTCAGACAATTTCTCATAACAACAAATTGATTTTTTTCCACTGCTTTGCAGTAGCATTTTTTCAACTTGGGCAACATGGAGCCGTGTGAACTCCAACTCCCAGAATTCCCCTGCTAGCCGATGGTAGCAGAACGGCCCTAACTTTGGCATTCTTTGCTGCCCTCTACAGGTCGTCCGCAGTTTGCAGCCCAATTTTGGGCAACTCCCAATGAATATCCGCCGGCGCCCGCTTAAAAGATGGTCGCCTTGGGCCTCCCGGAAACAGAAGCGCCTGCGCTGAAACAGTATAACGCGCTTTGGCTGCTCCAGCTCCCCGTAGCTCAATCAGCTGGCCTCGGTTTTTTTTTTTTTTTCTTCTTCCAAGATGGTGGCGCCCAGGTTACTCGGCAACCGGAGGCTTTGGGACAGCTGGACGTCCTTCTTCCTCCTGCAGCTCCTTCTCTCGGCGGTCGGGGCAAAGCAGGAGCCCATCACGGCCGACTTCGATGTCAGACCCGGCGGGATGGTTCATTCGTATTCGCAAAACCTGGTGAGAAGCGAACGAGGCAGGGCAGAGGACATAGGTGGCGCCCGCTGATTGGTTGGCTCGAGTCCTGCGCCCCGACAAGTTAGCTTCTGATTGGTCGAAGTGAGGGGCGGGTCTTTTTTGTGGTGCTGTGATTGGCCTCTTAGGAGCTGAAGGCGGGAGAGACGGAGCGTTTGGCATGTCCCGGCTAGGCTTCCGTAGAAAGTGGCCAAATGCAGATCTGTAGTTCATAGTGGGTGCCCCAAACTTACCCCGGAGTAAGTGGGTGGTAGAGCCCCTGCCACGGTTTTGCTTCCTGCCTATGAGATGGCAGCCCTTGCCGTTGGCTCCATTTATGCTCCTCTTAAATTTTTCACATTTAGGTGGCTGCCCCTTTAAACTTCTTTCCAAGTAATTCCAACATTTCTATTATAATTTCCTTTTTTATTGCATACTAGCTGGATACCTGTGCTTTGCTAGGAAACTCTGTGGTCGGGCTTAGTTTTTGGGGAGGAAAATAAGGAAAAGAAAATTCTGCCTCTGCCCACCAGCATCCATCGGTATTCATCTGGCTAGCGTCCTGTCAGTGTGTCAGAGAGTTGAGGGCTGTTTGGAAACTGAAACAGTATTTGCTGTGTGAGCAAAAAGGAGACAGCAAGGAGCCAGGCGTGGCTTAGCTCAACTGTTCTGTAATAAAGCTGCTTGGTGCTTGAAACTAAAACCAAAACGGAACCTCCTCTCCTCTGCTTGTGTTTTGCCTTTGGAAGAGATTTCTTTCCAGGTGGGGAGGGGGAGTAGAACTCCTTAGCATCAGAGTGTGTTAATAATAATAATATAGGAAATAGTCTAAATGCTCTGATGGTCATTTTGAAAAACCCTTTCTTAGTGAGCACCTAGAAGCCAAGAGGAAGATACGTGCCAAGTTTCAAGTTTGTAGGTTTTATGGTTATAGAGATTTTGTGATGATGTGTTTTTATATATATATAAAAACTTTTATGATAGATTATAATATCTTTATTAGAGGGGTAAATTTGATTTTTGTAGGCTTTGCACGTTGCATAGCACTTCTCCCCACCCCCCGGGAAGTTTTTAAATTTTCTTAATATTACATAAAGTACATAAAGTTTATTTTGTTCCTTGTGGTTGTGGTAAAGGAAGCCTTTTGATTGTGTGGGTTGGTTTATTTTCAATCACATCTGTTGTTTTTTTAAAAAAAAATACCTTTGCCATTTTTAGCCTTTCTTACTGTCTATCGTCATATTTTTCCCCCACTGGTTTCTGTATTTTTGGTTTTTTTTTGTAAAAAAAAACCAACCACCTCACATTCTTGAGCAGCTGAGCAGTGCATAAATTTAAAAAATAATAACAATCCGAATGAGAAGGAATTGTGAGGATAGTGCTTAGAGGCTGATTTTTATTATCGTCTGTTAAGCCAGGTTGACTGAAGGACCTAAGTAATCTGTGCTGATCTCAAAAATTAAAACAGTTGGCCCTGGTTTATATCGGATGAGAGACCACCAAGAGAGGCAGATAGGAGAACAATGATCATGTAGAGTCCTTGTTGTTCTCTGTACTTGCTTGTTTTCTTCCAGACGTTTCACGACCCAACTAGGTAACATTATCAGGGCTACCGTGTTTTCCCAAAAATAAGACCCTATTTTATATTATTTTTTGCTACCAAAAAAGGCACCAGGTCTTATTTTCGTGTGATGTCATCCACTGAGTAACCTCTCCTGTGTGTGTCGCACCTGGCCTCCTTTTCGCTGTCGGAATTTCTTCTGCGACTGGCAAGGCTTTCCTGAAGGCCTCTGCAGCCGATAACAGAGCTTTGGATCGATCCAGAGCTTTCTTATCAGCTACAGAGGTTGCAGAAGAAATAGGCCGGCAAGGCAGGTGTCGGAGTGTGCCAGGCCTGGTTACAACTGTCCAAAGGTAAGTAGTAGGGCAGCTCCATGCACACACCCCATCCCCACCCTAGCTTAATTTTTACCCATCTACTCTGGAGTGGGTGGGATCTTAATTAGGGTTTATTTTGGGGGTAGGGCTTATATTGTGTCAAAATCAAGCTAGGACTTACTTTCAGGGTAGGTCGTATTTTCGAGGAAACGGTACTGAAGGGAGGAGGAGGGGAAAGAGGAGGAGGAGGAGGAGGACTCTGGGGTCCTTGGTGTTATCTGAGCTTGTCTGTTTTCTTGCAGACGTTTCATTCCCCAATTAAGCAACATCATCAGTGCTAGAAGGGGTTTGTGGAAAGGAGGAGGAGGACTGAGGTCATCCTTGAACTTGCTTGTTTTCTTGCAGATGTTTCACGACCCAACTAGGTAACAGCATCAGTACTAGAAAGGAGTAGGGTTGTCTCTCTGTTTATACTTAAGTGGTTTGTCCTGTCAGTGTTGGTGGTTGAGTTTTTTTTTTCTCCCCTTGGTAGTTCCTTGATTAGGATATTGTTTTCTGCGTGATTGTTTGTCTGGTGTTAATCCCTGCTTAACTGCTACAGGCTATCGGAGAGGTTGAATCAAAACAATACATAATCAAGTTGGTGTTATTCATTTCTGATTTAATGTGTTAATGATTAACATGATTTCATTCAGTACAGGTAGTCCTTGGCTTACAGCCATTCATTTAGCGACCAAAGTTCCAACGGTGCTGAAAAAAAGTGACTTATGACCATTTCCCCATTGAATGACGGTGTTCTGACCCAACCGGACAAAGACAAAGGCAGCAGCCCCCACCTTTTAAGGTTTAGTAACGAATGCTGTTCCTTTACCGAGAAAAGGCTGCTTTATACTCATTAGCTCCGACAAGGAAGAGCCTTGCCAAGTTGTTCGTCAAGGCTGCCAAAAACCCAGAGATAAGAACTAATTTACAAGATGTCCACCCGTTGAGCTTCAGAGCTTCGTTGCTTTCTGCAAAGAACGCTTTTATCAAACCTGGCTTTTATCCTCTTGAGGGAGGAGCCATTATCTTGCAGCCTTACTCCCAAGTTGCCTGTGCTGCTGTAATTGTTCTTTCCTCCGAGTAATCCTTCGTGCACACGCACTTGGCACAGGCTCCTCGGGAACCTCCTCATCGCTGCTGCCAGCCCCCACAATCTCTGAAGGCAGCAGTCCACTCCCGGATGGTCCCGGCTAACCACAACAGACAGTTCCCAATGAATGACAGTTTCCCACAGTCACCAAAATTCAGACATTCGGCAACCGTATTTGCGACAGTTGCAGTGTCCGCGGGGGTCAGGCGATCCCCTCGTGCGACCTTCTGACGAGCCAAAGTCCACGGGGAAGCCAGATTCACTTAACGACCGTGTGACTAACTTAACCACGGCAGTGATTCGCTGAAACCACTCTTGTGGCAAGAGAGGTTGTAAAACGAGGCAAAATTCGTTGAGCAACTTCCTCGCTTGGCAGTGGAGATCGTGGCCGTAAGCCAAGGATAGCCTCTAAAACAGGCAGGTATTAGCAGGTCCAGGTTTTTGGGTTTGAAGACCGTGATTTCTGCTTTCCTACTGTAAGGTCTGGCTACAACTTAAGATCACGATGTGCCAAAAATGTACTCAAGCAGAGGCTTTGAAGAACAAAATCTAACTTTAATTGATCAATAAGGTTAGGGTAGGACCTATCCTCACATACACGCAAGATAGATATGAGAGGAAGGCTACAGAGCACATGGAGAAAGTAAAGTCATCTTATACCTTTAAGATTCTTAGAAGTCGTGTAACCGCATTGTAAAACTCTCTAACTTAAGATTTACATCTTTCTTACAAAAGACAAATCTATCTCTGGCAACATTTGCCTTTCATTATCTCTTCTCCTATTGCAGTGATGGCTAACCTTTTCAGCTTGGTGTGTTGAAAATCGGGAAAAAGTGTAGCCTTCCTCGGGTCGTGTGTCACTTCAAGAAATATCAGTAATTTGGTTTATGACGGACTGGGCTGGGGTGATCACACAGGGCTGTGAAACTCATCTCCCTGGTCTCAGGGCTGCAGGTGCAGGATGTGGGGATCGGAAGGCCACCTTACAGGGCTGTGAACCTCATGGATCTCCTTTCCTCCTGTAGCGTTCCTGAGGTAATGAAACTGACAAACCTCAGTTTATGGCGGTTAATACTGGTTCTCTGCTGCAAAGATCTCGCGGCAGCGGTGACACCACGCCTCCACGCAACAAGCAGGGGAGCAGGGATTGGAGCAGAGCACAGGCAGCCTCTAAATGTGCAGGTTTTCCCCACACCAACAGGCGTGTCAGTCAAAGTGCCTCGGCGTGTCACGAGTGACACGCGTGTCATAGGTTAGCCATCACTGTCCTATTGTCCTACTATGATCACAATTGACCACTTAAGGAGGTTATTAACAGCATACTTCAAAGGTGTGGATTCCTCTGGATGGAGGTAGTTACCTTCCCAGAGAGGTAAGTTGCCTTCCCAGGGGGTGATGTTGGGGTGAAATGTATCGATCCAGGAAAACAGATGGGCTCAGATTGATTTAGATGGGACGATCGTGTGTCTTAATAAGAGGGATGTAACCGGCATGTGTTGTAATCGTTTTACAACAAGTGAAAGGTTAAGGAAATCTTTTCTACAACAGCAAGATAACAAAATGCCTACAGAGTGATAAATACTTAACAGAAATACACATGTACAAGAAAACAAATGCCTAAACAGCAAGACAACAAATGCCTATTGAGGAACTCTCTACATCAGAGGTCTCATTCTCGCGGCCCGCGGGCCAATCGCGGCCCGCAGGACGATATCCTGTGGCCCCCACCGTGATATGAAAGTATAATATTAGTGTATAATATAAATATAAAGTATAATATAAAGTATAATATTACGCGGCCCAGCCTCACCCAGACTCTGCCTCCAGCGGCCCCCAGGTAAATTGTGTTTGAGACCCCTGCTCTACATAGTGTTATAATATATTCTACTACATTTCTTTATTTATTATTACCCTTCACTACCATTTTTTCTGTTGTTTTCTACAGGGAGAGGTTACCTGTGCTTTTACCTACGCGGCTCAGGGTGGGACGAACGAGGTAAGTTTTTTTTTCTTTTCAATCCTTCTGATCCGTCGTACACGAATCTAGACAAGGCCGGTGGTGCAGTGGTGGGATTCAAATTTTTTTTTTACTACCGGTTCTGTGGACATGGCTTGACTTGGGTGGGTGTGGCATGACTTGGTGGGTGTGGCTTGGTGGGCATGGCAGGGGAAGGATACTGTCAACTCATAAAATATTTCTCTGGTCTTTTAGAGTTGCCAACAGAAAGAGAGCGGGGAGTAGTGTAGCAGCTGCAAAACCAAAACTGAATTCCATGGATGTTTTCATATATAGTTTCCAGGCAACCGAACTTTCTGCAGGGCAAAATTCTAGCTGGAGAGTATGACTGGTGACTCTGGGCTATGGATGTGTCCCATTGGAGAATATGAATTATGATACACCCAGGGGGTGGGGGAAAACTGGAGTCAAGGGAGACGATGTGAATGATGTGTCTCAGAGTCGGCTACACCCAGGCAGCGCCGGCATGTCTTCTCCTAATAAATCTTTGAGCTTTGAAAATCAGGCTAGAGACTCAGGACTTAAATGGAGGTGACTACCGGAGCACGGACAGACACTATAAAATCTCACCCCACTCCAGGGGAAGGATCCTGCAAAATCCCCATTCCCTCCCCACCCCACTAAAACCTGCTTTCCAGCTCCATTCTCCTGTGCAGGGCAACCAAAGACCCAGCCGATCAGCTGGGACTCAATGGGAGGCGGAGAATAGATGGGGTTGGCGGGGCCAGTCAGAGGTGGGATTGGCCGGTTCTCCCAACTACTCAAAATTTCCACTGCCGGTTCTCGAGAACCGGTCAGAACCAGCTGAATAGCACCTCTGTAATAGTGGTATGCTGCTGGTTCGCACCGGTTCTAGCGATTTGGTAGCGCCGGTCACCAGTTAGCGCCAGTCAGCAGTTGTGCTATATTTCCCTTTGGTTGTAGCTCAATTGATAGGAGCGGCAGAGCGCCGCCTCAGCTGTTTCACTCACCAATGCTGACGGTAAGGTAAGTTTTCATGCTTTGGCCCATTTTAGAATGCTCCGCAGGCGCCCCCAGAACCGGTAGTCAAATATTTTGAATTGCACCCCTGGGCAGGACCTCTTATGTTTCGCAAAACTGAACTCGCCAACTTATGCAGAGGGAAGGTCTCAGCCCGAGAAGACGGAGAAGTGGAGGTGAGGGGGGAGGAAGCCAAGTTAGCCTGAGAATCTTCATTCTCTGAGCTTGGCTGTTTTCTGGCAGACGTTTCATTACCCGACTAAGTAACATCATCAGTGCTAGAAGGGAGAAGGGTTTGCAGAGTGGAGGGAAAGAAGTAGTAGCAGTTGGATTGTGGAGTCCTTATTGCTGTCTGAGCTGGGCTGTTTTCTTGAAGACATTACATTTACCCAACTAGATAACATCCTCAGTGCTAGAAGGGAGTAGGGTTTGCGGAGTAGAGGGGAAGTAGTAGGCGGAGGAGGATTGTAGGGTCTTTATTGCTCTCTGAGCTTGGCTGTTTCCTTGCGGACGTTTCATTATCCAACTAGGTAACATCCTCGGTGCTAGAAAGGAGTAGGGTTTGCGGAATGGTGGGAGAGGAGGAAGAGGAGGAGGAGGAGGAGGAAATGACTGTGGGGTCTTTGGTGCATCCTGAGCTTGGCTGTTTCCTTGTGGACGTTTCATGTCCCAACTAGGGAACATCAAAGCCAGAAGAGAGTGGGGCCTGCTCTCATTTTCTGCACTAGTGGTTTGCTCTGTCAACATCAGTGGGATTGTTCCTTTGTGGTTGCTTGATTGGGCTGTTGTTCAGCCATCAACCAGCACACAGAGATAAACAACAGGTACATATCATTCAAAAAAAAAAAAAAAAGCAAACCCAAAACAGCTCAAAGACCAAAACACCATCTTGCCAGCAATCAGCATCCAGATAGGCAGGGGCGGATCAGCAGCGAAGCATTAAATTACACCCCAAAACTTAACCAACCGAGACAAACCGTCAAATAGGAAACAACCACTAATCAAGGAACCAAGGAGGAAACGATAACAACAGAGCTGGAAGGGACTTTGGAGGTCATCTGGTCCAATCCCCTGCTCCAGCAGGGGACCCTATACCAGTGGTGGCTAACCTTTTGGGGCTCCTGTGCCAAAAATTTGTGCGCACGCACTCACGTGCCAGCACCTACAATGCAGTGTTCCCCCCTCCCCACGCCCCCTGCACATGCAATTCCCCATGCCCCCTGCGCATGCGCTGCGCCTCACAGCTGATTATTTTTCTGGTTGGTTTGAGGCCTTTTTTCGCCCTCCCGAAAGCTTGGAAAAAGTCTCTTGCAAGGCTTTTCAGGATGAATTATAGGCCCGTTTCGTCACTTCCGGCATGACTGGGCCTATAATTCATCCTGAAAAGCCTTGCAAGAGACTTTTCCAAGCCTCTTCCTCTCCTCCCTCTCCACCCCCACCCCCTTCTTAGCACTGATGATGTTACCTAGTTGGGTCGTGTGACATCTGAAAAAAAAAAAATACCAAGCTCAGAGAGCACCAAGGACCCCTCATGTCAACCCTGAGCTACAAAGAGTTTGTTGGTCTCTCGTTCCCGTTATGGATGCTGGGTGGGTTCTGACTCGGCTCCTGCCGAAGTTGGGGGTCGAACCTGCCATTGGATTCTTTTGGGGTGTGTCTTCCTGCAGAGAAATTATTTCCCAGCATGCTTTGCCTGTCTTACTTTTGGCCAAGGGAGCCCAAGGTGGGTTGACTTACCTGTAGGCAGATATAGGCTGAAATGCTCACAGATTGCTGTGTCATATATGTGGGTATATATACAGTACATAATTTTGTATTTGTTCATTTGTTTATTTTCTCATGTTTATATAGTGCATATTGGAGGGACCTTTTGAGAGCTTATACGCAATGAAATTCCATTTTAATGTATGCCGATTTGTGTACATTTAAAGTGCCAATAAAGTTATTCTGTTCTATTCTACAGTATATTGTATTTTTTCTTCTCTTCTTTTTGCTCTACTCTGCTCTACTCTATTCTACAGTATATTCTATTCTCTCTCTTCTTCTATTATTAGTTCTCTTCTATATTCTCTTCTATCCTTATTTCTCTTCTCTTCTTTTTTTATTTCTATTCCTATTCCTATTCTATTGTATTCTTATTTCTATTCTATTCTGTTCTGTTCTGTTCTATTTTATTCTATTTGGTAATTGTATTGTACTCTCTAATTGTATTATTCTATTCTATTCTATTCTATTCTCCTCTTTCTCTTCCTCCTCCTTTTCTCTTCTTCTCCTTCTCTTTCTCTTTCTCTTTCTCTTTCTCTTTCTCTTTCTTCTTTTTCTGTTCTACTCTACTCTACCCTACCCTACCCCACTCTACCCTACCCTACCCTACCCTACTCTACTCTACTCTACTCTACCCTACCCCACTCTACTCTACTCTACTCTACTCTACTCTACCCTACCCTACCCTACCCTACCCTACCCTACCCTACTCTATATTTATTCTATATTCTATTCTATTTTCTATTCTATTCTCTATTCTACTTTATTGACCTTCATCCTTCTCTCTGATTTCAGCACTGGGAGATGATTATCGGGGTCAGCGAAGACAAGAAGCTCGTTTCCTGTTCAATCTGGAGGTACGTCTTCTCCCCTGCCCCTCTTACGGGTGTAAGCTTTACAGGTAGTCCTCGCCCTACGACCACCAAATGGCTGTTAAAGTGCATTTGCTCCATTTTGCAACGTTTCTTCTCACAAGCCAATCCCTGCAGGTGTTTTAAGTTAGTCACGCGGTTGTTAGGGGGACGGGCCTTTCCCTTTGGCTTGGCCTGTCAGAAGGTCACAAAAAGGGCCTCCAACCATCATAAATGTGGGTTAGTTATGGTCCTACATCCCTTTTTTTTTTCCAGAGTAACTTTGGGCAGTCATTAAACAAATGGCCGTAAGTTGAGGACTCCCAGTATGCCACTGAAAGGACAATCGGATCGGTCCATCCACATTAAAATCCTTTGCCCTCAATGGGTACAACCCCAACAGATCCCAACATTTATGTCATCAAGCGAGATATCCGTTAAATGAGGTTTTGCCCCGATTTAAGGCCTTTCTTGCCAACGGTTGTTAAGTGAATCATGCCCGTTGTTAACAACACGGGTTCTTAAGCGAATCTGGCTTGTTGGTAGGAAGGTCGCAAAAAAGGGATTGTATGAGCCCCGGGACGCTGTAGCCGTCCCAAATGGGAGTCGGTTGCCAAGCAGTTGAACATAAATTTCAGTGCCGTAGTAGCTTCGGATGGTCACTAAACAAAGAGCTGTAAGTCAAGGAGATGATGCTTTGGTCAGTCACCTTAAGGCAGCATTGAGGGAGAGCCAGGGGTGGGTGTTGAGGTAATTCCCCGTTAGGAGAATGAGCGCATACAGGGAGACGTATTTGAGAGAAGTGTTTGAATAATACACACACAGCACACAGATACACTGTACAGTAAATGTAGGTTTTTACTTCCAGACAGGTTTAAGCAAAGTCCAAAATAAGCAATCCAAAGTCATTCACAGGTAAAATCGGTCAGTTTTCATCCAGGGATAATCCAAATATCGAAGTCCAGTGTCAAAAACAGTTCAGTATCAGACTTACATCAAATCCAGGAATATCAGTCAATTAGAAGAAATGGAGCAACGGCAATATTTTCCAACAGAAGGAAACAGAGATACTCACTCAGACACACTCTCTTCTGAGACTAAGACTGAAACAACCCAGGTTTCTGGCTCCATCTTATGGCTTTTTGAGAAACCACACCCAATTGCATGCTCTTGCATTCCCTTAAAGATACAGTACTGAAATGTTTATCCTGGTTTATATATTTCTAACCCAAATAGCTGTTAGGTGACTCATATTCCTAACAGTGGGATTCAAAAATCCTAACAACCGGTTCGGTGCCTGGTTGCTGGGTGAGCGTGGCCATGGTGGTTGTGGCCTACCGGCTGTTTTTTGCCTTCCCCAGAGTCCGGAGGCTTCCCTCGGGCCTCTGGGAGGGCAAAAACGGCCTCACCCGGGCTCCAGAGGCCCTCCGGAAGCCGGAAGCAGGCCCGTTTCCAGACTTCCGGAAGGCCCATTTTTCCTGCTCCCAGAGCCTCCATGCAGACCCTGCACTTACCTGCATCGCATGGAAGACTCCGGGGAGGAGAGGGGTGGTCGGGGACAGCCGGTCGGTTCACCTACCGATTCGGCAAACCCGATGTAAATTTAACCATCCGGTTCTCCCGAACCGGTTGGAACCGGCTGAATCTCACTCCTGAGAAGATTCCCCAGGAATGTCCTTTCCACCATACTTGGAATACGGCCATCCAGTTTTGGTCGCCACGATCTTAAAAAAAGAGGTTGAGACTCCAGAGCCGTGATGGCGAACCTACGGCCCATGTGCCACAAGTGACACGCAGAGCCATTTGTGCCGGCATGCGAGCCGCAAGCAAACTTACCTCACTGCGCAGGCACGCACCTCACAGCTGATTTTATCTGCTGGTTTGAGGCCTGTTTTCGGCCTCCCAGAGCTTGGAAAAAAGCCTCTGCAAGGCTTTTCAGGACAAGTAGGTCCGTTTCGTCACTTCCTGTAATACCGGAAGTGATGAAACTGGCATATTATTAGGCCTTCCTTCCTTCCCTCCCTCCCTCCCTCCCTCCCTCCCTCCTCCCTCCCTCCCTCCCTTCCTTCCTTCCTTCTTCTTTCCTTCCTTCTCATCTTTTCTCACCCTCACTCCCCCTCCCCTCACTCCTCTTTTCTTTCTTCCTTCCATCCATCTCATAATTTCTCCCCTCTCCCTCACTTCCTTACTCCCACCCTTCTTCCTCCTCCTTTCCTTCCTTCCTTCCTTCCTTCCTTCCTTCCTTCCTTCCTTCCTTCCCTTCCTTCCCTTCCTTCCCTTCCCTTCCCTTCCCTTCCCTTCCTTCTCTTCTCTTCTCTTCTCTTCTCTTCTCTTCTTCTCTTCTTTTCCTTCCCTCTTCCTCCTCCTTTCTTCTTCCTTCCCCTCTTTCCTTTTTTTTTTCCTTCCTGGTTCTCTCCCCATCTCCCCATCTTTCTTTTCTTCGTCTTTCCTCTTTCTCCTTTCCTGTCCTTTCTTGGACGCTCAAAGGCAAAAGGGGAAACATTTCTCCTTTTGGTTTTGCTTTGCTTTTTAGTTTGTTTTGCTAGCCCCTCTGCCAGCCAAAATAGAGCCTCCCTCTCCCCCGGGCCCCATTTTCACCCACCCCATTTTCACCCACACTGGCCTTCTGCAACCCTTTGCCAGCCAAAACAGAGCCCACAGACCTCCATTTTCGCTGGCAGAGGCACCGCAGGTTGGCCCTTCGCTATTTCCAGGGAGGGCCTGTTGAGGTAATTCCCCGTTAGGAGAATGTGCACATACAGGGAGACGTATTTGAGAGAAGTGTTTGAATAATACACACACAGCACACAGATACACTGTACAGTAAATGTAGGTTTTTACTTCCAGAAAGGTTTAAAGCAAAGTTCAAAATAAGCAGTCCAAAGTCATTCACAGGTAAAACCAGTCAGTTTTCAATCCAGGGATAATCCAATAACAAAGGCCAGTGTCAAAAACAGTTCAGTATCAGACTTACATCAAATCCAGGAATATCAGTCAATTAGAAGGAACAGCAATACTCTCCAACAGAAGGAAACTGAGATACACTCACACTCTCTTCTGAGACTAAGACTAAGACAACCCAGGTTTCTGGCCCCATCTTATGGCCGTTTGAGAAACCACACCCAATTACACTTTTGCATTTTCTTAAAGATACAGTTTTAAAATGTCTCTCCTGGTTTATATATTGTCCAACCCAAATAACTGTTAGGTGACTTATATTCCTAACAGGCCCCACAGGCCAGAAAGTACCCCATACGCCAGATCCAGCCCCGCAGGCCTTGAGTTTGACTTTAATAATAGGATTGCTAATGCAATCCTAAGTTGCATTAACAGAGGGATGCAATCGAGATCAAGGAGGTACTGATACCACTCTATGAAGCCTTAGTAAGGCCACACCTAGAGTACTGCCTCCAGTTTTGGTCACCACACTATAAAAAGAGGTTGAGACTCTAGAAAAAGTGCAGAGAAGAGCAACCAGGATGATGAGGGGACTAAAACATATGAAGAACGGTTTCAGGAACTGGGCCTGGCTAGTCTAGGGAAGAGAAGGACCAGGGGAAACCAGATTTGCTTAGCAACCGTCTAACTAATTTAACGACGATGGCAGTGATTCCCTTCACAAGCAAGAAAAGTTTGTAAAATGGGGGCACAACCTCCCTTGTCCAATTTCTCGCTTAGCACCGTAAATTTTGGGCTCAATTGTGGTCGTAAGTCGAGGGTGTTAGTATTTGGGCTTTTTTATGGTCCTCTTTAAATCCTCCCTTTTTATTGTGTTATTATTGTTATTATCATTCTCTCTGTGGCTTTGCAACAGTACCCTGAGTGTTTGTATGCCAAAGACAAAACTCCTTGTGTGTCTAATCAGACTTGGCCAAATAAAATATGCAATTCAATTCAATTTCATTTTTTTCCCTCCCTTCTCCTCTCCTCTCCTCCCCTCCTCTTTCTCTCCTCTCCTCTCCTCCCTTCTCCCCTCTCTTCCTTCCCTCTCTCCTCTCCCCTCTCTCCTTTTTCTTCTCTCCCTTCCTCCTCCTCCTGTCCCATCTCTCCCCTCCTCTCTCCTCCCCTCTCTTCCCTCTTTTCCCTCTCCTCTCCTCTCCTCCCCCTCTCCTCTCTCTTCCCTCTCCTTTCTCTCCTCTCCTCTCATCCCTTCTCCCATCTCTCTTCCCACTTCTCTCCTCTCACTTCCCTCTCTCCCCTTTTCCCTCTCCTCCCTTCTCCCCTCTCTTCCTTCCCTCTCTCTTCTCCCCACTCCTCTCCCCTCTCTTCCCTTTCTCCCCTTTCCTCTCTTCCTCCCTTCTCTCTTCCCACTCCTCTCTCTTCCCTCTCTCTTCCCTCTTTTCCTCTCCTTTCTCCCCTCTCCTCTCTTCCTCCCTTCTCTCTTCCCACTCTTCTCTCTCTTCCCTCTTTTTCCTCTCCTTTCTCCCCTCTCCCCTCCCCTCCTCTCTTTCAGGCCCCAAGGAAAATCCTACCTTTTCTTCACCCAGTTTAAAGCTGAAATGAGAGGAGCAAAGATCCAGCACGCCATGGCTTATGTGAGTCGCACCTGGAGGGGGCTGGGGGAAAGGGGGTGTCCGTAACCCAGGGTTTGTGGCCCAGTTTGAAATGACGGGTTCCTTTCCCTCCTCTCAGTTTATGGCTTCCTACCACATTCTTGGCCCTTGTTATGTTTTCTGCTGACAACTAGGAGGCACCACTCAACCAGCTTCACCCTTCTATTGGGACTGATGAGGTAACACAGGTATACCTGTACAGGTAGCGTTCGATGTACGGCCCTAATTGAGCCTAAAATTTATATTGCGAAGTGAGAAACTTATTAAGTTGAGTTTTGCCCCATTGCTGTCAGGATTCCGGCAGTTACCCCTATTTAAATCATGAGTCTCGAGCCAAACTTCCAAAACTTAAAAAGGATTTATTGGGAGTTAACATGCCGGCACTGCCTGGATGTAGCCGACTCTGAGACATATCATTCATTGTCACCCTTGACCCTGGTTTTCCCCCCTCCCCTGGGTGTATCGTAATTCATATCCTCCAATGGGACACCTCCATAGCCCAGAGTCATCAATCATGCTCTCCAGTTAGATATTTGCGGGGCAGAAACTTCAGTTACCTAGCTACTATCTTTGAAAACATTCATGGAATGCAGTTTCTATTTCCAAGTTGCCACACTGCTCCCCCCTCCCTTTCTGTTGGCAACTCTAAAAAGACCAGAGAAATATTTTATGAGTTGACACCCATTTTACGACTCTTCTTCGCCACATTGGTTGACCCCTCAGGACACGCATCATAAATCTGAGCCAGTGAAGCATCCACATGTAAATGCAACAGTCATCAATGGGAAAGAACAATTCCAAGTCCCTTTTTTCAGTGCCGTTGTAACTTTGAACGGTCACTATGTGAACTGTTGGAAGTCGAGGGCTGCCTGCATACATGGTATATGCAATTCAAGGACAACAGTGGTCTTATAGTGAGCGCCTTCGAATGGTCAGTAGTAAATAAAACATACAAAAAAGGCGCAAACTCTCCACAGGGGAAGGCTCCTGAGGCCTTTGCTAGGGGCCCCAGAAAGCACTAACTGTGATAAGACAGAGCCAATGGAGAAGAGCAACCAAAATGATGAGGGGACTGGAGGCTAAAACACAGGAAGAACGGTTGCAGGGATTGGGCATGTCTAGTCTAGAGAACTGGGACGCGGTGGCTCAGTGGCTAAGAGGCTGAGCTTGTCGATCAGAAAGGTCGGCAGTTCGAATCCCCTGGTGCTGCGTCACGGAGTGAGCTCCCGTTCCTTTGTCCCAGCTTTTGCCAGCCTTTCTGCCCCACAAATATCTAACTGGAGAGCATGATTGATGACTCTGGGCTATGGAGGTGTCCCATTGGAGGATATGAATTACAATACACCCAGGGGAGGGGGGAAAACCAGGGTCAAGGGTGACAATGAACTATGGGTCTCAAGAGTCGGTTAAATCCAGGCAGTGCCGGCATGTTAACTCCCCATAAATCCTTTTTAAGTTTTGGAAGTTTGGCTCGAGACTCATTATTTAAATAGGGGTAACTGCCGGAATCCTGACAGCAATGGGGCAAACGTGTTTGAAAACACATTAAAAAAAAATGGAAATAGAAAAATAGGGACCCCTTTGGTGGGAAGCGAACAGCGTTCCGTGCGCCTTCCAAAGTGTTTAGTCATGCCGGCCACAGGGCCACGGCGACGCCTTTGGACAGCGCTGGCTCTTCTTCGGCTTAGAAACGGAGATGAACACCGCACCCCTAGAGACGGAAACGCCTAGCACGTATGTGCGAGGGGAACCTTTACCTTTAGCTAGTCTAGAGAAAAGAAGGACTAGGGGTGACATGATAGCAGTCTTCCAATATCTCAGGGGCTGCCCCAAAAGAAGAGGGAGTCAAGCTATTCTCCAATGCACCTGAAGGCAGGACAAGGAACAACAGATGGAAAGTCATCAAGGAGAGAAGCAACTTAGAACTAAGGAGAAATTTCCTGATAGTTAGAACAATTGATCAGGGGAACAATTTGCCTCCAGAAGTGGTAAAATGCTCCAACACTGGAAGTTTTTAAGAAGAGACCGGACAACCATTTGTCTGAAATGATACAGGGTTTCTGGCTTGAGCAGGGGGCTGGACTAGAAGACCTCCCAGGTCCCTTCCAGATCTGTGATCAATAAATTCTCTAGTTCGAAAGGGTAAATAATGAGGGAAAAAATGGTGTCCCTCAACTGAATGAGAATTAAAATGACAAGAGTTGTAAGGGGCCTTCGAGGTCTTCTAGTCCAACCCCCTGCTTAGGCAGGAAACCCTACACCACTTCAGACCAATGGTCGTCCAACCTCTTCTTTAAAAACTTCCGGGGTTGGTGCATTTACAACGTCTTGCATACATTTGTCGCTGTGCTCCTGGTTACAAAGCTTAGTCTATTCTTGGTTCCCCCCCACCCAATCTCCTAAGAGTATAGATCCCCTTTTTAAACATCCCATCGATACTTTAAGAGCCCCCTCCCCCAAGTGCACAGCTGTTCTCAGCCACATCTGTTTGGCTCCCTCTCCCCCATACCTCACAGCCTCTAGAGCTGGGTTGTTTCAACCTCTGCTGAAGATAGGTATGGACTTCAGGTAGCAGAATTCATCAGCCAGCTTGCTGCCTGGAACATGTTTGGGATTGAAGTCTACCCATGTTGACTAGGGACTTCTGGGGGTTGAAGTCCCACCATGTTGACTAGGGAATTCTGGGGGTTGAAGTCCCACCATGTTGACTAGGGAATTCTGGGGGTTGAAGTCCCACCATGTTGACTAGGGAATTCTGGGGGTTGAAGTCTACCCATGTTGACTAGGGAATTCTGGGGGTTGAAGTCCCACCATGTTGACTAGGGAATTCTGGGGGTTGAAGTCTACCCATGTTGACTAGGGACTTCTGGGGGTGAAGTCTACCCATGTTGACTAGGGAATTCTGGGGGTTGAAGTCCCACCATGTTGACTAGGGAATTCTGGGGGTTGAAGTCCCACCATGTTGACTAGGGAATTCTGGGGGTTGAAGTCCCACCATGTTGACTAGGAAATTCTAAGGGTTGAAGTCCCACCATGTTGACTAGGGAATTCTGGGGGTTGAAGTCCCACCATGTTGACTAGGGAATTCTGGGGTTGACATCCATTCTGATGATTCATCCATGCTGGCTGGGGAATTGTGGGAGTTGAAGACCACATACATCAACTTGTGAAAGTTGTGAAACCTTACTCTAGTCTAGAAGATTTCTTTGGGTACACTGTTATCTCCTCTGGTTTAATCCCATGGTTTAGGCTGCCATTTTGACTTTTTTGAACCTTGTCGACACCTGGGCTCACTTCCCTCTTGTCTCAGAGACAGGCCATTAAAATAGTAGGGGTGGGGTCGAGCCCTTTGGACACTGACTGACGGGTTAGTTTCTTTCAGTCCTCAGCTAGCGTCGGAGGACAAGACGATGTCCCATTAAAAGAGGAGGAATTCTTGGTCACAGAGCAGGCAGGTGAGTTTGTTTATTTATTTATTTGTAACATGTAGACGGCCGCTTGTCTTTCAAACCACTCAGGGAGGCTCCTAATCAAAAGTTAAAAGATACACAAAATCATGTTAAAACTGTAAAACTTAAATCGATTAAAACTTTTGTTAGTTTGTTAGCAATCGATGCCCAGATAAGCGGAGATTAACACTAGAATTAATACTAGATCAACAATCAAATAATAATTAGTAGCCCAGGCAAGGAACTATCAACTGAAGACAAATAATCAAACAGTAAACAATAGCCTATCAAGGAATAGAGTAGAGTAGAGTAGAGTAGAGTAGAGTAGAGTAGAGTAGAATAGAATAGAATAGAATAGAATAGAATAGAATAGAATAGAATAGAATAGAAATAGGAATAGAATAGAATAGAATAGAATAGAATAGAATAGAATAGAATAGAATACTTTATTGGCCAAGTGTGATTGGACACATTGGTGCAAATGCTCTCAGTGTACATTAAAGAAAAGATACATTCGTCAAGAGTCAAGAAAACACTTAATAATAATCATAGGATACAATAAGCCATCAAATCATACTAGGAAACAGTCAATATAAATCGTGAGGATACAAGCGACAAAGTTACAGTCATCCAGTCACAAGTGGGAGGGGATGGGCGATAAGTAGTGGTGAGAAGGTTAACAGTAATAGTAATGCAGACTTTGTAAATAGTTGGACAGTGTTGAGGGAATTACTTGTTTAGCAGAGTGATGGCGTTTGGGGGAAAATTGTCCTTGTGTCTAGTTGTTCTGGTGTGCAGTGCTCTGTAGCGTCGTTTTGAGGGAAGGAGTTGAAACAGTTTATGTCTGGGATGTGAGGGGTCCGTAATCAGTCTCCTCCCACTAACCCCTAGTAAGCCTCTAGTACAGGTGTCACCAAACTTAATAACTTTAAGACTTACGGAGTTCAACTCCCTCAATTCTGGGAGTTGAAGTCCATAAGTCTTAAAGTTGCCAAGTTTGGAGACCTCTGCCCTAGTATATAAACAGAGTGCAAATCCCACACTCCCTTCTAGCCCTGCTGATGTTACCTAGTTGGGTCATGAAACATCTGCAGGGAAACAGCCAAACTCAGAGAGCCTCAAGAACTCCACAGTGTGAAAATCCCAGATAAGCAGGGATTGACCCCCACACAAATAACGAAGCAGAAGACAATATTGTAATCAAGGAACTGCCAAGGGGAAAAATATTCTCATGCCAACACTAACAGGTTAGTCCACTTGTATACAAACAGAGAGCACTGCCCACTCCCTTGTGGCACTGATGACGTTACCCAGTTGGTAACGAAATGTCTGCAAGAAAACCACCAAGCTCAGAGCCCATAGTCCTTCCCTCTCCTTTTCTTCCTCTCCACAAACTCCACACTCCCTTCTGGCACTGATGACGTTACCCAGTTGGTAACGATAATGATCTGCAAGAAAAGAGAGTTACCAAGGAGCCCACAAATTATAATCTACTGTAGGTCTATTCAAGGTAGTGAGTTAGAGTTAGCAGATTTTTAATTTTTTTTTTTAACGATAATAATTCTCTGTTGGCAAGACGGACATTGGTTTGACTTTCCAATTCCGCTAGAGAAGGTTCAACGGTAAACTTTTTAGAAAACCTTCCCTCTTCATCTCTGATTGCTGTTGGCTCCTGCTCGTTGGTCTCAGCAGCCCACCTGGCCAATAGTCCTACCACCTTGGAGTCCTAGTCATTCAAGTATGAGCCAGCCGTGGGCTGCAGCTGCCAACACAGTTCTAGGCTGCATCAACAGAGGGATAGAATCAAGATCACGTGAAGTGTTGATACCGCTTTATAAGGCCTTGGTAGTAAGGCCACACTTGGAATACTGCATCCAGTTTTGGTCGCCACGATGTAAAAAAAGATACCGAGACTCTGGAAAGAATGCAGAGAAGAGCAACAAAGAGAAATGAGGGGACTGGGGCTAAAACATAGGAAGAACGGTTGCAGGAACTGGGTCTGTCTAGTCTAATGAAAAGAAGGACCAGGGGAGACATGATAGCGGTCTTCCAGTGTCTCAGGGGTTGCCCCAAAGAAGAGGGAGTCAAGCTATTCTGCAAAGCATCTGAGGGCAGGACAGGAAGCCATGAATGGAAACGAATCAAGCAATTTAGAATTTAGGAGAAATTTCCTGGACTAGAAGACCTCCAAGGCCCCTTACAACTCTTGTTATTCTATTCTGTTCTATTCTATTCCATATTCTATATTCTATTCTATATTCTGTTCTGTTCTATATTCTCTACTCTACTCTACTCTACTCTACTCTACTCTACTCTACTCTACTCTATATTCCATTCTATTCTACATTCTATTCTATTCCATATTCTATTCTATCCTATATTCTGTTCTGTTCTATATATTCTATTCTATTCTACTCCACTCTATTCTATTTTCTATTCTATTCTATTTTCTGTTCTGTTCTATTCTATTCTATTCTATTTTCTATTCTATTTTCTATTCTATTCTGTCCTACATTCTATTATATTCCATATTCTATATTCTATTCTAACCTATATTCTGTTCTCTATTCTATTCTACTCCATTCTATTTACTCTACTCTCTACTATACCCCTACCCCTACCCCTCTTCTAATCTTCCTGCCATCTTCTTCCTCTTTCCAGTGTCTCACCGGGAGGGCAAATTCAACTCCGAACTCTCCAAGTTGATGATCGTGGCCGAAAAATCCCACGACGAGCTCTGAGCCCCATCCACTCCACCCGTGGGAGAAGACCTGCGGTGGGACCTCGGGTTGCTCTTGGTGGGGGGAACTCTTTGCGGATTCCGGGGCCCGCCCGAGCTCACCTTGAAGAAGAACACATTTGGGGAAGAAACGCAAGCCGCGCATACGACCCTCGAGAGCTCCCTTCCACGGCGTTCTTCCCCGTGGCCTCGGTCGGTGTCGTGGGATGCGTGAGAAGTGAACCAGGATTACAGGATTACCGCCTCTCAGATCTGGTGCTGCAAAAAACTGATCGCCTCGGATCTGGCCGCCTCCCCTTGGAGCAGGATTTCGCCCGAGAGATTTGCAGAAAGTCGATCCCTTTGCAGGAATTGGTGCGCGCGTGTAATCTGCTCCGAAAAGTTTCCTTCCCTCTCCCCTCCTCTTCCCCCATAAATTGTTTGAATGGTCACACACACACACACCCCAAAAATCTCCCCCCCCCCCCCCGTGGAGATGGAGCAATCGTATGAATAAAAACAGATTTATATCCTTGACACTGTCGAGTTTCCCCCTGCCTTTTCAGCCTTGCTTCCAAAGAGGAGAAAATACAAGTTCACCACCACCATGGAGCTCAACATTTCTGTGGCTAAGCAAGACATGTGTTAATAGAAGTGTCAACTCATAAAACATTCCTGTGGCTGGTTTAGTAGTTGCCATAGAAAAATGGGGGGGGAGGAAGGAAATCTGAAAGAGCAGTGCAGGAAGCTAAAGCGAAAATACATTCCAACTCTTTATCTTTAAAAGGTTGTAACTAAACTACCAGAGCTTTTACCTACGAATATATTTAATTGGAGAATGTGATTGATGACACCCAGCCAGTGAACGTGCTCAATTGGAGAATCTGATTTATGACACACCCGGGGACCGGGGGAAGAACAGGGCCACAGGGGATTGTAAATGACTTAGGCCAGAGTCGGCTTCACACAGGGCAGTGCCAGTATGTTGCCTCTAATAAATCCCTCGGAGTTTTTTGAAGTTTGGCTCGAGAATCTTGATTTAATTAGGGCAATTGCTGGAATCCTGACAACAAGCCAACTCTGGCATACGTAATTTGCCCTGTGTTACAGCCTTCCTTGCCACCACGATTTAAGCTCCTCGCCCGGTTGTTAAGTGAACCTGGCTGCCCCAATGACTTTGCTTGTCAGAAGGTTGCCAAAAGAGGATCAGCGGCCCTGTTTCCCCACACTTAATGGGGTGACTAACGGGGAATATCTCATGAGGAGATTAATGAATAATAACCCATGCTGTACTCAAATAAGATGTTTTATTTGTTTTGTTAAAACTCAGTAAAACTTTATTAAAAAAAAAAAAAGTAAATGCGTAGTAGGGTAGAAAGGGAAAGAAATGAATTGAGTTCTGACTTTAATAATAGGAATGCTAATGCAACCCTAAGCTGCATTAACAGAGGGATGCAATTGAGATCAAGGGAGGTACTAATACCACTCTATAAAGCCTTAGTAAGACCACACCTAGAGTCCTGCATCCAGTTTTGGGCACCACACTATAAAAAAAGAGGTTGAGACTAGAAAAAGTGCAGAGAAGAGCAACCAGGATTAGGGGACTGGAGTTTAAAACATACAACGAACGGTTGCAGGAACTGGGCTTGTCTAGTCTAGTGAAGAGAAGGACCAGGGGAGACAGGAGAGCAGCCTTCCAATATTTGAGGAGCTGCCACAGAGAGGAGGGAAGTGGACAAGTTATTTTCCAAAGCACCCGAAGGCCAGACAAGGAATAATGGATGGAAACTGATCAAGGAGAGATTCAACCTGGAAATAAGGAGAAACTTTCTGACAGTGAGAACAATGAACCAATGGAACAGGAGTTGCCTTCGGAAGTTGTGAGAGCTTCATCACTGGAGGCTTTCAAGAAGAGATTGGACTGCCCTCTGTCAGAAATGGTGTAGGGTCTCCCGCTTGGGCGGGGGGTTGGACTAGATGACCTACAGGGTCCCTTCCAACTCTGATTATCTGTTATCATCTGTGGTCGTACGTCGAGGGCCCACCCATCTATTCACTTTTAAAGAATCTTCTGCACGAAGAAGACGTGAATCCTTCCTCTTGATATTTCTTTTCCTCTTATGCAACTCTTTGAGTAGCAGGCCTGGAAGACCGCACCATGGAGAAACAACCCTCACACACACTCACACACCTGTCAACATCGCAGCAAAACATTTCCTGCCCTGTTGAGTTTTCAATGACGCCAGCCGCCCTGGCTCGGTTTTTCCCTGGACCACGTTGCAAATAATAAACTTTTCCAAGAGGTTGACAAACAAGACCGACAGCTCCGCAAGTGGAGCGTCCCTCCCTGTCCAGGTTTCCGCCTCTGGCTTGGTCCCTCGCCTGCAGTGTGGTTGTTGGTTCATCACAAGGGTTGTGACACCAGCTGGGTTGCCAGCTGCTCCTTCCTATGAAGGCCTCTGGGGACAAAAAATCAAGCTGGAATTCCTGCCGCTGGTCTTCCCGATTTC
Source organism: Notechis scutatus (assembly GCF_049901735.1). Lineage (NCBI taxonomy): Eukaryota > Metazoa > Chordata > Lepidosauria > Squamata > Elapidae > Notechis > Notechis scutatus. The sequence goes on along the minus strand of NC_142009.1, from coordinate 336,435,035 downwards.
CTGATTTCTGTGTTTAAACTTGCAAGACAAAGGATGTGTTGGATACGGAGCCTAAGAAATGCAGACTTCAACTCCCAGAGTTCCCTTGTCCACGCAGGAGAATTCTGGGAGTTGAAGTCCCCTTGCCACGCTTGTGAGCTATCCACTTCCCCTAGGTCCGTGATGGTGAACTTATGGCACGCATGTTGGAAGTGGCACGCAGAGCCGGTTCTGCTGGCACACTAGAGGTCCCCCGGAAGAGCCCCACTGTGCATGCAGTGCGCCCCCCACCAGCCAATGGATTGTCAGGAGATGCGCAGAGGTGTGCAGCACATGAGGCTTGTGCGTGCATGCGCAGAGGTGCGCGGTGCATGCGCGCATGGGCACTCACTTTCGACACGCAACGAGGAAAAGGTTAGCCATCACCGCCCGAAGCCAGTGTGTGCCTGAAAGCATGATCCAAGGACTCCCGGGTCCAACCAGGCTACAGATTCACTTAACAACCACGCCGATTCATTTAATGTCCATCGCCAAAAAAGGTCATAACATCCAGCCCAACACACAACCAGTCTTTATTTTATGTGCTATAACCGGGATGGTCCTGGAAGCATGATCCACAGATCTCGGGATTTGCAACTGGGGTTGCAAATTCACTGAACAACCATGATTCACTGAATGGCCGGTGCAAAAGCAAAAAGGTCATAAAACCCAGTCTAACGCATGACCAGCTTATTTGATGACCGTCACATGTTACAACCATGATGGGCAGGCTCCGTTCTGGGAATTGACGTTGCCAAGGTTGGGAAACACTGCCCTAGTTATTTTAAGGCAGACTGCTCTTGCGTATGGAGGCTCGTTAGAGGTCATTAGATGCTGCCTAGGGGATTCTGGGAGTTGGAAGTCCACCAATTCTCCCAGTTGTCAGACTTGTGAGCTATCCCCTCCCCTAGGCCAGGGTGTTGCTGAAAGCATCATCCAGGGTCCAACCAGGCTGCCGATTCACTTAACAACATGCCAATTCATTTAATGATCAATGCAAAAAAAACAGTCATAAAATCCGATCCAACCCACAACCAGCCTGTTTTATGACCATCTTATGCTATAGCCATGATGGGGAACCTCATTCCGGGAGTTGATGAGTCCAAGGTTGGGAAACATTGCCCTGTTTATTTCAAGACAGACTGCTCTTGAATATGGAAGCTCCTCCAAGGTAGTTAAATGCTGGGCTGGGAATTCTGGGAGTTGAAGTCCACCCAGCTTCCAGTTGCCAAGTTTGGGAAATGCCAGGAGTGGGATCTTATCAGTTTGGGCTGATTGGAGTGAACCGATTGCCCCAAAGATCAGCTGTGAGCAAACCGGTTCGCTCCAACGATCAGCTGTTGTGCCCTGTCTGCCCCTGGTCTAGTTCAGGGATCGCCAACCTTTTGGACCTCAGGGACCACAAAAACTCATCATTTTAAATCCCACAGACCAGAGACCCTGGGGAAATCCCCCAAAAGTCTGCAGGAAAATCCCTCACCCCGTTTTCCTACTGATCGATCGTTCTTTATTTGGGATCACAGGATACCGTCTCCAGCTCCGTTCTTGGGGGGAGGAGAGAGAGAAAGAGAGAGAGAGTGAGAGACTTTTGGCTTCATGCAAGGAAAGCAGCAGAAGCAGCAGAAGTCTTTCTTTCTCTCCCCAAAACTCCACCAGAAATGAGTCTTTGTGAGACTTGTCACGCTGGCACAGCCTCTTAGAGTAGGAGGCCTTGCAGAGTCCCAAAGACTCATTTCTGGTGGAGTTTGGGGAGAGAAAGAAAGACTTTGCTGCTTTCTTGCGTGCAGCCCAAAAGCAGAAGAAGGAAGAAGCGGAAAGAAGCAGCCCGGTGGCCAGGCAAGGCACGTGGGGCAAGTGGGGCAAGTTCCCCCCTCTGCCCTTTCCCCCCTCCCCTCACTACCTCATGTTGTTTGCAATGCAAGTGAAGCAAACCTTGTGTTACCGTGGGCCATGGGGGTGGTGCATAGCCTGGATTAATTGCTTTGGGTGGGGGGGCGACATTTCTCTGTGGAGCACCAAAATTTTCTCGGGCACCACCAAGGGTCCCTGGCCCACCGGTTGGCAACCACTGTTCCAGTCTGGGCTTTATATCTGGGTTTTCCAGCTCAGCTAATTCGGCGTTCAGAGTGCGCACGCCACAAAGCGTGTGCGCTTACCGAACTGGTTAGTTATACCAGTTGAATTCCACCCCTGGGAAACGCTACTAGCCTTATTTTTGAGGCTGAATGTTCTTGAATATGGAGGTTCGTTAGAGGTCATTAGATGCTGCCTAGGACAGTGATCCCCAACCTTTTTACGCCGCGGCCCGGTACCGGCATCAGCTGGGCGCCGCGGCCCGGTGCACGGCATCAGCTGGCGCCGCCATCTTTTTGATGAAAAAGTGCTTCCGGTGAGGTCACCAGAAGCACTTTTCATCAAAAAGATGGCGGGCCAGCATTTCGGTGAGCTTTTCGGGTAGAAATGGCTTTCTTCTTTCCGGGTAGACTGGCGCCGCCATCTTTTTGATGAAACGTGCTTCCGGTGAGCTTTCTACCCGGAAAAGCTCACCGGAAGCACTTTTTCATCAAAAAAAAGATGGCGGCGCCCAGCAAGCCAGCGGCCCGGTAGGAGTTGTTCCGCGGACCGGTGGTTGGGGACCCCTGGCCTAGGAGATTCTGGGAGTTGGACGTCCACCCAGCTTCACACTGACAAGGTTGGGAAATGCGATTCTAATCACTGTTTAAGGCTGAATGGGCTTGAATACGGAGCCTGCTTGGAAGTAATTAAACGCCTCTCTTTGCCTAATCTTCTTTGCATGGCATCTAATTTGCAAATCCCACAAAACAGAGACGGAGTTGGCAAATTGCAAGACGCCAGCGTTCCCGAGTCTGTTGGAGGTGTTGGAAGAGCAATTCCCAGGAATTCTCAGCCAGCATGGCCCCAACGGAGGCAAGTTGGCTTGTGTAAAACCAAGCTGTGGTTTGCTTGGGCTTTAGCCCAAACCACGGGAGGCCTTGTTTTATAAACTGTGGTTCCTCACTAAGCACATTGCATGAATTTAGCTAATTTTGGCTTGATCCATTAAACACAAATTAAACCATAGCTTAGCATAATGTGTGAATTGGACGACTGCCCAATTATCAAGCAATTCTGGAAGATAGAAAAATGTGAAGCTATTTTGGAGGTCACTTAATCAAACTCTCTCTCTCTCTCTCTCTCTCTCTCTCTCTCTCTCTCGTGGCCAGCTACAATTATCCATAATGCTAAGCCATGTTTCATCATCTTCAGATGTCAGTTTAATGACAAACAAACATAGCTAATTGTAGTTTGTGCAGTAAACTAGCATGGCTTAGCATAACAGCCATCACTCTAAGCCATTTTGTATTTTTCCACATGATGTTTTAATGTGAACTATAGCAGCTAATTATAGTTTATGCACTAAACTAGCATGGCTTAGCTCAACAGTTGTCCATCGTCTAAGCCATGTTGTGTTTTCTCCAGATATTGGTTTAGTGTGAAATACAAAAAACAACTAATTATAGTTCATGCAATAAACTCGTATGACTTAGCCTAAGAATTATCCAATGTGACTAAGCCACAGTGTCTTCTATAGATGTCAGTTTAGTGCAAAGTAGAAACCCAGCTAATTATGGTTTAATGCAGTAAACTAATATGGCTTTGCCAAACAATAACCATCATGCTAAGCTACTTTGTGTCTTCTCCAAATGTTGGCTTAATGTGAAACAGAAAAAAACATAACTAATTATAGTTTATGCAGGAAACTAGTATGACTTAGCCTAAGAATTATTATCATTCTTTAGATGTCAGTTTAGTGCAAAGTAGAAACCCAGCTAATTATGGTTTAATGCAGTCAACTACATTACGTAGCGTGGCTTGGCACAATTTTTGAAACTGAGTCCTCAACCAGAAGCTGTTCAGGGCCAGTTCAGCTCCCAGCCTGCATTTGACCACCATCAAAACCACTGTACATCCAAATGCCCACAGCTACCCACTGGAGGGTTTATTATTTCCAGCGCTTTAATGTCACAATTGTGTTCCGATGTGGGTTTGCAGGAATGCTCATTTGCCGATGTAAGATTGTCCAGAAAGCCTTTCTCCGAATGGACAGCATGCCAAGGCATCCTACACCAACTGTGCTTGGCTGGGTGCCCATCCAGTATTTTGACCTTTTTTTTTGCATTTCTTTGTCTTGCTTGAAACGCTACAGCTCAGGGTAGACGGGGATCCCTGGGTGATCAACCAGATTTCCAGGGGGGCGGGGAAGCTTAAAAACAAGGAAAAAATTTCCCCATGTTGTGGCCCACCAGCGGCCAGCAGAGCTGGCAGCAGACTTGGACAGCGACGTTGGGGAGGAACACGGGCCAGTCCTGGAGTCTGGGGAAGGCTCAGACGAGGGCGCTGCGTCGGAGGCAGAGATGGGGCCAAGGCTGTCTGACAGTTATCAGCTGCCTTCAGAGTCGGAGATCAGTGGGGCAGAAGAACAGCTGGAGCCTGTTCCCAGTGTGCCCATGCACAGAGCTGCCAGGAGAAGGGAACACTAAGGAACAAGGATCGACTCGGGAGTAAAGGCTCAGGTGGATGGTGAATGGCCCCTCCCAGAGAGAATAAAAGAGGAACGAAAGGGGAGTGGCGTTTGCAGGAGACAATTAGTTCAATTAATTAAAGTGAAGATCTGATCCTGACTCGTGGCCATGCATGGTCTGCTACAGTGTGGCATCTGGGAGATATCGGCCTGGCAACTCTCCAAGCCTGATAAAGGTCTGTAATGGTGGAATCTCATGAAAGACTGTTTGCCGGGACTTTGCTGGGGAGGAATTCACTGTAAACTAAATAAAAGGGGTTTTTATCAGGATGAAGAGTAGGCTTTGTGCTTTTGGGGAGCCTAGGTCAGAACACCCCAAACTTTGGGAGAAACACCCATGTTGTTGCTGCCGCACTGTCTTACATCAGGGTTGTCCATCTCGGCCACTTTCAGACGTGCGGACTTTTGACTCCCAGAATCCTATGCTGGCTGGGGAATTCTGGGAGTTGAAGTCCACAAAGGTTGGACTTGCGGTGTTGTGTGCGTGGCTGCTGATACGAGGTCCTCGGCTTACGACTGCAAGCGAGCCCAACATTGATGTTACTAAGGGTCGTGGTTCATCAGCAGACTGTGCTGACGGCAGCAGAATTGAGCAGTGGGGAAGAACAGGGACCAGTCCGGGAGTCTGGAGATGGGGCCAGGACCATCTGGGAGTGGGGTGCTGCAGAGCTCCAGAGGCTCTAGAGTCTGGCAGCAGCGAGGCAGAGGAACAAGGGGAGCCTGTTCCCAGTGTGCGTGTGCACAGAGCTGCTAGAAGGCAAGAACAGCTGAGACAAAAGGGGTGACTCGGGAGTAAGTCTGGGAGGTGATTGCCCCTCCCCTGAGGTATAAAGGAGGTGCAAAGGTAGAGAAACCTTTGCAGGAAGCAAGGTCATTCACTCTGTTTGGATTAAACCTTGAAGCTCTGTGTGGACTTTGTACTTCGGTTGATTTTTTTTTACAGTTCATTTGGCACTTTAGTTGTTGGCAGCAATTCAAAGGAGAGAAAGGTGGGTGCTTATCCCGAGGGACTGTTTGGGACTCATTACGGGCTGGGAATGCACATCATTCCCAGCGTTGAAATAAAACAAGAGTTGTTTTAACTAAGCGTGTGCTTAATTACGGTCTCAGGAAGCCTCGGTCAGAACACTAAGTGAGACCTTTCTCAAGGGAGCTTTGGCCTGCTTTATGGCCTTCCTTGCCACCGCTGTTAAGTGAATCAACTGCAGTTCTTAAGTTAGTCACACCGTTGTTAAGAGAATCTGGCTTCCCCATTGACTTCGCTCATCAGAAGTTCGCAAACAGGATCACGTGACCTTGGAATACGGCAACCATTGTAAACATGGACTACAGGGAGTCCTCGACTTATGATGGTTCATTTAGTGACCATTTGAAGGGCAAAAGAGTGACTTACAACCGTTTTTCATGCTTACCACCATTGCAACATCCCCACACAGTCACGCGATTAAAATCCGGATGATTGGCAACTGACTCATATTTATGAGGGTTGCAGTGTTCCTGGGGTCATGTGATCCCCTTTTGCGACCGTCTGACAAGCCAAATCCATGGGGGGGAATCCAGATTCCCTTAACAACCGTGTTACGAATTTAACAAGTGCAGCACTTCACTTATCAATGGTGGCAAGAAAGGTCGTAAAATGGGGCAAAACCCATTTTTAAGAGCCTCGATGGCCCAGTGGTTAGAGTGCAGTACTGCAGGCTACTTCTGCTGACTGCCAGCTGCCTGCCAATTGGCAGTTCAAATCCCATCAGGCTCAAGGTTGACTCAGCCTTCCGTCCTTATGAGGTGGGTAAAATGAGGATCCAGATTGTTGGGGGCGATGAGGCTGACTCTGTAAACCACTTAGAGAGGGCTTACAGCACTATGAAGCAGTATATAAGTCTAAGTGCTATTGCTATCCTCTCTCTATCATACCTCTATCTCTCTATCACTCTATCATTCTATCATATCTATATCTGTCTATATCATCTATCTTATATCTATATGTCTATCTTCTACCATATCTCTATTTGTCTGTCAATCTTATCTATCTCTATCTATCTATCTATCTATCTATCTATCTATCTATCTATCTATCTATCTATCTATCTATCTATCTATCTATCTATCTATCTATGCCTATCTACCTATCTACCTATTCTATGTTCTATCTATCTATCTATCTATCTATCTATCTATCTATCTATCAATATCATCCATCCAGGGGTGGGTTTCTACCGGTTCTGTCCACCTCTGTAGAACCAGTAGCTCTGAAGAGCAGCAGACATAGAACCGGTTCTATGTCTGCTGATGTTTTTGCCCACCTGCCCACCCGAGTTCTTACCTGATCTTTATTTCCTGATATTTGAACTTCAGCTGCCGAACGAGGCACAGCTGCAGTTTAAAAAGTGGGAAAAGAGGGCTGTTTCAAAGGCTCTGCACCCAGCATGCTGATGACGATTTACAGCTGCACCCAGCATGCTGATGACGATTTACAGGTGCGCGGCTCCCAGCGTGCAGGGAAGCTCGTAAATCCCGAACCAGTAGTTAACCCTGTCGTATCCCACCCCTGCATCTATCTCTATGTGGTGGTGCAGTGGTTAGAGTGCAGTACTGCAAGCTACTTCTGCTGCCGGCTGCCTGAAATTTGGCAGTTCAAATCCCACCAGACTCAAGCGCTCTCTCTCTCTCTCTCTCTCTCTCCTCTCTCTCTCTCTCTCTCTCTCTCCTATCTTTCTACCATATCTATATCTGTATGTCTATCTTGTATCTTATCTATATCTTTCTATCTATTCTATCTATCTATCTATCTATCTATCTATCTAATCTATCAATATAATTGTCTCTATGTGGTGGCATGTTGCTTAGAATGCAGTACTGCAGGGCTACTTCTGCTGGTTGCTGGCTGCCTTCAATTTGGCAGTTCGAATCTCACCAGGCTCAAGGTTGACTTGTCCTTCCGTCCTTCTGAGGTGGGTAAAATGAGGACCCAGATTGTTGGGGGCCAGAGGCTGACTCTGTAAAACCGCTTAGAGAAGGGCTATATAGCACTATGAAGCAGTATAAGTGCTATTGTTCTCCTCTATCCAGGTGTGGCCTACTACCGGTTTGCCCCGGTTCGGGCGAACCAGTAGTTACAGCCACGTTTTGGCCCCGCCCACCTGCCCCTGCCCTATTCTGTCCTTTATTTCCAGGGTTTTCAGCCTAGCTGGTTGGCGCAGCGCAGAGGATTTACTCACCAGGACCGCAGCAGAAGGTAAGTTTTAGAGCTGAAAAATCAGCATTTTTCCAATGCTGCGTGGGGGCAAAGTGAGCATTTGGCGCACGTGCACACTCACCGAACCGTTTGTTACACTGGTTGAATTGCACCCCTGCCCAGACAGCTCAGAAATGAGCCTCGTCTACATCACAGCTAAGCCAGATCTAGGAAGACGGGAAAACGGAAGCAAACAAACCAGAATAGACTGAAGTGTTGTGGTTGTTGCCAGAGGTATCTGCACAGGGTGATTGCATCAGCCAAGAAAGGGTGCAATTATATACAAGCAGATTGAAAAAAAAAAAAAGTAAAGTAGGAAGAGCCTCCACTGTACCATCCAGGTTTACAATTTGGATTGATTGCTTTTCTTAAACCCACATCCTGCGGGCTTTCCTGGTGGCTGTTGACGGTTTGAGCCTGCCCAAAAATTGAGTGCTTGGATGCACAAAACATCAGTTGCAGAGAAGAGCACTTAGGCACGCCCCTTACAGACCTCTTAGGAACAGGGGTGAGGTCAATAGTGGATAGTTTGAGGTTAAAGGAGTGGGGGTTTAGAGGGTGTAACAACAGAGTCAGATAGTGGATTCCAGACATTGACCACTCTGTTGCCGAAGTCGTACTTTCTGCAATCAAGTATGGAGCGGTTTACCTTGAGTTTGTATCTGTTGTGTGCTCTTATATTGTTGAGGTTGAAGATGAAGTAGTCATTGATGAGTTGGACATTGTAAGCAGATAATTTTGTGTACTATGCTTAAGTCCAACTGTAGGCGGCATAGTTCAAGGTTGTCCAAGCCAAAAATTTCAAGCCTCATAGTGTAGGGCAGTGGCCCACAACCGTTTTTGTCCCACAGCCTGGTACCGGCATCACAAAATGATCCACGGCCCGGTACCGGCATCAGCACGCACGACCAAGGCAAGGCAAGCCGAGTGACTGGCCAGCCAGTCGTCCCCCGCTTCTCCCCGCCACCTTCAACTCCTCCTTTGTACCTTTGTCGATGGGCTTTTCGGGCTCTTTCTTAATCTCCTCCTAACGCGAGACTCCACTGCCATTGGGACGGCTCTTCGTTCGAAGCTGCTTTCCCCCCTCGATGAAACTAAGGCGTGAGGATTCAGCACCCAAACACCGCTTTCCAACCAACGGCCGAGAAGCTCACCTGGAAGCACTTTCTCAAGCGCCGTCAAAACAAGATGGCGGCGCCCACTTCTTTGCAGCCCGGTAAAAAATGCTCCACGGACCGGTCCTGGTCCGGGGCCCGGTGGTTGGGGACCCCTGGTGTAGGGTATTCTGTTGCGAGCAGAGGAGTGGAGGACTCTTCCAGTGAAATACTTCTGGACTCGCTCGATTGTATCAATTAATGATATACAGTGCAGATTCCAGACAGATGAGCTGTATTCGAGTATTGGTCTAGCAAAGGTTTTGTATACCCTAGTTAGCAATTCAATATCTCCAGAGGAGAAGCTTCGTAAGATTAGATTTACAACTCTTAATGCCTTTTTGGCAATGCTGTTACAGTGAGCTCTGGCACATTAGATATGAGTACTCCGAGGTCCTTGACAGAGTGAGGGTCGTCAACGAAATCATATCCGCTTAGCTTGTATTTGGTGTACTGATATATATATTTTATTTTAACCAATGTGTAGGACAGAGCATCTAGACCTGTGATGGCGAACCTATGGCATGCTTGTCACAGGTGGCACACAGGGCCATTTGTGCCAGCATGCGAGCTGCAGGCAAACTTACCTCACTGGGCATGCGTGCTCCTCAGAGCTCATTTTCGGCCACTTTGAGGCCTTTTTCGGCCTCCCAAAGGCTTGAAGAAGGCTTCTGCAGGTCTTGCAGGCCGAAAATTAGCCCTGTTTTGTCACTTCCTGTTTTTTTCCAAAAATACCGGAAGTGATGAAACGGCCTAGTTTTCAGCCTGCAAAGCCTGCAGAAGCCTTCCTCAAGCCTCTGGGAGGCTGAAAAGGCCTCAAACCAGCCGAAAATCAGCTGTGAGGCGCAGTGCAGGTAAGGGGGCGGCCGGGGTGGTGGTGTAGATGGATGGGGATTGCGTGCGCACGCGTAGGGCCTTCTGGATGCTGGCACAGGATCGTGAGCGTGCAAGTGTGCGCACCATTTTTTGGCACAGGAGCCCCAAAAGGTAAGCCACCACTGATCTAGACTGAATGTGGACTCCGAATAAAACTGGCCAGTTCCACAAAAAAAAGACGCTCCCAGATTCCTCCTGCTTTTGCTTTCGCGCTCTGGGCAAACGTAGGATTTGGTTTTGCCATCTGCAGAGACCAATCCAGATTAGAGGGCTCTCCAACTACAGAGATTAAATCCTAAGGGCTGACTTGCATTCTTTCTCCCCTGCTCCTCCTTCTCTTCCAGCGTGTGGGTGGGTACGAGATCGGGCATTCTTTCTCTTGGCATTAAGTTTGCACTTCAACAACCAATAAGCTTAATAGCCCGGAGCGGGCAGGGTTGTAACTGTTTAAACAACTACACAAAAACCAGGCCATCTGCCCTTCGCACTAATTTCTGTAAAGAATAATAAAAAGAGAGAGAAAACATTCACCAAACAAGCTCCCTGCCAGCTTTTCAAAGAACTGAAGTCATCCCAGAGAGGAAAAAATATACATTTCTTTTTGGGCGGCACTTTCCCCAGGATTTTCGGTTTTACCAAATTGGGACAAAAACCTTTGGGAGGGTTGTGCCAAGATCTTCATGTCTGTTTAGGGGGTGGGTGGGAGGCGATTTATTTACCCAGAAGAGCTAACAAGTGAGCTCATAAACGCTTACATTTCAAAACATCGCCTACATAAATGAGTGATGGCAACCCTTTTCGTTGTGGTGTGCTGAAAGTGCGTGCAGGGGCACCCACATTAAAATGGGGGGCCCCCTGTGCATGCATGCACAACACCTCCGCTCCCTTACCTGTACTGCACAGGTGCGCACCTCCCAGCTGATTTTTGGCCCATTCGAGGCTATTTTCACCCTCCTGGAGGCTCGAAGGAAACCTCTGGAATTCGGGAGGCTGAAAACGGCCCATTTTGGCACTTCGACAAGTCAATTCATTGCACTCAGCTTAACCATGGCTTACTGGACAATAAACACAGATTAATCTACAGCCCATGGAGTCCATGTTGGAGACCCACCTCCCAACCCATTTTTGCAGCTTCCCCAGTCTGCAAAAAATGTATTAGCGATAAATAAAAATTGAAATGTATGTCCCAAAGGTGTTTTTTTTTTTTTTTTTTCAAGAGGCAACTGGATTATTATTTTTTTCTCCTCCAAGAAACTTCTTCAGCTCCGACTGGATGGTGGGAGAACGGAAGGATTTATACTCCTTGCAGATAGCTGGTCCTTTGCATTTTTGGGGGAGAGTCTTCGAGGCCAGCTGGAGGTTTAATCTGTGTCCTCAGGGTTACCTGAGTGGTGCAAATGGGCGTGGAGTTGTCTTGGAACTGCTGAAAGGGCAGATGGGGAAACAAAATTGTTTCATTCCTCCAAGTGGTCTCAACAACCCTCTAAAAGGATGCAAATGATCCGCTGTCTGCAAGGAGTATAAATCCTTCCGTTCCCTGACCATCTGGTCAGAGTGGAAGAAGCTTCTTGGATGAGAAGTAAAAACATCTTCTAAAGACAAAACCAGAAAGTCCAGTTGCCTCTTTGAAAAAAACCCGCATGGGCTTTGATCCGTTCAGAACCGGGCCGGGGAAGCGGTGGGGCAAGATGCATGCGACCACGGAGCTCCAATTGTGCAAGGGGGCAGCTGCGTTTACCTGCCGCTCACACGAATGGAGTTGCACACTAGTGCTCACACACGCACACGGAGCCATTCCCTCCCCCCGTCCCTTACTGGTCCCACAAAGCTGGCGAATGGTGCATTCAAAGTGTCCCCCTGAAAGGGGATCGAAATATTGACATAAAGGGTGGCACACAAATCTGTTTGATTACGTTGCCTGTTTTGAAATGAACATTTCGGCTCATCTACTATGAGGAACAGAAATCACACATTATAGGACTGATGGAGAACCTATGGCACGCGTGCCAGAGGTGGCACACAAAACCCTCTCAGTGGACATGCACACCATCACCAGATGCTCTTCTGGTTTCTGGCACACACCTGCACTCCAGACAGCTGGTTTTTGTGGGCGCCAGAGTGCTGGAAAACAGCCCAAAAAATGGTCTGAAAATGCCCCAAAACAGGTTGTTTTCCAGATTGTTTTCAGGGCATTTTGGGGGCCATTTCATGCTGTTTTTCATGCCAAAAATGGCTTGAAAATAGCCACAAATCAGCCCGGAAAATGCCCCCAAAACAGGTTGTTTTCCAGGCTGTTTTCAGACCTGTTTTGGGGCCATTTCAGGCTGTTTTTTGGTGCCAAAAACGGCCTGAAAATGGCCCTGAAATCGGCCTCAAAAATGGCCAAAAACAGGCCGTTTTCAGGCCAAACACAGCCTGAAAACAGCCTGAAAAATGGTCCCCAAAACAGCCAAAATACAGGCATGCATGCACCAGCCAGTTGGTCTTCGGTTTTCCGGTGCTCTGGGCACTCGGTGGCAAAAAGGTTCGCCATCCCTGATATTGGTCGTTCCCCCAACTTACGACCGTTCGTTTAATGCTCTCTGGCTATCAGTCCTGAGGGCGGCTACAGGTAGACCTCAACTTACCACAGTTTGTTTAATAACCGTTCGAAGTGACAACGGCACTGAAAAAAGGGACGTACGATCCATTTTCACACTTCTGACCGTTGCCGCATGATCCAAATTGAGCTGCTTGGCCACCGACTCATATTTACGATGTCCGTAGTGCCCCGGGGGGGGGGGTCACGTGATCCCCTTTGGCAACCTTCTGACCATCCAGATTCACTCAACAACCTTGACACTAACTTAACGACGACAGTCAGGGATGGGCTGCTAGCGATTTGCTCCGGTTTGGGCGAACTGGTACCAAACCGGTAGCTAATTTTAAGGCTGGTTCAGTGAACTGGCAAATCCCACCCCTGGCTGGCCACACCCACCCCACCCGCCCAGGAGTCCCCATCTGGCCCGTTTTGGATCCCAGGTAAGTACAGGGCCTGCATGGAGGCTTGGGGAGGGTGAAAAATGGGCCTCCCTGAGGCTCTAAAGGGCCAGAAATGGGCCCGTTTCCGGCCTCAGAGCGCCTCCGGAGTCCAGGGAGGGTGAAAATGACCCCCATACTGGCCGTGGTGCAGGATGCTGACTAGGCCATGCCCACCCGAGCCAGGTCCACCCAGCAACTGGACAGAGAACCCCCTGCTACAATTTTGGAAGCCCACCCCTGACGGCAGTGATTGGCATAACCATGGCAGCCAGAAAGGTCATAAGATAGGGCTCAATTGTGGCCGTTAAGTTGAAGACTGCCCCTATCTGCCTTTTTGTGGATTTTCGTTCCCTCAACCATGCTTTATTAGGGGAAAAGGAAAAAAAAAATCACAACACAAGTGTTTCGCCCTGGTCTCCAAGGCAAACTTTGGAAGGCAAAGCTGCGGAAGGCAAAGTCGAAACGGAGCAGAGGTCTCCTCGTTCACCGTCAAGGTGGTTACGATCGTATTGTCGACATTGCAAACGCCCCGCTGTGCTCCCAACTTCACACTGGCATGTGTTAAGTTTGTTGAGGATGGCCTTTGGCACTCTGCCAACGGGCTGAAATCCAAAGCTTTTTTTAAAAATTAACAACTTCCCATCTTAAAGCATGCTGGCTGGGGAATTCTGGGAGTTGAAGTCCATATATGGTGGCTGGGGAATTCTGGGAATTGAAGTCCAACCGGAACAATTAGAACAATTAACTAGTGGAACAACTTGTCTCCAGAAGTTGTGAATGCTCCAACACTGGAAGTTTTTAAGAAGAGATGGGATAAACATTTGTCTGAAATGATATAGAGTTTTCTGCCTGAACAGGGACCTCTAAAGTCTCTTCCAACTCTGTTATTCTGTGATTCATCTTAAAGCATTCTGGCTGGGGAATTCTGGGAGTTAAAATCCACCCATCTCAAAGCACGCCAGCTGCAGAATTCTGGGAGTTGAAGCCCATCTCTATTAAAGCATGCTGGCTGGGGAATTCTGGGCGTTGATTTCTACCCATCCTAAATCATAATGGCTGGGGAATTCTGGGAGTCGAAGTCCACCCTTCTTAAAGTGGTCAAGTTTGGAAAACACTGGCCAGGGCACAGAATCAAATTACAGTGAGAGATTGAATCTAGATGAAAGTTACAAGGGGAAAAACAAAATCCTTTGATTTTTGACATTGAAGGCTGGACAGTCATCTTACAGATGGGGCTTCAGTGCAGCTTTTCTCTCAGATCAGATGGATGCCCTCCAGGTTCCTTCCAACTTGAAGCATTTCCACAGGAGGTCCTGCTGACTGCCAAGCCGACAGAACTGATGGTCGGAAGTAGACATTTGGAGAAGCACGATGGACCTTTAAGTGTCTTCTGAACGCCAGCCACGCTGGGAAGCAAGACCAAGAAAGTCCCACTTGGCCAAAGGAGATCTTTGAAAAGACTGGTGAAAGACTTCCAGAGTTAGGAGGCCCAAGCAGGGATGGGATTCATCCAGTTTAGACCGGTTCGAGCAAACCGGATGTTAAATTTACATCTGGTTCGGCGAGCCGGTAGTTCAGTGGTGGCTAACCATTTTGGGCCCGTGCCAAAAATTGTGCATGCAAGTGTGCCAGCACCCAAAAGGCAATGCGCGCACCCACATGCCCCCCAATGCATCAGTGCATAATCCCCACCCACCCCCTTACCTGCACTGCGCCTCACAGCTGATTTTCGGCCAGTTTGAGGCCTTTTTCAGCCTCCCGGAGGCTGGAGGAAGGCTTCCTCAGGCTTTGCAGGCTGAAAACTAACCCCGTTTCGTCACTTCCGGTATTTTCGGAAAAACAGGAAGTGACAAAACCGGGCTAGTTTTGAGCCTGCAAAGTTTGCCTGTAGCTTGTGCGCCTGCACAAATGGCTCTGTGTGCCACCTGCCACACGCATGCCGTAAGTTCGCCATCACGGCAGTAGTTGATTCGACCGGCTGGCCCCGCCCACCCCTCCCCTCCCAAAAGTCTCCACACGGCTCATTTTGGATGCAGGTAAGTGCAGGGTTGGTGTGGAGGCTCTGGAAGGGCGAAAAGCAGTGCCTTCCGGAAATCCGGAAACGGGCCTGTTTCTGGCTTCCAGAGGGCCTTTGGAGCCTGGGGGAGGCTGTTTTTGCCCTCCCAGAGGCGCGAGGGAAGCCTCCAGACCCTGGGAAATGCAAAAAAAAAACAGCCCTCCCGGAAGTTCCCGGAGGCGACGCCCACCATGGCCACTGGTAGTGAACCGGTTGCTGGGAATTTTGAATCCCACCCCTGGGCCCAACCATTTTAAACCTTTGGTTTAGTTGTTTCCACAGGTGCCTCTTCTATTCTCGAAGAAGACCAGAGTGCAGAAGTGCAGAGAAAAGCAACAAAAAGTGATTAGGGGACAACATATAAACAACGGTTGCTGGAATTGGGTATGTCTCGTTTAATGAAGAAAAGAAGGACTAGAGGGTGACCTTCCAGTTTTTGAGGGGTGGCCACCAAGAAGGAGAGGGGGTCAAGCTATTCTCCAAAGCACCAGAAGGAAAGATCAGAAGCAACAGATGGAAACTAATCCAAGAGAAATCCAACCTAGAACTAAGGAGGAATTTCCTAACAGTGAGAACAATCAACCAGTGGAACTGCTTGCCACCAGAAGTTGTGGGTGCTCCCAACACTGGAAGTTTTAAAGAAGAGATTGGACCACCATTTGTGTGATTTGGTACAGGCTTTCCTTCCTGAGTTGGGGGTTGGACTCGAAGACCTCCAAGGTCCCTTCTCACTTTGTTATGCTGTCATTAGCAAAGACAACACAAGGCTCTGGAAGTAGCTTGCTGTGTAACCTACCTCTTCAGCCCTTTCAGGGTGAAGAG
The DNA here is from genome assembly GCF_049901735.1 of Notechis scutatus. Classification (NCBI taxonomy): domain Eukaryota; kingdom Metazoa; phylum Chordata; class Lepidosauria; order Squamata; family Elapidae; genus Notechis; species Notechis scutatus. Next base: position 336,419,271 of record NC_142009.1, on the reverse strand, counting down.
GGAACCCAAATGGGAGGTGAACACCCTCATTATTTAAGATCTCCAGGGGTTTGGTCCCAGGGTGTTGGACGAGAAGACTTCCACAGTTCTCTTCCAACTCTGTCATTCTGTTCTGTTCAGAAGCAAATCTGGAGGTCATCTCCAAGTGTGATCATCAGAGTTGGCCCTGGTTGCCTTCCACCAAAAACCTTTATAAACCCAGGGATGGGATTCTACCAGTTCGCACCTATTCGCTACAACCGGTTGTTAACGTTCTAAGCAGTTCGGAGAACCGGTTGTTAAAGAAATTACTGGTCTAATCCTGTAAGGAAGGCAGGAAGGAAACATTCTGGTGTTGCTTACAGAAACTGCCTCTCCGTTAACCCTTATTACATTCTTGGCAGGACTAGACTTCCTGTCTCAGGAATGTCTCTGGAATTTTTTCCCCCTCCTTTGCTGGTAGTTTGTGTGGAGTGACCAGTCAAAGTTACAATGGCACTGACAAAAGTGACATGACCATTTTTCACACTTACGACTGTTGCAGCATCCCCACGGTCATGAGAGGCCAGGCGAGGAGATGCGTGCCTTGATGTGAGTGATGTTGAGTTGGCCACGCCCAGCCAGTCACATGATCACCAAGCCATGTCCACCCAGTCACATGACCACCAAGCCACGCCCACTACCTAAGCCACACTCTTAGAACTGGTTGTTAAAAAATTTGAATCTCACCTCTGTAACCACCCCCCTTTCGTTCCTTGGAGACAGTGAAGAGAGGACAGTGGGAAAACCCTAAATTGAAACCGTCCACAACTAAAAAAAAACCAAGAACAACCACACACCACAATCTCATTCTTAAAATAACCACTCCATTGGGTCCAAAGCAGATCCGGAGGTGTGGGGAAAACCCTAAACCAAGGAGTCCACCGTTGAGTCTTGGAAAGATAACACTTCTGGTTTTTCAGATGTTGCCTTCGTCCAACATTTGATTCAGCCCTTCACAGATCCGTTGCAGGTGGGACTGGTAGGGCTCTGAGGAGCTGTAGAGGGCGGACAGGAACTCGTAGTCCGCAAAGTGGTTGAAGACGTGGTTGATGCGAGAATGGGACTTGGCGGTCAAGTGAGTGTTGACGGCTTGGTGGAGGAGGTCACGGCATTCGTTGAGCATGTTGGACATGACCCGCCGGTCAAAAGTGAAGTCCACCTGGTAGAAGCTGACCGCCGTCATGGCTAAAGTGTGGACCTTCTTACGGAAGCGGTCCATCAGGACCAGCTCTTCGACACCGAACTGCTTGTTGCGGTACAGGACGCCCAGCTTCACCACGATCTTGATCAGGTTCTTGATGACCTTCTGGGCTTCTTTGCGGTTGTGCGTGAATTCCTTGGTGACCCGGTAGAGCTCATCCAGGATCTCACTGCTGGTATCGTCGATGAAGATGCTGGCCACATTCTTGGAGGCCATTTTGCTCAGCAGCTTTTTCTGAGCTTGGAGAGCCAAATTCTTAGTGCTGAAGGTGTCCATCTTCCCTGAGAGATATATGGAATAGGGGAGGGAGAGAGAGAAAGGCATCTGTCATCATCACACATCCTCATATTATTGCATCATCATCATTAACATCATCATCATCATCATCATCTATGCAAGAAGGTTGGGACATCACCTGAGGGACATTTGACCCAACTTGACTTGAGTGGGACTGACCTGTTTTAGGACCGTCATGATGTATGACCGTAATGGTCAGCCTCCATCACAGTCCTAATGCCCAGGGCTACGTATAGAGGTGGTCCTTGACGTACAAGGGTTCCTTTAGACAGGCTCAAGATCCAGAAGGATCTTGACAGTCTTGAACGTTGGGCACTATCCAACACAATGAAATTCATGGGTGAACGAAAGATAAAGCCACACTTGGAATTCTGCATCACCACCATGTAAAAAAGAGGCTGAGACTCTGGAAAGAGTGCAGAGAAGAGCAACCAAGAGGATGAGGGGCTTGGAGGCCCAATACATATAAAGAACGGTTGCAGGAACTGGGCATGTCTAGTTTGATGAAGAGAAGGACTCCAACACTGGAAGTTTTTAGGAAGAGACTGGATAGCCATTTGTCTAAAACGTATAGGATTTCCTGCCTGGGCAGGGATTTGGACTAGAAGAAAAAATCCAATTCTGTTATTCTGTTCTGTGCTGTTCTGTTCTGTTCTATTCTGTTCTATTCTATTCTCTCTACTCTACTCTACTCTACTCCATATATTCCATTCCATTCCATTCTATTCCATATATTCTATTCTATTCTATTCTATTCTATTCTATTCTATTCTATTCTATTCTATTCTATTCTATTCTATTCTATTCTCTCTACTCTACTCTACTCCATATATTCCATTCCATTCCATTCCATATATTCTATTCTATTCTATTCTATTCTATTCTATTCTATTCTATTCTATTCTATTCTATTCTATTCTACTCTACTCTACTCTACTCTACTCTACTCTACTCTACTGTCTACTCTACTTTACTCCATATATTCCATTCCATTCTATTCTATTCTATTCTATTCTATTCTGTTCTGTTCTGTTCTGTTCTGTTCTGTTCTGTTCTGTTCTATTCTATTTACTCTACTCTACTCTACTCCACTCCATATATTCCATTCCATTCTATTCCATATATTCTATTCTGTTCTATTCTATTTACTCTACTCTATTCTACTCTGTTCTACTCTACTCTACTCTACTCTACTCTCTACTCTACTCTACTTTACTCCATATATTCCATTCCATTCCATTCCATTCCATTCCATTCCGTTCCGTTCCGTTCCATTCTGTTCTGTTCTGTTCTATTCTATTTACTCTACTCTACTCTACTCCACTCCATATATTCCATTCCATTCTATTCCATATATTCTATTCTGTTCTATTCTATTTACTCTACTCTATTCTACTCTGTTCTACTCTACTCTACTCTACTCTCTACTCTACTCTACTTTACTCCATATATTCCATTCCATTCCATTCCATTCCATTCCATATATTCTATTCTATTCTATTCTATTCTATTCTATTCTATTCTATTCTATTCTATTCTATTCTATTCTATTCTATTCTATCCTATTCTATCCTATCCTATCCTATCCTATCCTACTCTATTCTTCATGCCAATATTCTATTCTAATTCTATTCTATTCTATTCTATTCTATTCTATTCTATTCTGGCTTCAATCAATCAGAAAAGAGCTGGGAGGGACCTTGGAGGTCGTCTAGTCCAGCCCTCTGTTCAAGCAGGAGACCCTACACCATTTCAGACAAATGGCTGTCCAATTTCTTAAAAACCTCCAGTGATGGAGCACCCACAACTCCTGGTGGCAAGCAGTTCCACTGGTTAATTGTCCTCCCTGTCAGTAAATTTCTCCTTTTTTCTAAGTTGCTTCTCTCCTTGATGAGTTTCCATCCATTGTTTCTTGTCCTGCCTTCAGGTGCTTTGGAAAATAAGTTGACCCTTGTCCTCTTCTTTGGGGGCAGCCCCTCAAATATTGAAATATTCTCTCTCTGCTCTGTTTTCCAGCATGTCCCCAGAGGGTTAAGCGTACAAACCTCCCCAAAAGTGGAAAGACACCGCAAACCACATTTTTATTCTTGCCAAGTGTCAAATTTGATTCAAAGGCAGAAAGAAAGGCAGGGAGGGAGGGGAAAGAGAGAGAAAGAAACAGAGACAGAGAGACACAGACACAGAGAGAGAGAGAGACAGAGAGAGACAGAGACACACACACAGAGAGAGAGACACACACACAGAGAGACACACACACACAGAGGAGATACACAGAGATCGAGAGAGACAGGGAGACAGAGAGAGAGAAAGAGACACAGAGAGACATAGAGAGACACAGAGACAGAAAGAGAGACAGAGAGAGAAAAGAGACATACAGAGACAGAGAGACAGAGACAGAGTAAGAGACACACACATCGAGAAAGAATGAATTCTGATAAAAAAAAATGGGCAGCCTCATATTGCAAATTCCTCTCTCTTTCTAAAGTTTAACCACAACTTGCGTCCTGCCGTCAGCTTATCTTGCTGCTTTCCCTTCCCCCCAAGACAAGCATGCTTATAAAAATGACGTTTTAAGACCAACAGATCTACTGTTCCCTTGGCGAGAACAGTAACAACAATTTCAGAGCAATTAAGAATAACAAACAAAAAATGCACGCAGCGCCAGAATTGAGATATTGCCACAAAGAAACTGAAGAAACAGGGAATCGCCTGGTTAGCCCCTGTAAGAAGTTTGCAAAAACAACGGCGTAGCAAAGTAGCAACGATGGTGCATTGGAAGATCCGCAAGAAATAATATTTGCCTGCAGGCAAACCGGTGGGACCATAAAATAGAGAAAATAATAGAAAAAGAACAAGCTAAAATGCTCTGGAACTTTAGAATTCAAACAGACAGGCATCTGCCACATAACACCTCAGACTGAGAGAGAGAGAAAGAGAGAGAGGGAGGGAGGGAGGGAGGAGAGATGATAAATAGATTGATAATAGATGATAGATTGATAGATGATAGATAGATAGATAGATAGATAGATAGATAGATAGATAGATAGATAGATAGATAGGATTAGAGATAGATAGATAGATAGATAGATAGATAGATAGATAGATAGATAGATAGATAGATAGATAGATAGATAGATAGATAGATAGATAGGATTAGAGATAGATAGATAGATAGATAGATAGATAGATAGATAGATAGATAGATAGATAGATAGATAGATAGATAGATAGATAGATAGATAGATAGATAGATAGATAGATAGATAGATAGATAGATAGATAGATAGATAGATAGATAGATGGATGGATAGATAGATAGATAGATAGATAGATAGAGATAGATAGATAGATAGATAGATAGATAGATAGATAGATAGATAGATAGATAGATAGATAGATAGATAGATAGATGATAGATAGATAGATAGATAGGATTAGAGATAGATAGATAGATAGATAGATAGATAGATAGATAGATAGATAGAGATAGGATTAGAGATAGATAGATAGATAGATAGATAGATAGATAGATAGATAGATGGATAGACAGACAGACAGACAGACAGAGACAGACAGATAGATAGATAGATAGATGATAGATAGGATTAGAGATAGATAGATAGGATTAGAGATAGATAGATAGATAGATAGGATTACAGATAGATAGATAGATAGATAGATAGATAGATAGATAGATAGATAGATAGATAGATAGATAGATGCCATGTTTTCACAAAAAATAAGACCCAGTTTTATTTTCATTTGGACTCCAAAATAAGCACTAGGGCTTATTTTGGGGGATGTCTTATTTTTCCCCCCATGTATTGGAGGCCCACTTGTTCTGCTTGCTCACGGTGGGGTAGGAGGCCAGTGCTGTGGCCACACAGCAGGGGGGGTAGAGCTGCCCCATGCACCCCGCATTAACTTACCTCAGGGACCCTCTCAGCCAGGCCACCCAGGCCCCAATACTTGCCTCACCTCGTGGCGGTGGCTCCAGCAGCCCCGTCCAGCAGGATCCTGCATGGCTGCCGAGCCACTTCTTCTGCTTGCTTGTGGCCACAACGGAGCAGGAGGCTGAGCAATGCGACGCTGCCGCAGCCATGAGACAATCGTGAGGGCACGGATGGCCTGGTTGTGAGGGCCCTGTGGTAAGCCAGTGTGGGACTCATGGAGCGGCTCCACTCCGCCTTCACCACACCTCATATTGATGGCACCGTGAGGAACCAGCACAGAATGGGCGGGCAGCTGGCTGCGCAGGTGCTTAAGTAGGGTTTATGTTTTTTTTGGGGGGGGGGAGGGCTTATAGCACCACACTTAGACTTATATACCGCTTCACAGTGCTTTACAGTCCTCTCTAAGTGGTTTTACAGAGTCAGCCTCTTGCCCCCAACAATCTGGGTCCTTGTTTTACCGACCTTGGAAGGATGGAAGGCTGAGTCAACCTTGAGCCTGGTGGGATTTGAACTGCCCAAATTGCAGGAAGCCGTTAGTCAGCAGGAATGGCCTGCAATATAGCACTCTAACCACTGTGCTCTATATTAGGCACACACGTAAAAAAAAAGACATGCTAGGGTTTATTTTCAGGATAGGTCTTATTTTGGGGGAAATGGATAGATAGATAGATAGATAGATAGATAGATAGATAGATAGATAGATAGATAGATAGATAGAATTAGAGATAGATAGGTATGTAGGTAGGTAGGTAGGTAGGTAGGTAGGATGGATAGAGATAGATAGATAGATAGATAGATAGATAGATAGATAGATAGATAGATAGATAGATAGATAGATGATAGATAGATAGACAGACAGATATGGATGGACGGATGATAACAATAACACTTAGACTTATATACTATCTTATAGTGCTTTACAGCCCTCTCTAAGTGGTTTTACAGAGTCAGCCCCCAACAATCTGGGTCCTCGTTTTACCGACCTTGGAAGGATGGAAGGCTGAGTCAACCTTGAGCCTGGTGGGATTCGAACTGCCAAATTACAGGCAGCCGATAGTCAGCAGAAGTAGCCTGCAGAACTGCACTCTTAACCACTGCGACACTGAGGCTCTATATTAGGCCCATGCATAAAAAAAAACCACGGAAGGACAAAAGGTAGAGTCCAACTTGATCCGGTCAGGATCGAACCTGCTGGCAATGGGCAGAATTAGCCTCCAATGTTGCATTCTGACCACCAGGCCTTAGAGATCGCCTTGCAAGGAGAAGCCAGCCTATGTTTTTAACTCCAGAGGGATGCGCATTGTGGCCAGCCCGCGTTCCGTGAAATAAAAACCACCATCTGTATGAGCTCACCCGGCTCAGTAAGGATCCAAACCAGCGGAAGGTTCCTGAAACCGGCAATCAGTTTGACTCAGTATGGAATCCGTTCGATAATTAGAGGCTTAGAAACAAGCAAACAAACCCAATTCCCAGCACTCAGATTCTGCTCGGATCTGAACCACCCGATAATTACAGCGGTTTGGTCAGACGTCAATTTGGCTGAGGACTCAGAATTCAGCTGTGTATCTACGCTGCTTTTGGCCAAAGCATCGGCACAGCTCAGAATAATAGAGTTGGAAGGGACCTTGGAGGTCTTCTAGTCCAACCAGGAGACCCTATGCCAGTGGTTGGCTAATCTTTTGGGGTTCCTGTGCCAAAAATTGTGCACCCGCTTGCACGCTCGCACTCGCGTGCCAGCACCCAGAAGGCAATGTGCGTGTAATCCCCACCCACCCCCACTGCCCCCTTACCTGCACTGCGCCTCACAGCTGATTTTTCAGCGGTTTGGGCCTTTTCGGCCTCCCAGAAGCTTGTGGAAGGCTTCTGCAGGCTTTGCAGGCCGAAAACTAGCCCCATTTCGTCACTTCCGGTATTTTCGGAAAAACAGGAAGTGACGAAAGCGGGCTAGTTTTCAGCCTGCAGAAGCCTTCCTCAAGGCTTTGGGAGGCTGAAAAAGGCCTCAAACCGGCCGAAAATCCGCTGTGAGGGCACGCATGCCCAGTGAGGTAAGTTTGCCTGCAGCTCGCATGGCAACACAAATGGACTCTGCATGCCACCTGTGGCATGTGTGCCATAGGTTCGCCATCACGGCCCTGGACCATTTCACAGAAATGTCCAATCTCTTCTTGAAAACCTCCAATGATGAAGCGCCCACAACTCAAGCAGTTTCAATGGTTAATTGTCCTCCCTGTTAGGACGTTTCTTCTTCATTTCAGGTTGCTTCTCTCCTTGAAGAGAAGAAAAGGACCAGGGGAGACATGGTTGCAGTCTTCCCACATTTGAGGGGCTGCCCCAGAGAGGAGGGAAGGGGTCAAGCTATTTTCTAAAGCGCCAGTAGGCCACACAAGGAATGATGGATGGAAACTGAACAAGGAGAGATTCAACCTGGAAATAAGGAGAAACTTTCTGACAGTGAGAACAATCCACCCATGGAACAGAAGTTGCCTTCGGAAGTTGTGGGAGCTTCATCACTGAAGGCTTTCAAGAAGAGACTGGACTGCCATCTGTCAGAAATGGTGTAGGGTCTCCTCTTGGGAGTGGGGTTGGACTAGATGACCTACAAGGTACCTTCTGACTCTGATTATCTGTTCTGTTATCTTCTTTGTTTAGTGTCCATCCATTAGTACTTGTCCTGCCTTCAGGTGATTGGGAGAATATGTTGACCCCTTCTTCTTTGGGGCAACCCCTTAGTTATTGGAAGAAAAGAAAGGAAAGGGGAAGGGGATCTATTTATCTATCTATTTATTTTATTTTATTTTTTATTTTTGTCAATTGCTGACAAGATAATAGGTATAAGTAAAAACATGGTTATGAATACATGGATACATATAAGAATAATAAGAGAAACAATAGGACAGGGACGGTAGGCACGTTGGTGCGCTTATGCACGCCCCCTACAGACCTCTTAGGAAAGGGGTGAGGTCAATAGTAGACAGTCTAAGGTTAAAGTTTTTGGGGTTTGGGGAAGAGACTACAGAGTCAGGTAGAGTCTTCCAGACATTGACCACTCTGTTGCTGAAGTCGTATTTCCTGCAATCAAGTTTGGTGCGATTAACCTTGAGTTTGTATCTATTGTGTGCTCTTGTATTGTTATGGTTGAAGCTGAAGTATTCATTGACAGGTAGGACATTGCAATGTATGATTTTATATACTATACTTAGATCGGACCGAAGGCGGAGTAATTCAAGGTTTTCTAGGTCTAGAATTTCGAGTCTGATGGCATAAGGTATTCTACAACCAGTAGAGGAGTGGAGAACTCTTCTTGTGAAATATTTCTGGACTTTCTCAACTGTGCAAATATCAGATACATAATGCAGGTTCCAGATTGATGAGCTGCATTCGAGTATTGGTCTAGCAAATGTTTTGTATGCTCTAGTTATTAGTGTAATATTACCAGAGAAAAAGCTACGTAGGATTAGGTTAACAACTCTTAACGCCTTTTTGGCTGTGTAGTTACAGTGGGCTCTAGCACTTAGATCATTAGAGATGAGTACTCCAAGGTCCTTGACAGAGTTTGGATCATTAACAAGGTTTTGACTATTCAGCTTGCATTTTATTTTCTGATTTTTTTTGCCAATATGTAGGACAGAGCATTTATTTGTTGAGATTTGAAGTTGCCATTTTTTTGACCATTCTGATACATAGTCGACGTCTTTTTGAAGGGTAGCAGTATTGTCTGTGGTATTGAACAGCTTTACATCATCAGCAAAAAGAACACAGTTGCTCTTAATATGTTCACAGAGGTCATTTATGTATGTACTTATCATCTATCTATCTATCTATCTATCTATCTATCTATCTATCATCTATCTATCTATCTATCTATCTATCATATATCTATCATCTATCTATCTATCAATCTATCTATCTATCTATCTATCTATCTATCTCTCTTATCTCTCTCTCTCTCTCTCTCTATCTATCTATCTATCATCATCTATCTATCTTATCTATCTATCTATCTATCTATCTATCTATCTATCTATCTATCTATCTATCTATCATCTATATCTATCTATCTATCTTTATCTACCTACCTATCTATCATCTATCATCTATCTATCTTTATCTACCTACCTACCTATCTACCTACCTGTCTATCTATCTTTATCTACCTACCTATCTACCTACCCATCTATCTATCTTTATCTACCTACCTATCTATCATCTATCATCTATCTATCTTTATCTACCTACCTACCTATCTATCTACCTGTCTATCTATCTTTATCTACCTACCTATCTATCATCTATCATCTATCTATCTTTATCTACCTACCTACCTATCTACCTACCTGTCTATCTATCTTTATCTACCTACCTATCTATCATCTATCTATTTTATCTACCTACCTATCTACCTACCTATCTATCTATCTATCTATCTATCTATCTATCTATCTATCTATCTATCTATCTATCTATCTATCTATCTATCTATCTATCTATCTATCTATCTATCTATCTATCTATCTTTCCATGTATCCACTTATCTCTTTCTCTCTCTCTCTCTTCTGCCTATCTACAATTTCTCTCTCTCTCCCTCCCTCCCTCCCCCCCCTCTCTCGCATTGGACAGCTGAAACTTTAGCCATGACCCATAAATCCAGTCCCCCACCCCACCCCTGCAGGACACGTCCTCTTCTTCCTTCTGTCCCATCTCCTCACCTCCCTTTCCCTAATTCCACCCACTGGAGTTTTGCACCTTGGTTGCTTTTTCCGAGTCTTCGCAAAATAAACCCCCCTCACCCCACCCCCGCTTTCGTCCCTGGGAAACGTAAACCCTGCGCCACGGCCTCCCGGCGGAATGAATTTTTCATGGAGGCGCAGGGGAAAAAAACAACACCTCTCTTAATAATTTACAGGCCAGCCTGGGGGAGGAAGAGTCCGAAACCAATTGATAGGGTCGTGTTTTCCAACCTGGGCATCGGGAAGAATGGGTGGGGGGACTTCAACTCCCAGAATTCCTCAGCCAGGCTGGCTGGGGAATTCTGGGAATTGAAGTCTACCTATTCTTCCCCGTCACCAAGGTCGAACACCACTCTTTTAAGGTTAGGGAAGCTTCCCAACTTGATTTGAAATCCGAAGATTCAAGTCCCATCTGGGTTGTGCTCAGGGGTGGGATTCAGCCGGTTTGGACCCGTTCCGGTTGAAGCGTGCGCGCTCATCAAACTGTCTGTGACACTAGTTCCGTGATGGGGAACCTATGGCTTGCAAGCCAGAGGTGGCACGCAGCCATCACCCCAGCTCAGCTCTACCATGCATGCATGCGCGTGCCTCTCGCTGGCCGTGCATGTGGGGAGCATACCATACAGCCGTTTCCTCGCTGAATTCCTCCGTTCGTTTGTCCCCACACAAAAGCTGATGCTTCCCTTGATAATATATGATGTGTTTTGCATCGTTCTCTGTGCATTTGTATTTCTATTCAACGTGTCCATAAACATTCTGTACAGTTGTATGTGTTCATATATGTGCAGTCGCACTTATCCTTGTGTGCTCGTGTAGATACATTTTGTTGTGTTTTCCACGGACATAACCATAGATGCCTTGCATATTTGCATACGTATATCTATATTTCGCTGTTGTTTTGCACTTCTGGTGGGATGCTAACTGCATTTCGTTGCCCGTATCCATGGCAATGACAAAAAAGTTGAATCTAATCTAATCCAATAGGGCGCATGTTCGGGGAGGCACATGCATGTGGGGGGGGCAGGATGCATGCACTGGAACATGTGTGCATGTGTGGGGGATGGGGCGCATGCATGGGGCACGCACGCATGCCGGGGGTGTATGCACATGTGCACGAGACATGCACGTATTGCATTTTGGGGATGCACGGGCACATGCTTTGGGCATTTGTTGCCGAAAAAGTTAGCCATCCCTGCACTAGTTGAATCCCACCACGGGTTGTGCTCTCCAAAATTTATTTCTTTGTTTGTTAAATTTAGATGCCACCTGTCTCGCTCACTGACCCCGGGACAATGCCACTGTTTTAAGTCCATGCCAGTTGCCAAGCGTTCTGAATTTGGATCACACGTGACCCTTACGGTCATAAGCCTGAAAAACGGTCGTCGGTCCCTTTTTCTCAGGACCGGCGCAACTTCAAAGAGTCACTCAACCCATGTTGGCGATTCCCCTGGCCATTTGCCCCGGCCCGGAAGAGCCCCACTGCACATGAGTGTGCGCGCCGCCGCCTGACAGCTGATCATCAGGTACCTGGTGCACATGCGCAGCGGGGCGGAGGAGGGTGCACGGGAGATGCGTGCGCCTGTGCAGAGAGTGGAGATTGTGCGTGCCTGCGCATAGTCACTGTGCATGAGGGGGGATCATGCGCGCATGTGCAGAGATGTATGGCATTCAAGGGGGGGTCACACAACCATGCTCAGGGGACGTGGGGGTCCCCAACACGCCTTGCCTTCTGGGTGCTGGTCTGCGATCGCACACAAGCAAGTGCGCACTCAATTATCGGCACGGGAGCCGAAAAACGTTAGCCGTCACTGCACTAAACGAACGGCCGTAAGCCCAGGACTTCCTTGTGACGATCGTTCCGCCTTGTGACGATCTTTCCTTTCATAAGCTGTCATTTATTTTTGCTTGTGTTTGTTTTATATGTCACACTTCATCTTTTAATTGCCACTCTGGAACGGCACGCCCTAACATTGTATGACTGCCCTCAAACACTGCGTGGGTAAACTTTTGATTTTCTCCACCCTTATTTGCAGGGTGGAGTTGAGGCCAGGTGGTTTTGCCGGTTGTGTCCGGTCACAAACTTCTCCGAGGCCAGATTCTACCCAAGGGTGGGATTCAACCGGTGTAACAACCGGTTCACACAAACCGGTCTGTACCGGCTGAATCCCACCCCTGATACTCCCTACAGTATGGAATACAAGGAGCTCTCGACTTACTGCCAGAATCGAGGCCAGATAAATGGCTCCAGATAACAGAGAATCAGAGTTGGAAGGGACCTTGTAGGTCATCTAGTCCAACCCCCCCGCCCAAGAAGGAGACCCTACACCATTTCTGACAAATGGCAGTCCAATCTCTTCTTGAAAGTCTCAAGTTATGATGCTCCCACAACTTCCAAAGGCAACTTCCGTTCCATGGGTTGATTGTTCTCACTGTCAGAAAGTTTCTCCTTATTTCCAGGTTGAATCTCTCCTTGCGCAGTTTCCATCCATTATTCCTTGTCTGGCCTTTGGGTGCTTTGGAGAATACCTTGACCCCCTTCCCTCCTCTCTGGGGCAGCCCTTCAAATATTGGAAGGCTGCTATCCTGTCTCCCCTGGTCCTTTTCTTTACTAGACTAGCCAAGTCCAGTTCCTGCAACTGTTCATTGTATGATTTAGCCTCCGGTCCCCTCATCAACATGGTTACTCTTCTCTGTACTTTCTGGAGTCTCACCCTCTTTTTTATAGTGTGGTGACCAAAACTGGATGCAGTACTCTAGGTGTGGTCCTACTAAGGCTTTATAGAGTGGTATTAGTACTTCCCTTGATCTTGATTGTATCCCTCTGTTAATGCAACTTAGGGTTGCATTGGCTTTTTTGGCTGCTGCTGCACACGGCTGGCTCCTATTTAGCTTGGTTGTTTACTAAGACTCCAAGATCTCACTCACAGTTCCTGCTATTGAGTCTGTCATCTGCACCTCGATAACTGTCTGGTTTGGTTCTGCAACCCAACAGGACAGACACAGACTTCAGAGGATAATTAGGACTGCAGAAAAAACAATGGCTACCAACCTGCCTTCCATGGAGGGCCTGTATACTGCATGAGTCAAAAAAAGGGCTGTGAAAATATCTCCAGACCCCTCACATCCCGGACATAAACTGTTTCAACTCCTTCCCTCAAAACAACGCTATAGAGCACTGCGCACCAGAACAACTAGACACAAAGGGAGTTTTTTCCCCAAACACCATCACTCTGCTAAACAAATAATTCCCTCAACACTGTCCAACTATTTACAAAGTCTGCACTACTATTACTATTAATCTTCTCATCACTCCTTATCACCCATCCCCTCCCACTTGTGACTGGATGACTGTAACTTTGCCGCTTGTTTATCCTTACGATTTGTATTGACTGTTAACTAATATGATGTGTTTGCTTATTGTACCCTGTGATTATTATTAAGTGTTGGACCTGATGATTCTCGACTCTTGACAAATTTATCTTTTCTTTTATGTATACTGAGAGTATTTAAACCAAGACAAATTCCTTGTGTGTCCAATTACGCATGGCCAATAAAGTATTCTATTCTATTCTATTCTATTCTATTCTATTCTATTCTATTCTATTCTATTCTATTCTATTCTACTCTACTCTACTCTACTCTACTCTATTCTATTATGTAATTCTATTATTCTATTCTATTCTATTATGTTATTCTATTCTATTCTATTCCTTATTCATTCTATTCTATTCTATTCTATTCTATTATGTAATTCTATTCTATTATGTAATTCTATTCTATTCTATTCCTTATTCATTCTATTCTATTCTATTATGTAATTCTATTCTATTATGTAATTCTATTCTAGTCTATTCTATTCCTTATTCATTCTATTCTATTCTAGTCTATTCTATTCTATTCTATTATGTAATTCTATTCTATTATGTAATTCTATTCTATTCTATTCTATTCTATTTCTTATTCATTCTATTCTATTCTAGTCTATTCTAGTCTATTCTAGTCTATTCTAGTCTAGTCTAGTCTATTCTATTCTATTCTATTCTATTCTATTCTATTCTATTCTATTCTATTCTAGTCTAGTCTAGTCTAGTCTAGTCTAGTCTAGTCTAGTCTGTTCTGTTCCTTATTCATTCCATTCTATATTCCTATCCTATCCTATCCTATCCTATCCTATCCTATCCTATCCTATCCTATCCTATTCTATTGAGTCTCGTTTCACCCAATCTATATGTGTACTTTTGGTTTTTCTTGCCCAAGTGTAGGACTTTCCTTTTCTCTATATTGAATTCCATTTTATTAGATACGGCCCAGTGTTCGAGTTTGTCAAGATCCATCTGGATCTTGAGTTGATCTTCTTGGGTGTTGACTATTCTTGCCAACTTAGTATCATCTGCAAATTTGGTAAGTTCCCCTTCTATTCCCTCATCTAAGTCATTAATTAAGATATTGAAGAGTCCTGGGCCTAAGACGGAACCTAAGCCCAAAATGTATGTGGCTGAATGAGACATTTGTTAAGGTGTTTTGCCTCATTTTACGACCTTTCTGTCTGCCATTAAGTGAATCGCGCCACCATGAAGCTCGTAATGTGGTTGTGAAACGAATCTGGCTCCCACCCCCCCGGATTTTGCTGATTGGAAGCTCACAAAAAGGGTTCACATGAACTCGGGACACGACAACTGTCATGAGTCCATGCCAGTTTCCAAGCCTCTGAATTTTGATCATATGAGTCAGTCAACATGGTTGTTAAGTGGCTTCCCCGTTGACGTGGCTTGTGAGAAGGTCGCAAAAGGGGATCATGTGACATCACAACCCCCTCAGGAATGGTAAGGATCATAAATATGGACTACAGGGAGTCCTCGACTTACAACAGTTTATTTAGTGACTGTTCAAAGTTACCACAACACTGAAAAAAGGGACTTACGACCATTTTTCACACGTATGACTGTTACAGCTTAGTCACATGGTTAAAATTCAGGCAATGACTTATATTTATGATGGTGTGATGACCCAGGGTGTGGCACAAAAGCAACAAAGTCACAAAAGTAGGTAAAGTCCCCTTCATACCTCTAGCTTGGCCCCCAATGTCCAGTTATCCTTGGCTGGAGAAAAAAAACTCTCCCAAGAACAGTTTTTAAAGGGAAGATATTCTGTCTGAACCCAAAGTACATATAAATTATAAATAAAAACCAACACAAACCACTTGCTGCAGCAATTAACTGCAGCTGCAGCTAATGAAAGGGGATCAGGGCCTTTTCCTCCCCCCTAAACCACGCAACCCATGTTGCTCCCTTCTGCGTTCCTCCCTGCGTGCCCTAGGATGAAGAGGAGGTGGGCCTAGGTCTTCCTCTAAATGCCCAGCCGGACTGTGCCCTTCCCAAGTTTCTTCCACCGCCACCGGAGCCACACTCCCACTCTCTGTCAGCTGTTCCACCTCTCCCTCAGAATCAGATTCCAGCTGGGGCACAACAGATAGTCGCAGTGTCCCGGGGTCCCGTGATCCTCTTTTGCGACCACCTGACAAGCTAAGTCCATGGGGGAGCAAGCTGCACTTAACAACCATGTTACTCATTTAACAAGTGGAGTTCTTCACTTATCAACAAATGTTTCACCTCACAACTGAAATTTGGGCCTCAATTGTGATTGTAAGTTGAAGACTCCCTGTGATTGCCAAGCATCCGAATTATGACTACGTGATCATGGGAATGCTGCAACGGTCATAAGTGTGAGAAACAGTCGCAAGTCCTTCCCCCCCCCCCGTGCCACCGTAACTTCAAAGGGTCCCTAAATGAACGGCCGTGAGTCAATGTCTACCAAGCTAAGCGAGGCGTTTGCTTAGTGAGCATTGTCCCTTTCTCGCCGCCTTTGTTAAATGAAGCACTGCCATTTTTTTAAGTTAGTCTCATGGTCGTTAAATGAACCTGGCTCATACGCCCACCCCTGGTTGACTTTGCTTATTGGAAGGTCCCCAAAGGTGATCACGTGACCCGGAGATGCTGCGACCATCGGTTGCCAAGCGGGTGAATTTTGGTCATGTGACCACGGGGAAATGGGGGAATTGTTTTGAAAAACGGTGGTAAGCAGGGGGTGGGATGCTGGAGGGCTTGGGAGGGCCCCTAGCTAAGTCTCTGTGGGGCTCAGAGAGCCCCCAATTACTTCAGAAAGACAAGCAGCAAGGAAAAGCTCTTAATAGGCTTAATTGAACTTCTGGGCGTTCAGCCAAGAGCATTTCACACCGTGTCACAGTGTGGCAAGCTAGATAAACAATCCACTCAGCACTTTCTTGTGAGAGCCATGGAGAAAAATCAGATCAACTAGCCCCGTGATGGCGAACCTGTGGCACGCAGAGCCATTTGTGCTGGCATGTGAGCTGCAGGCAAATTTACCTGACTGCACATGCGCGCACCTCCCAGCTGATTTTCGGCCTGTTTGAGGCCTTTTTTTGGCATCCCAGAGGCTCGAGGA